>NC_143207.1:6350625-6664062 GCF_051530095.1 Phoenix dactylifera | reverse complement strand
GTAAGTTCAGAACGATTAAAAATGATGTTTGAAAGCCAATATGTTGCTTATGATAAATCAAAACTTGGCTTGACTCCTTTACTTAACAATAAATCTCTAGAGAAAAAGGGTATCAATTCACCAAGCAAACCATTAAATAAGATAACTTATTTCAAACATGAAAAGAATGGGCATAACAACTTTTCCCATCGTTCTAACACAATTAAATCAAATGGTAAAGTTATTACTATTAAACAGATTTGGGTTCCAAAAGGAACCATATGTCCTAACTCTCAAGGACCCAAGCAAGCTTGGGTACCCAAAATGAAAATATGAGGATGTAGATATAGGTGTGCCAAGATACCCATGGAACAAAAGAAACTTAAAATATACTTATGAAAAGTAATTAACAAAAATAATAATAATGAAATCAATAATCCTTGCATCTCATCATTATTTTTGCTTTAGTATTTGATATGAATTGCAAGTATTGATCAATTTTGTGATATAAAAAATACTTTTGGAAATATAATCAAATCATTTCATTTTATAGTATACTTTACTCACTATTAGATAAGTTGCTAATCAATTTATTAAGAATAACTCTATGAATTCTCTATATGCTTGATTGAGAGTTTTTATCCATGGTATTATTGTTTATTGATCATAGATATGATAATGTGTACTTGGTGTGATTTTGAATATATGCACTATGAATACCAAGATTAAAGAAACCATCCTTGGCATATAAAATCAACTCATGCTAGTATGTACTTAATCTCAAAAGACCTTGTCATTGACTTACTTAGATTATCTTCTGAAAGGTCAAAATTTGCTATGCATGCTAACTAAGGAAACAAACAAGAATCAATTTCTAAATCTAAAGATGTTATTTCCAACACTAAGTTTTCAAAAGCTTATATTGGATTTGTTCTTGGCAAATAAAATTAAAGTATTTTCTGTATTTGCTAAATCTTGTAAAAGTATTTCAAATGAAAAAGGTTTCCAAACTGTGAAGATAAAGAGTTCAAGGCACAGTGTTGAAAACCAAAATCCTGATAAAGCTTATACAGAAAATAATATTAAATCCAATTATTTCAGCACTAAGGACACCATAAGTAAAATAGTGTTAATGGAACTCTTGAAGAAATGAAAAAGACAATGGTGTATGATAGTCTACTTAAATGATTTTTGTTAAAAGCTATCATCACTGCTTGTCATACATATAATTTCTATTATATCTATTTTTGATGAAAACTCCTTTTGATCTTCTGAAAAATAGAAAATAAACTATTGCATATCTTTCATATTTTTCAGTCGTACATGTTATGCTTGATATGTTCTTATGAAAATAATGCCAAATCTGATAGAGATATGTCTATCCTTGGATATCATTCATCAAGCAATGCATATAGAATATTCAATGAAAAGATTTTAGTTGCAGAAATATCAAGTCATTTTATTCTTTATGAGACTAATGATTTATTATCAAGATAGTAAAATCAAATTATATATGTATATGGTTAATCTTTTACATATAACAATCTGAAAACATGTTAATAATTAGAACCAAATTGAGTTTTTCAGAAATGCACTTAATGAAGAAAAATTGATGACTACTAAAAGACTAAATCAAGAAAAGATGAAATAGATCTTGATGAGATTCTTGTATGATTAGAAGTAAAGATCACCATTATCATTTGCTTGCTTTATGAGCTTTATATTCTATCAAATGAGTGTGTAGAATGGACTCCTATGTGCTTACTTTATTAAAGAAGATATATGTTAAATAACCACCATATTTGAAAACACTCATTACAAATATGATAAAGCAATATATGATTTGAAACAAGCATCAAAAGCATGATATAAAAGCTTAAGCAACCTTTTGATAGAAAGTAATAGTGATAAATCTTTGCATCAAAAAGAAGAATTTGCGATATCTTACTTGCTCAAAGTATACATTGATGACATCATTCTTGGTTCTACTAATGGAGATTTATATGAAGATTTTACTAAGCTCATGCAAGGTGAGTTTGAAATATGTATGATGAATGAATTAACATTTTCTCTCGAACTCCAAATTAAGCCAAACAAGAAAGGGGATCTTCATTGACCAAAGTTATGTTGGGAACCCGCCCATGCCGCTGATATTTCAAAAAATTTCAGATGGCAGCGGAATCGGCATGCACGGGTTCGACGTTCATCGCATGAACGCTTGTTTCGAGACCTTTCGTAATTAGGTAAGAATTAAAACTTTTAGAACTAATAGGAAGATTAAATCTTCACCTTGCACGGGTAGATGATCACCGCGAATCTGAATTCGTGGTTTTGGAAGAGGGTTCGTTTGAAGCCGTTCAAACGTCCGGCCTCTACGGGTATCCACACGAAGTAGAGAACCGATCAAAGCTTTCTTGTCTTCCCGGGGTGCTAGCTCCCTTGCAAAGACTCCATTGATGGCTGATCTCTTCTCTTTCTTTCAACTCTTGAAAGTGCTTGAGAGGAGGAAGAAGAAGAAGGAACTCAAGGAAGAAGAACACAGCTTCTGCAGCCTTCTTTCTTTTCCCTGCGTTGGAAGAAGGATTGGAGGAAGAGGAAGACGCCAACGCTTGGACCTTGCTCTTCCTTTGCTTGCGGCTGAACCAAGAGAGGAGAGGGGAGGGTGGCGGCAGCAAGAGGAGGATGAAAAGCTCTCTTAGGGCGCCGGCCTCTAGTCCTCTTTAAAAAGGGATTGGAGCTCCTAACTTTTAGGAGTTCCAATGACAACCTACCAAATAAGAAGGGGGCGCCGGCCCTAGCTCCTCTCTTCTTGTCGCCCCAAGCATTTGGAGAGGGGCTGATGCCCCTCTTAGTTGGTTAACCTAATCCTCTTCCAAAGAGGATTAGGTGCCTCTCTCATGGTTTCATCCTAATCTAATTAGGATTGGCCAAATTGGGTTCAATCTATGCTAGTCCTAATCCAATTAGGACTTGAATGAACCATGACTCAATTGAACTCTTCAATCCTAATCCAATTAGGAGTCATGTTGATTCATTAGATTAATAATTAATTTAGACTTAAGGAATCCTAATCCAATTAGGATTTGTTTAATTTTAGTCCTAATCTAATTAGGACTCTATTTGAATCCGAAGTCCTAATCCTATTAGGATTTCTAGGAATCCTACTCCAAGTAGGAATCCAATTTTAATTCAAAACTCCTAATCTCATTAGGATTGAGGAATCCTATTCCAAGTAGGAATTCCAGTCCTAATCCAATTAGAACTCTAGGTATCCTACCCGAAGTAGGATTCTTGTTTCAAGTCCAATTAATTAATTCCCTTTGTTCTTCTTCAACTTCTTATCAATCAAATTGATTTCTTGTGATTCCTAATCACGATTTCAATTATCGGATCGGTCAATACTTCTAGTGTGTGTGACCCCATAGGTTCTATTCTGACTGGTAGTGAGATATATTGTGATCTCTATCACTATATCATTGAAAACTCCTTTCAATGGGTTGGAACGATTCCAACTCAACTCATTAGGGTTTATCGATCATCAAGATAATCCCTATGAGTCCCACCATCCACCAGTGACACCTAGCAGCATGTAGTGGCTACCCAGCAGAATAGAATGATGAACCTCTAGGTGCAGTTAAACATGTGATACAGTCCTACTATCGTGGATCCCTACAGGACGGAGGTCATGGACAACTCGTCAAACCCCATCGTCTGTCATATGTCAAGATTTATTCGACTCGAGTTC
Source organism: Phoenix dactylifera (assembly GCF_051530095.1). Classification (NCBI taxonomy): domain Eukaryota; kingdom Viridiplantae; phylum Streptophyta; class Magnoliopsida; order Arecales; family Arecaceae; genus Phoenix; species Phoenix dactylifera. Next base: position 6,660,338 of record NC_143207.1, on the reverse strand, counting down.
GATAGTGAAAAACTCTTTCTCCACTGTGCATACTGCCCCGGCCGAGGTCTTACGAACTCAGTCTTATAAATCACATAGGATCTCTCCTTATCTATCAAGGTCGATAGATTCCATATAGGTGCATACCCTACTCCTACAGTGAACTTACTGCAGCCAATCTACACTGCATGGACCCATATGGCTAGAGACCATGTATGTGTGCAGTCAAACTACAATAACCTCACTGTGAGTAGCCGAAGCACCGCAGGTCAAAGGACCAGTCACACTACTGCAACATCAAGCAAGTCACTGACGTGTGGATAGACATCCAAGTGACTTCTTGTATTGGTCACGCTCAGTACCCTTGTTCTCTAACAAGCACCTGCACTATCACTTCAGTGTCCCTACACTGTGGACTCAAGTCTCGTCCATCCAGAAGGAGAGTGATCTGTGCACTGATCGGATCGATCACCGTCCTCGTGATGATCCTTTGATCAGGAGCATTTAGAAATTAATCACCAATGATACATGGCTCAAATTCTCAACTCTTGAGAATATGTATCATCATCTTATTAATTTCTTGGACGATTCATAGACACATAAACAATATGAATGAAAAAGATGCCTTTTATTTATTCAATAATAAATAGTCAAGTACAAAATTATGTCCCTAGAATCAACAATGTGTCAGCCAAATTGGCTTCTAGGGCATACATCTAACAATCTCCCACTTGCACTAAAGCCAATTGGTCATATATCTTAGGCCCATCTTCTCATGGTGGGCTTCAGTCTTTTGCTGACTCAGCTGCTTAGTGAACGGGTCTGCCACGTTATCCGCGGAGTCTACTCTCTGCACCTCTACATATTTCTTCTCCACATAGTCGCGTATGAGGTGAAAGCGCCGCTCTATATGTTTAGACTTCTGATGAGACCTTGGCTCCTTAGCAAGGGCTATGGCGCCATTATTATCGCAGTAGAGTATTATGGCATCTGATGTCATCACATCCAACTCTGCAATGAATTTCTTGAACCAGAAGCCTTCCTTAGCAGCTTCAGAGGCGGCGATGTATTCGGCTTCCATAGTAGAATCAGCAATGATCGGTTGTTTAGAACTCTTCCAATTTACCGCACCACCATTGCACAAGAACACATATCCAGATGTTGACTTCCTGTCATCGACATCAGTCATGAAGTCTGAATCTGTGTACCCTTCTACCTTTAACTCTGATGATCCTCCAAAAACCAAGAATAAATCTTTAGTTCTTCTCAAGTACTTAAGAATATTCTTCACAGCTGTCTAGTGTTCTTCACCTGGATTCGACTGATATCTGCTTGTGACACTCACAGCAAGAGCTATATCAGGTCGTGTACATAACATGGCATACATGAGGCTTCCTATTGCCGATGCATAAGGAATCTTGCTCATGCGTTGAATTTCCTCAGATGTGTTGGGGCACATCTTCTTGGAGAGATGAATTCCATGCCTTAGGGGTAAGAGACCCCTCTTGGAGTTTTCCATGCTGAACCTCTTCAGCACCTCCTCTATGTACATTTTCTGTGACAGGCCAAGCATCCTTTTAGATCTATCTCTATAGACCTTTATTCCCAAAATATAGGATGCTTCCCCAAGGTCTTTCATGGAGAATTCTTTTGACAACCAGACCTTGACCGAGGTTAGCATGGGAATATCATTCCCAATCAGGAGAATGTCATCTACGTACAGTACGAGAAAAACGACAGCACTCCCACTAACCTTTTTATAAACACATGGTTCCTCCTCATTTTTGATGAAATCAAACGTTTTGATTGCATCATCGAAACGAGTGTTCCAACTCCGAGAGGCTTGCTTTAGTCCATAGATGGACCTTTGCAGCTTGCAGACCTTGTGATCTCCATCACTGGAAGTGAAACCCAAAGGCTGTTTCATATAGATATCTTCATCAAGATATCCATTTAGGAAAGCAGTTTTCACATCCATCTGCCAGATTTCATAATCATGAAATGCTGCAATGGCAAGCAATGTTCGGATGGATTTTAGCATGGCTACAGGTGAAAAGGTCTCCTGATAGTCAATGCCTTCGCGCTGACTATACCCTTTCGCCACAAGCCTTGCCTTATAGGTCTCTACCTCTCCATCCGAACCTATCTTCCTTTTGTAGATCCATTTGCATCCAATAGGTACAATACCTTCTGGTGGATCTACTAAGGTCCAGACTTGGTTGGAATGCATGGAGTCTATCTCTGACTTCATAGCTTCCAGCCATTTCTCGGAATCGATATCAGATATCGCCTCGTTGTAGGTTTTGGGATCCTGTATGTGATCCCTATCTCCCACTAGGAACATTTCCTCAGTATCCTCTTCAAGTATACCTAAGTATCTATCGGGAGGATGGGAGACTCTACTAGATCTACGAGGTGGTTGAGGGACATCGTGTACTGGCTCCTTATGAATAGGTTCTTTAGGATCCATGACTCGTTGCTTTTCAGAGACTTTCTCTTCAAGCTCAATTTTCCTCCCACTGCCTCTATCAAGGATAAACTGATTTTCCAAGAAGATGGCATGACGGCTCACAAACACATTATGATCCTCTGAGACGTAAAAATTGTATCCTAATGACTCTTTAGGATATCCTATAAAACGAGCACTTATGGTCCTAGCCTCTAACTTGTCCGCCTGTAGTCGATTGACGTGGGCCGGACATCTCCAAATCTTGAGATGACCCAGACTTGGTTTCTTACCATGCCATATCTCATACGGTGTGGTAGGAACGGATTTAGAGGGAACTCTATTCAATAAATAAATCGCTGTGAGTAAGGCATCTCCCCAAAGGAACATAGGTAAATCAGTGAAGCTCATCATGGACCTGACCATATCCAATAGGGTCCGATTTCTCCTCTCTGACACCCCGTTGAGTTGAGGTGTACCCGGAGGTGTCCATTGTGAGACTATGCCGTTTTCTTTGAGATAGTCCCAGAATTCCCCACTAAGGTATTCTCCTCCCCGATCTGATCGAAGAGCCTTAAGAGGTTTTCCAGTTTGTTTTTCTACTTCATTTTTGAACTCTTTGAACTTTTCAAAGGATTCAGACTTGTGTCTCATAAGATACACATACCCATACCGTGAATAATCATCGGTAAAGGTAATGAAGTAAGAATAACGTCCCCTGGCTAGCACATCGAATGGGCCACATACATCTGTATGTACTAGGGTAAGTATTTCAGTGGTCCTCTCCCCATGTCCTACAAAGGGCAGTCTAGCCATTTTTTCTTGAAGACAGGACTCGCAAACTGGATATGACTCGGAAGTCAATGAGCCTAAGAGCCCATCTTTATCCATTTTGTTCATTCTATCTTCTCCAATATGGCCAAGTCTGAGGTGCCACAAATATCTTTGGTTTATCTCATCTCTGGATCTTTTGGATCCTTTGGCACTCACATCTTGCTCGGTAACATTCACAGATACATCCATATGTAAATGATAGAGACTGTCAATCATAAAACCACGTGCGACTATTTTATTTCTCAAATAAATAGAACAGCAGTCTTTGTCAAATGTAAAAACATGACCTTCCTGTGCTAGACATGAAACAGAAATCAAATTTCTGCTAGCAACAGGTACATAATAGCAGTCTCTAAGTATTAAACTAAATCCAGACGGTAGTCGCAGATGGTAGGTGCCCACAGCCACAGCAGCAACTTTTGCCCCGTTGCCAACCTGAAGGGTTACCGCACCTTCTGTCAGCCTTCTACTTTCCTTTAGACCCTGCATGGTAGTGCACAAATGAGCACTAGAACCAGAATCTATAACCCAACTGGAAGTAGAAGAAACCGTTAGATTAGTTTCAATTATGAGCAAGTCTATACCTTCTGAAGGTGTGTCACCTTTCTTGTTCTTCAGGCTCTCGAGGTATGAAGGACAGTTTCTCTTCCAGTGGCCTTCGACATTGCAGTGGAAACATTTTTCTTTGTCGTTAGCCTTTTTCTTTTAAACTTCCTTCTTTGGCTTCTTGTCTTTCTTCTGCTTCTTTGTAGGCTTCCTTTTCTTCCAAGTAGACTTTCTCTTGGAACCAGAAGTCAACTCAGCAGCGAGGACATTGCCCCTTGAACCTTTCAAGGCTCCCTCAGCAGTTACCAACATGTTGATTAGTTCAGTCTTAGTGCATTCAATCTTATTCATGTGGTAGTTTACTATAAACTGACCAAATGAATCAGGAAGTGACTGTAGGATCAAATCCACTTGCAATTCCTTGTGCATGTCCATACCGAGCTTCTCAAGCTCCTCTAGGTCCTTGATCATGGTCAGACCGTGATCATGGACAGACTGCCCTTCGCGCATCTTCGCTTTGAAAAGCCTCTTGGACACTTCAAAACGAGCTGTGCGACTCTGCTCACCATACAACTCTTGTAGGTGTGCCAGTATGTCCCTAGCAGTCTTTATATTTTCATGCTGGCATTGGAGTTCATTAGACATAGATGCCATCATATAGCATTTTACTCTAATGTCATCATCCAACCACTTTTTATGCATCTCACGCTGAACATCAGTAGGACGTGCTGGTAATGTGGGGATATCTGAATCGAGTATATAGCCTATCTTCTCACAGTCCAAAACTATTTTGAGATTTCTAAGCCAGTCCTTGTAATTGGTTCCAGTCAGTCGGTTGGTCTCAAGAATACGGGTCAAAGGGTTTGAAGCCGACATTGTATCTGCAGAGAGTAAAGATTCTAGTTAGACTCTTGTACTTGATCCTAATCTGTCCTAAGGTCTTTTAGAACAAATATGACTCCCACTATTTTTTCGAATTCCTCACACTCCCCTGGTAGGAAAACGGAAATCCCACACGACTAGGGTTTCTAGTGGGTACTGCTGTCCCACCAATTCACATGCACCTCACCTAACAGTTATTGGTGACACATAGATGGATGAGTGTACAACTCTTGTACAATGCTTCTCAAGCATGTTGCAGTGCAACTTGGTCTCTAAGCCATGAAGACCTCACCTAACAGTTATTGGTCTCATTTCTTAGTTAAGTCAGACCCACTGTATAACCGTAGGAATAAAGTCGTCATTGGGTCCTCAGCTAACAGTTATTGGTGCCCAACCCCACCTTTACCCTACAACATCTCATGTCTATAGAGAGGTCCAGCCCCCCAATGCAACTTGACCACTGTATCCAGCCGAGACAAGTCAACATCAGAAAGGCCTTAGCAGCTCTACTACAGTGGAAGACCTATTGACTTAATATTGGTTAATCAGGTCTTAGTGTTTGCAACTTGAGCCTTTCATAAGAGGTAATCGAACAATTGGCCAGGTAAGCAGGTGGGAGGCTCCCCTTACTCAGAGAGTAAGGTCTTAATTAAGTAACCACCTTTCATGCTTTCCTATACACCAATTAGATCAATTAATCTAATATGACTTGCTCATGTCGGTTCACTCTCGACTTGATTGAGGAGGTTTTGATTTAGGTCTCAATTGGGTTTGCTACATCACATGTAGACCTATCTACCCGACTCTCATTCACATCACATGCAAACGGCGCATTACAGGCAGTTATAATCGTGGCAATAATTAAAGCTAAACTTTAACTAGGTGATGATCATGGATTCTAATTAGGTCGTATTACAAGCACATGCACATCAATCGATCAAGTGGTCTTCAACTCTTGAATTGGATCCAAGCTTCCTTGATTCGATCCTTGATCAACTCTTGATCCCATCGCCATCAACCGCTTAGACCCCTGTTCATCTCATGCATCGTCTTCGACTTGATCGTTGATGTACATCACATCACAGAAATACAACCAGATGTAAAATAAAAATAAAAATAATTTACATCTCCTTTTAGGAGGCACGCAGGCCTCTCAAAACATCAAATAAGATGCATGCAAGCATCTGAAAAATTACATGACATCGCAGATCACATCGCAGGTCATTACATTTGATACCAAAAGGGGTTGAATCCTATGATCATCACTGTATGCTACAATTATAATTTTCAGATCTGAAACTTAACTGATTATATCATGACATAGGTCGCTGATCATGCTAATCATGATTCTAAACTTTGTAATTCCATTAACAATGCAATTAGAATCATCTTTTTATCACATAAAAATCAGATCTAAACTTTGTAATTCCATTAACAATGCAATTAGAATCATCGCATGAACGCTTGTTTCGAGACCTTTCGTAATTAGGTAAGAATTAAAACTTTTAGAACTAATAGGAAGATTAAATCTTCACCTTGCACGGGTAGATGATCACCGCGAATCTGAATTCGTGGTTTTGGAAGAGGGTTCGTTTGAAGCCGTTCAAACGTCCGGCCTCTACGGGTATCCACACGAAGTAGAGAACCGATCAAAGCTTTCTTGTCTTCCCGGGGTGCTAGCTCCCTTGCAAAGACTCCTTTGATGGCTGATCTCTTCTCTTTCTTTCAACTCTTGAAAGTGCTTGAGAGGAGGAAGAAGAAGAAGGAACTCAAGGAAGAAGAACACAGCTTCTGCAGCCTTCTTTCTTTTCCCTGCGTTGGAAGAAGGATTGGAGGAAGAGGAAGACGCCAACGCTTGGACCTTGCTCTTCCTTTGCTTGCGGCTGAACCAAGAGAGGAGAGGGGAGGGTGGCGGCAGCAAGAGGAGGATGAAAAGCTCTCTTAGGGCGCCGGCCTCTAGTCCTCTTTAAAAAGGGATTGGAGCTCCTAACTTTTAGGAGTTCCAATGACAACCTACCAAATAAGAAGGGGGCGCCGGCCCTAGCTCCTCTCTTCTTGTCGCCCCAAGCATTTGGAGAGGGGCTGATGCCCCTCTTAGTTGGTTAACCTAATCCTCTTCCAAAGAGGATTAGGTGCCTCTCTCATGGTTTCATCCTAATCTAATTAGGATTGGCCAAATTGGGTTCAATCTATGCTAGTCCTAATCCAATTAGGACTTGAATGAACCATGACTCAATTGAACTCTTCAATCCTAATCCAATTAGGAGTCATGTTGATTCATTAGATTAATAATTAATTTAGACTTAAGGAATCCTAATCCAATTAGGATTTGTTTAATTTTAGTCCTAATCTAATTAGGACTCTATTTGAATCCGAAGTCCTAATCCTATTAGGATTTCTAGGAATCCTACTCCAAGTAGGAATCCAATTTTAATTCAAAACTCCTAATCTCATTAGGATTGAGGAATCCTATTCCAAGTAGGAATTCCAGTCCTAATCCAATTAGAACTCTAGGTATCCTACCCGAAGTAGGATTCTTGTTTCAAGTCCAATTAATTAATTCCCTTTGTTCTTCTTCAACTTCTTATCAATCAAATTGATTTCTTGTGATTCCTAATCACGATTTCAATTATCGGATCGGTCAATACTTCTAGTGTGTGTGACCCCATAGGTTCTATTCTGACTGGTAGTGAGATATATTGTGATCTCTATCACTATATCATTGAAAACTCCTTTCAATGGGTTGGAACGATTCCAACTCAACTCATTAGGGTTTATCGATCATCAAGATAATCCCTATGAGTCCCACCATCCACCAGTGACACCTAGCAGCATGTAGTGGCTACCCAGCAGAATAGAATGATGAACCTCTAGGTGCAGTTAAACATGTGATACAGTCCTACTATCGTGGATCCCTACAGGACGGAGGTCATGGACAACTCGTCAAACCCCATCGTCTGTCATATGTCAAGATTTATTCGACTCGAGTTCGATAGTGAAAAACTCTTTCTCCACTGTGCATACTGCCCCGGCCGAGGTCTTACGAACTCAGTCTTATAAATCACATAGGATCTCTCCTTATCTATCAAGGTCGATAGATTCCATATAGGTGCATACCCTACTCCTACAGTGAACTTACTGCAGCCAATCTACACTGCATGGACCCATATGGCTAGAGACCATGTATGTGTGCAGTCAAACTACAATAACCTCACTGTGAGTAGCCGAAGCACCGCAGGTCAAAGGACCAGTCACACTACTGCAACATCAAGCAAGTCACTGACGTGTGGATAGACATCCAAGTGACTTCTTGTATTGGTCACGCTCAGTACCCTTGTTCTCTAACAAGCACCTGCACTATCACTTCAGTGTCCCTACACTGTGGACTCAAGTCTCGTCCATCCAGAAGGAGAGTGATCTGTGCACTGATCGGATCGATCACCGTCCTCGTGATGATCCTTTGATCAGGAGCATTTAGAAATTAATCACCAATGATACATGGCTCAAATTCTCAACTCTTGAGAATATGTATCATCATCTTATTAATTTCTTGGACGATTCATAGACACATAAACAATATGAATGAAAAAGATGCCTTTTATTTATTCAATAATAAATAGTCAAGTACAAAATTATGTCCCTAGAATCAACAATGTGTCAGCCAAATTGGCTTCTAGGGCATACATCTAACAAGTTAGTTCACAAGAAAACTCTTAATAGAAGATTGGCATGAAGAAGGTATGTCTATGACCCCATCTTGTAGAATTTGAAAAGGATGAGCAATGTAGATCTATTGTTTTAAAGCTGTATTGAAGCATGATAGAATAACTGTATTATCATACAGCTAGTAGACCAGATTGTATGCTCATTATGTGCCCTTGTGCAAGACTTCTATCTAACTCTAATGAATCATATTTTATTGATAACAAATGAATCATAATCTGAATTTTGATAGAAATAATTGTTTAAGGCAATTTGATCAAAACTTAGCTAGCATGCCTTATTGATAATTATCTTAAGCAAATAGAATCTAAGCTAAATTGATTTTGAAAATAAGAAATTGATTTGATCTTGATGAATCTTTCAACATGCTTGTCCTTGAACCATCTTGGTTAATGAAACTATCTCTTTAGTTCAAGTGATATGTACTTGCTTATATTTAGGCAATCTCTTGAGTAAAGTGACTCAACATTCAACTATTGTCATATCTTATATTGAGTCATCTAGTTAAAAATATGTTGGATGAATGTTTTGTATCTTGAAGAAACTAATGACTTTCTTTCAAAAAAAGAAAAGGAGTTTGCAGGATCCTTGAGCAAGAAAATGAGAGATTTCAACTTGAAGAACACCTCCACATAAGATACAATATACATTCACATGCAAATAAGAGAGAGGACCTTCTTCAGCCAAAAGTTTACACATAAGAAATCTAGTAGGTATTTGACTTGAAGAATGCAGAATGTATCGGTAATTTTAGATATCCCTCTCATAAATTAGCTGAGCAAAGTCAATAACTTAAATCTTATTATGGCATGATTGAAATCTTTAATTATTAATCTTTTGATATCATGTCCATATATGTATTAATTGATTTATGCTTTTAGAAATTGTTTCATGGTTTGCTCAAACTAAAATATTTCTTTAACTATATCATAACCATGAAATACACAAGTATATGCTTAAAATGTTGATTTAAAATGACTTGTGAGAAGCTATGAATTCTTGAGCATAATGAAAATGCTGTTTGCATGATATACATCTATATGATACATAAGATTATTTCTTTATTCTGCTCTTTAATGTAAATTACTTGAGAATAACAAAAAGAGAGAGAGATAAAGAAAAGAAAATGGATATTATTCAAGAGAAGTAAAATCTAAGTAAAGGCAAATACTCCAATCTTAAGGAAAAACAAAACAAGCATAATATATTCGGCACATTTGTGAGACTTGTGTGAGCATTCTTTTGGAAGGATAAAATCCGTAATGAATTACACTTAAATAGAGAGAATTTGAAGTGAATATTTTAACCTTTCTATATTGCTCATCATAGGGATGGTGCCAATGGGGAGGCTAGTGGTAGTACCCGGCACTATTTGACCCAACTATTCGGTGTAGGGTATATTAGGGACGGCACAAGAGGGAGGCTAGTGGTAGTACCTCGTGCCCCTTCCAACTCCACCGGATAGGGAGCAAATAGAGTATAGAGCATAAGAAAGTAAAAATGAAAGACAAAGTAAATGAAAGTATATAAGAAGAATCAAGTCAAATTTTTAATCACTTGAAAACACATTTTAAGGATGAAATCAGTGCAAAATTATATTTAAATAGGGGGAGTTTATTTGAAAAGAATTGATTTTGATCCTTGACATGCTTTTTCTTAATATTTTAATGCATGACTTAACACATGATACATTTTGCATATGGCATGATGTTCTGAATTATGGATTCTCAATATTTTGTAATGTTCCATGCTTGGATAATTTGATTGAATGTTTGAAATACTGTATGAAGTTATTTTATGGTATTATTGAAAAGAAATTTTAGATTTGTCGTTCACAATCATTTTTGAAATCTGAAAGTTGAATAAATTTGTAAAAAGAAGAAGAGAAGTATATCTCTATTTAGACAAAATGAATTGATTTTGTTTTATCTTTCGACTTGCCTAATTTTGGTATATAATGTTCTAATTCATACCAAAACTCAACATAAATACAAATATTCTGAATATGCGCTTATATGCTTGAAATATGTGTTTTCAATCGTAATGATTTAAGATGAGCTACAATGTGGAAGATACATATCTCAAATTATAATTTTGAAAGCCTCTATTGAAAATCCTTATGTAATTCAGAATCTGATTTTGTATAAAAGCTTAAACTCAATATGATTTCTAAATAAATTCTTAATGTAAGAAAAACAGAATGAATTTTGATGCCTTGGTTGATTGCTCCGATACGCATCCGAAACATATCATCTCTTATCTTTAAAGTGTACTAATATTGGTCCAAATGATGTGTCTTTCAATGATCTTAATTGCAAACAAATATTTTTAAATATATGATTTTATTTTGATATTAAAAATATTTATTGTGCTTCATGTATACATTGCTGAAAAACTATGATTAAGAAATTGAGTTCTATAACTATATATACTTCAATGATCATCTATATGTTTTTCTCTCTCCTACATTATTAAAGACTTCCATCAAAATATATATATATATATATTATTAAAAGAGTGAATGATCTTAAGTCTAGAAACATTTCAGCTCACTCAAATGATTCTTAAAAAAAATGTGTAAATGCTTTTGAAAGAATTTGAGCTTCAAATGAATCATTTTCTAATTAATATTTCAGTACATTTTCTCAAAAATTAAGAGGAAGCATAACTTGTTCTTGAAAGATTAAAAAGAGTGATTGCTATAAATCTTGAATAATTCTAGATCACTCTACATTCTCGATATCATAGAATTTCAGTTTTATTCACACTTGTCATTACAATCTGAAATTCAACAAAAGAAAAGAATGATTAAAGAGGAATGCATCTTTTGAGGGGGAGCTTTAGATATTCAGTATCTTATCCTAAAAATTACTTTAATTTGATGCATACCTTGAATTTTTATGGATTGATTTTGATGAACCTCCTTATATGGCAAGACTTGCTTTAATTATAAGTTTATACCTTGAGATGAGTTCTATAAAGGTTGTCTTATCTCAAATCTTGAGTCTTATGAAAATACGCTGAAACTTATAGAAAATATATTTTTGTTGAGATTGACAATTTTATTGAACATTATCTTCAAATTCTAAACTCTTAAATGGAATGATCAATTGAGGGGGAGAAAGAAAATTTCAGAAGGAGAGGTCTTATGGAACTTAATCGCATAAATCTATAACTAAAGGAGAGGGAAAGAATACTAAATGAAAAGTGATCCTAATACTCTCCAATATGTATCATCTGAAATTTAAATCTGAAAATCTTTATAATACACCTTGAGGCTTGATATTTGGTTAATATATCTTATGCATAAATCATGAACCAAATTGCAATTCAAACAGTTGATCTTAAGAGCCTCTAACTTAATGACAAAAGGAGAGAATAATGTGTTGAATGTTCTTGAGTATCTCTTAGAAAACCTATTTTTGGAATTTACTAATGAGTTCTTATTGGCTTGTTCTTTAGAACTTCAATTTTTATGCCAATTCATTATTATATATACCAAATTGTGCTTATTTTCTAAAGGAATAAAAGAAAATCTTTAAAAGAGCTCTAAGATGTATCAAAAATTGCATGGATCCATATTTTGGTATTTGTGCCCCAATGCTCTTATTATCATAAAAGAACTTTGAAGTCATTAAGAATTAATGATCCAACATGATGATATGTTTTTCAAGTATATAAGTTTTGATCTTATACTCTGAAAATTAATTAAATTGCTCTCATGTGGATAAAATACTTAATATATTGGGCAAAAGATCTTAAATGAACAAGCTTTCATACTTATTATTGAAGAGAGGTTAGATTTCCATTCGTGCTTTCCTTGAATATCATTTGTGGTACTTCTTGATTTAACTTAAGAAAGATTCCATCTACACTTGAGTTGAAAACTATCCTTGGAATCACATTAGATGTGCTCTCATCATAATTTGCTCTGAAATTATCCAAAATGGCTCTGATCTATGCTCATTTATCTTTTTCTAACATTATTGACTTGAGTTATATGATTCATATTCTTGCAATAATTTGACATACAAATCAGAGTACAAAAAGAAAAAGAAATATATGAGTATTCTTATCTTTGTGCTTAATGTTTCATTATCTTGCAACCTTTTTAATGTTGTCAAAAAGGGGGAGAAATATCTAAGTATATGCTCATAATGCTTTATGTTTTGAATTGAATACAAATCAGCTTAAATTGAAATATGTTGATTGTATTACGCTGATTAAATCTAAAGCATTATCATGAAGTATGTTTTAAATATATATGTTTTCTACTTCATGCAACTTAGCTATGCATTAGTCCTAGAACACAATATATTTTATTGCACATACTACAAGTTTTGTCATCATCAAAAAGGGGAAGACTGATGACCCAAAGATTGAGTTAAAGATTGATTTTGATGATCACAAAACCTTGAAGTATAATTACTAATATTTGTGTTGCAAGAAGAAAAGATAATTTATTTTGCAAGGAACATAGCAAGTTGGAAAAATACAAGAAGGCCTCAAAAGCTCTCAAGAAAAGTTGGAAGAAAGCTACAATTTATGGCCCAAGCTTCAAGTTTAAAGAATTCAAGTTGGAGGAGCAAATTTAAAGAAAAATTCAAAAGAATAGTCCTCGAGTCGACTCCGGAAAGTTTAGAGTCGACTCTGGCACTCTAGAGTTTCAAGAAACAGTGCTCGAGTCGACTCCGATACTCTACGAGTCAACTCCGACTGAGAACAAACAAAAAGACAGAGAGTTGATTTTCAGCGCTACAGTGATCTCGAGTCGACTCCAACTTCAGTGCTACAGTGCGGAGTCGACTCCCAGCTACAGTGCCGGCAGACTACTATTCACGAGTCGACTCCTATTTCAGCCGAGTCGACTCCTGCTTCAGCCGAGTCGACTCCTGCTTCAGCCGAGTCGACTCTAGCACGCTGGGAGGCATAACGGCTAGTTTTTTCTTGATTCCAACGGCTCTATTTTTGTCTCTAACGGCTAGATTTTTGTTTCCACTCCCTCTAAAGCTATAAAATCAAGAGGAGAGCTAGGGAAGAGGGCATGGAAGTGGGAGAAAACATTTAGGGAAGAGATTTGAAAGAGATTACAAGGAAAATCTCCCATAAGCACAAAAGGGCCATTCAAAGTAAAATAGAGAGAAGAAGAGCATCCAAGTGAATCCCAAAGCTTCCTCTCCATCCGTGTGCTGCCTCGGAGATTCTCTACTTCGTGCAAAATCAGAAGAGGGGCAAGTGAAGAAGAAGCCGAGTTCCTCCATCTACAAATTAGTTTGAGGGCTTCTTCTCTTTTCTTTACTTATTTACATTTGCTATATTTGCTTATTTGAGCAGCTTGTATTTGATTTAAACTCTTGTTCTAATATCTTGTAACTTGATTCAATCAAGGGATTGAATCAAGGGGTTAAGGTTTGTTGGTGAGCCAAAGGGAAAAACCAACGTTGTAAGGTTGTGGTTGGTGAGCCTTTGGGGAAAACCAACTGGGTTGATTGTGAACCCGGAAAACAATCATTGTAAGGTTGTGGTTAGTGAGCCTTTGGGAAAACCAACTGGGTTGGATTGTGAGCCCGTGAAAACAATCGGTTGGTTCTAGTCGGTGAGCCTGTGAAAACCGACCGAGTTCGTTGTGATCTCGCAAAACAACAAGTTGGGTTGTGAGCTTGTAAAACAACCGACTGTAATCTAAGGGATTATAGTGAAATTCCCAAGAGGTCTTGGGGAGTGGATGTAGGTGCTGGGGTGCACCGAACCACTATACATCTTTGTGTTTGTGATGCCTTATCTCTTGTATTTCATGCCTTCCATTCATGCTTGATTGTGTAATATCTCTAGCTTTGTTTTCTATAGAGTTATAAGTGATTTGCTTAGCTTCCACTCCATTCTTACCATACACATAGATTAAGATTGATCATACAACTATAAGTTAATTTTAGATCAATTGCACCCTAAAGCCATAGTATAATTGCTCTAGCTTAATCTTCCACTGCTTTACTTGTAATTGCCTAGAGTTTAAGTAAATAACATCCTATTATTCCGCTGCATTCTATTCAAAGTAAAAATTAGGGAACATAATTTTTAGAAAACCCAATTCACCCCCCCCTCTTGGGTTGTCACCTTGGGCAACAACCTAGTTTATTTTATTGTTTTATAAAATCTAATTTCAAATGCATAAGTGCCAAGAATTTCAAAAGCACACAAAGTTTTATTACTAAGTCAGCCCAAATCCTCGGTCAAGATGCAACTTAAGTTGAAGTCATTAAGTTTCCGTTAGAGAGTTGTAAGGCTAATTTATACTTGGGTGCTTGGTGATATCTGGACCATACACAAGCTAAGACTTTAGATCCCCAAAATACTGCTAAAGCTAGTAGTTCCAAGAATTGGTCAGATAAGACCTAATTACTGATTCAAAACCATCCTACCTTGCAGGATTTCGAGAGTTGTGGATGTTTACTTTAATACCTCATGGGCTTTATCTGTAATATTCCAGTTTATTCGAATTTTTACAACGACGGCTTTCACACTATCGTCTTTTTCAAGATCAATATTATAATTTTTTTTTCTTTTTCTTCTCTTTTTTTTTTAGATTTATAAATTACGCACTTTTACTCTTGTAATGATTCCTTCGTGTAGCGAGCATTCAGTCAACACTCCCACACCAGATGGCGTAAGGTGTTGGGCATCAAGACTCCCCTACGGACCTATGCTCGGGTTCCTCATTACAAGCCCGCTGACCTTTGACGATAGGTAGCCCTTTTCGATGTACCTGACTAAATTCACTTTTTTTTTTTAACAGTAAATACGGGATAATAGTGAATTAGATAGGAATGATTCATCAGGACTCAAGGTTGCTACTAGACTTAGCAACGTAATGTTGAACCTAATCCTTAGAAGTGCAGGCCATGTGTGTTGTGAAATTCCAAAGTAAAAAATTATCTTACAACTCACTAAAAGAATTTTTAATAAAAAGAACTCAAATTGACTTACTCCTGACTAGTTATTGGGCTTTTTAGATTTTATATACTTTGTGTGTTTATCATTTCAGCACTAAAGCATAGAAATTAGGTTTTTTCCTTTTTTTTTGAATCAAAATACTTATTTAAAAATATGAAAATGTGAAAAATAGCTTCAAAAATTCGAATCCTATACCCCCCAACCTAGATCAGACATTGTCCTCAATGTTTATTTTTTTTTTAATATTATATTATTATAATTTTTTTTTCGTTATTTTATTTTGGACGAAAATATTATGCATATGGAAGATAGAAGCATTGTACCTTAGTTGCATCAGTAATATGAGGACATCTGAAAAAAATGCGACAAGAAAATGTGCAAAAATAACTTATGAAAATTGGGTTGCCTCCCAACAAGCGCTAAGTTTAACGTCTTCAGCCAGACGCAGTACATCTTTATCAAATCATACCGGGTTCATGCCGAGTTCTCCAAGGAAGAAAATTCGTGGAAAACCGATTGTCGGGCACAGAGTTGACTGCTTCTATGGTCTTTTCTATAGTAACGTCAAAATGGGTCAAGCATGTTTTCAGAGGTTCATCTGCCAAAATATAGGGAAGGGCTTCTTCTAAAAGATCGTCCATTTTATCTATTAGGAAGCACTCAACTTCCTTTGCAGGTTGATCAGAGGCACAAAATATATTTAACTTGACCTTCATATTCCCAAAGGATATATTCATCACCCCAGTTCTACAATTTATACTCGCATTGGCTGTAGCTAAAAAGGGACGCCCAAGGATCACGGGGATTTGTTTCTTAGGATTAGGCTCATGTTCCATATCAAGAACGATAAAATCTACTGGAAAATAGAATTTGTCTACCTTGACAAGAACATCTTCAATTATCCCACGTGGTGTTTTTACAGATCGATCAGCCAATTGAAGGGATACCGAGGTTGGTTTTAACTCACCTAACCCATGTTTCTCGTAAACTGAGTAAGGTAAAAGGTTGACACTTGCCCCTAGATTTAAGAGTGCTCGATCAATGAAATTATTTCCTAAGACACAGGAGATGGTGGGAGCACCAGGATCTTTGAATTTCGGAGGGGTGTTGTGTTGGAGAATAGAACTCACTTGCTCAGTTAGGAAGACCTTTTTAGGCACATGTGTCTTAGATTTTCGCTTTTGGGTACAAAGGTCTTTGAGAAATTTGGCATAGGAGGGAACTTGTCTAATAGCATCAAGAAGCGGGAGGTTGATTTTGACTTGTTTGAAAACCTCCATCATCTCCTCTAGTAAAGTTCCTTTCTTGCCAAAGGGAGTGGGTGCATTAAGAGCTTCAGGAAATGGAGCCTTTGGGATGTGAGTTTTGGCCGAAGGTGGACTAACTGAGGAAGAAGAAGGTTTTGGATTTTCATGTGATACATTTCTCTCCTCCTCTTTACCTTCCTTATTGTTTCCCTCCCCAATCGTATTGTCTACTACACGTCCACTCCTTAGGGTAGTCAAAGCATTGGCTTGTTCATGATGAATTTTTGTATTTGGTTGATTTTCTTGAGCCATGTATTGTCCCCTAGGATTACTCACTGGTTGGCTTGGAAGCTTTTCTTCCTCTCGCTTGTTCAGTGCATTAGCTAGTTGCCCCATTTGGAATTCTAGCTTGGCGATAGATTGCGTGTAAGAGTGCACCAATTGTGTAATGGTTTCCAAACCTTGAAGGGAGGTCAACACTTTCTCCTCAAAGGCTGTGTTTCTTTGGGGTGGAGGAGGAGTGTGTTGAAATTGAGTCGAAGGACGGTAGGGATTAATATTCTGGAATGGTTGAAAGTTTTGGGAATAAGGTTGGGAAGTATTGGGAGTCTGCTGCTTCCAGGAGAAGTTTAGATGGTTGCGCCACCCCGGGTTATAAGTGTTAGAATATGGATTATTACCCGGTCGGGATTGTGTTTGGATAGCATTTACTTGCTCTTGCACAAATTCAGGGAATTGTGCTGCCGAAGGGCATTCATGAATAGGGTGAGACGGGCTAGAACAAAGAGCACAGACTTGTGCTTGGGAAAAATTTAAGCTGTTCTCTAGACATTAGCTGGTCCAACTTGCGGGATAGTGCATCTACTTTGTCAGATAGACCTATGGACTGGCTAACTTCATATATGGTTCCTTTTCTTTGAGAACTCGGGGGTGCTTGACGAGCGGAGGAGGCATGGTGGAGGGAATTTTCATTAAGGTTTTCAAACATCTGCCATGCCTCATGCTCACTCTTAAGCATGAAAGTTTCCCCACAAGAAGCATCAACCATTTGACGATTTCGTTCGGATAGTCCGTCATAAAAGCATTGCACTAATTGCCATTTGGGTATTTGATGATGCGGGCATTTTCAGAGTAAATCTCTAAATTTTTTCCAAGTTTTATGAAATTCTTTCCCATCAGATTGGGAGAAGCTCGTGATAGCATGCCTAAATTGGTTTGTTCTTCCTATGGAAAAATATTTTTTTAGAAATTCATGTTGCATTTGAGCCCATGAAAGAATGGAATTGGCTTCTAATGAATGTAGCCACTGCTTAGCTCTATCCTTAAGGGAAAAAGGAAACAGCCTAAGTTTCAGAGCATCATCAGTGAAGTTCTGAATTTTAACAGTAGTGCAGATCTCAAGGAACTCATCTAAATGTTTATATGGGTCTTCATTGTTAAGTCCATAAAAAGAGGGAAGCATTTGGATGACACTAGACTTAATTTCAAAATGTGCAGCAGCGATGGTATCAGGTAGTCGAATACAAGATGGAGAGGTATAAATGGAAGGAGTGAAGTACTCCTTTAGGAGTTTGGGTTGTTCTTCAGCCATCTCTATAAGTGGAGCAGATCCTATGGTTCTATAGGTGCGGATTTCAGCTCGAAGAGCCCTAATAGAACGCTCTATTTCAGAGTCAAAAGGCACTAATTCGGGAGATTTGGAACGACACCCTAGCATACACTAAGACTCCTCTGATCAGTACAGTCAAGCATGCACTAAAAAGAAAAACACAATTCCTTATGTTACCCTAAAATCACTAGACAGCTCCTAACTGGTTTGAAGAGGGCACCTAAGCCTCCAATCCGGTCTAATGAACTGAGTTGACCAGGTAAGCTCCCAGGTAAGTGGGGGGGTCACGATGCGTTGCAAAGGTCCCACTTAAAAACCAGTTGCCTCGAACAGATGAACTGTCTTCCTTGGGACAAAGCTTGCCTAGACATCAACTGAGCCACAGAGCGAAATTGGTACAACTTTCGGTAATCTTCGTCCTATTGAGCTCGAATGTCCCTAGAGGCCAACGTCTAATTGATTTTAATTAAGGTGAAAGCTATGTGAGAATTGATTCACCTAATTTGGGCAAGAATCTGGTGATGAAATCCAGTTCTTATCTTGCTGGGGTGATTGCCCTTACTATGTGCAGATTAATTGGCGTATGTGTATCAAGCATGCATTCACACTTTTGTAAAAAAAAATTGAAATCAAACAATCACCACAACTTGCAGGCTAGATGAGAATCAATTTAAATAAGAAAGGTTCAGATGTTACCAGAATTTCCAGCAATTTTTTTTTTTTTTTTAAAAGCAAACCTCTACAATATTCCTTTTCCAGCCGTTCCCTTTCTGATTGTCCCAAACTTCCTCTTTGGTTCCTGATCAAATGATACGAAGAAAAATCAAAAATTAGTAAAAGAGGAGAAGGAGATAAGGAAAGTAAAAAGAGAAACTTTTTTTATTTTATTTTTTTTTTATTTTCGAAAAAAAAATTTTGAAAAATTTTTTTAATAAAAAGAAAAACAACTATGCTACCAATCCCCGGCAACGGCGCCAAAAATTGATAGTCAACTTTAAAGACCACGCAATAGCACGTATCTGGTAGGATAGTGATTACGGGTATCGATCCACAGGGATTGGGGTATAGTTGTTTTTCTTAAAAATAAAAATATTTGAAAGGAAGAGAATTTGTGAAGACTATTAAACTAAGCAATTGAATAAAAAAATGCAATTAAAATGATATCAATTTGGGAGAACCTAGGGCAAGGAATTCACCACTAACATCGGAACAAGGGTTATTTATATTTTAATTTATTCTTGGATTGACATGCAAATTGGCTACAAGCCTAATAATCATTCGAATAAAATTTCACAGAAGTAATTTAGGCATAATCCATCTTTAGTTTAGCATGAAATGTCTACCCTAATCTAAGGTGGTAGCACATCGCATCTTCCTTAAGCATGAACTATCTTATTTTTACTTCAATGATCATGAAGAGCAGTTGTATAAACTTCATATTTAAAATCACAGAAATTAAATATGAGATGAAATAAAATATTCATTAGAAGCAGAATAAGGTTTATACAACTCCAAGAATAGAAATTAAAAATATAAAAACCCTTGGCCCTTTGTTAGGGCTACATCCGGCCCTGGAGAAGAGATCAGCCCTGCATGGAGTTGGAGACGGCAGCAGCAGCACAGCAGCAGGCTCCCATCTCTTCCTTCATGATTTCTTTCTTTGAAATATTCCCAAAATAACAAAACTCTTCTCTCTCCTCTTATTTTTTTATTCTCTCATGTTCCCGTGGCTCACTCCCTCCCCTGTTTCCTCTTCTTCTTCCCGTGGGACTTGCCTCCGAGAGATTGATAGATGCCCCATTGAAGAGGAGTCTTCTCCTTTTATAGCCTCACGAAGCTCTCTTGCGGATGGAGTCGAATCGTGGATTACTCGGACGCGTCATGGGTGCTGACTTCGCTGAGATTTGGAGCTGATTCGAGAGTTGGTATGCTGTTGGGATTTGATTCCGAAGCAGAGGAAGGTGAGCTGGTAGTTGATCCGGAAGTCTGTTGTTTGATCTTCGGCTGCAGGGGGTGACGAGGACGTGGAAGAAACAGGATGGGGTGGAGTTCGGATTCGGAGGTTGGGAGGAAGTTGGGATCTCGGGATGAAAGGGAACTGATCGAGTTGTTGGGAAGAACGAGATCCTGAGGTTTGCTTGGATAAAGATTTAAACTGATTCGGATGAGAAGTTGGTGATAACGTTGGGATGCAGAGTGTTTCGGAAGGGATAAAGCTGGTTCTTTTCCATGGATGAAGGAGTCAATCTGCGAACGGGATGAAGGTTGGAGTTGGTTGGGAGATAGGACAAGGATGTTCATCCGATTGACGTTGGTGGGGAGATTCCATCGTGGGTGGCAACCGATTACAAACAGAAGGGAGATTAACTTGATTCGGAAGAGAAAATCTGGGAAGACGTTGGAAGAAAGTGATGAACCGCGAGCTGGGATGTAGATTTGCTGGTGGTTATTCCGGAACAGAGGAAGAATATGTGTGGTTGCCATGAAGCTCGCAAGGATAAAGCTCATCCGGTTGAGATGCGGCTGGGGAAATCTAGGAGGTGGGTCAAACAGTGACGTGGATGGGAGCTTAGTCGTGGGGAGCATGGAGTTTGGATCAATCCGGAAGAAGTTTGGATTTGGAGTTTATCCTACAGGCGAAGAGGATGCTCTGTTCCGTGAAGCTTGGATGGAGTGTTTGATTCGAATGGGATGAAGCTTGGGAACGGTTGGATAAGGGATAAGGATGATGAACGGTATGAGGATACAGTATGATGGGATGAGATCTGGGAGATGTGTTTGTGGATGAAGTTGTTTCGGGAAGAAGATTGGAGTTGTGAACGGCTTGAAGGGGAGATAAGCCGTTGGGAAGAATACGCGAAGAGAAGGAATTGGGGTTTGATACGTGAGGAGTGAAGGAGAGCTTTAGGATTCGTGCAAATATGATGGCATGCTTTGAAATCTGAGGAACAAATAATTGAAGGGATTTTATTGTTTTTGAGATTAAAATTGGATCACGTGGAAAAAGAGTTAAGTGACTGAATCAGAGGGTTTTGATTTGCGGGGTGCATGTGGTTTAGGTCCAGGAATAATTCCTAATGAACTTGACTCAACCTGCATACATTAGACTCAATCAGTAAATAAGTAAAACTTGAATTACCTTTAATAATTTATTAAAATGCAATCATGAAGGTAATACAATTTTTAGTTAAATTTACAAAATATGTGAATTAAAATAATGGTAAGTGCTATAAATAAGATATTAATTTATGAATTATTTAGCACTTATCACCGGAAAACCAACATAGGTTCGTTGGTGAGCCCATAAAACCAACATAGGTTTTTGGTGAATCCGGAAAACCAAAGTGTAAAGGTTTTTGGATTGTGAGCCCGGAAAACAATCCAACTGTAATCCGCGGGATTATAGTAAATTCCCAAGGGGTCGCTTGGGGAGTGGACGTAGGTGCTTAGGAGAGCACCGAACCGCTATACTTCTTGTTGTTTGTATTGTGATTTGTTTAATTCCACTAACTCATCAATTAACATAAGTAAGATAGTTAAAATTAAGAGAAACCAATTCACCCCCCCTCTTGGCTTGTCACCTTGGGCAACAATCCTCCATCTCTATATAATGTTGCAATTCTACCACATCAGCTATCTCCTTCTTTAAACCTCCAATGAATCTAGCCATAGTTGCCTCTTGGTCTTCTTCAACATTGGCTCTAATCATGGCTATTTCCATCTCCTTATAGTAATCTTCCACACTCATGGAGCCTTGAGTTAGACTTTGCAATTTCCTGTGCAAATCTCTATAGTAGTGGCTGGGTACAAACCTTTTTCTCATGACAGCCTTCATCTCATCCCATGTACCAATAGGCCTCTCCCCATTTCTACGTCTACTAGTCACAATTTGATCCCACCAAGTACTAGCATAATCATGGAACTCAACAATGGCTAGTTTAACCCTCTTCTCCTCGGAATAATTATGACATTCAAACACATGTTCGACCTTTCTCTCCCACTCTAAATATAATTCAGGATCATTTTTATCTTGGAATGCAGGGATTGTCATCTTAATACTTCCCAAATGACTGTCTTTTCTTGATTCATCTCTTTGCCTCCTGCCATTACTTCTTCCATCCGAATACTCCTCTTCTTCTCCTTCTTCAAACATCCGCCCTTTCAAAAGTTTGAGTCTGCTTGGTGATTCCAAATCATTCATTCGTGCACCAAGCTTAGTAAGTTGATCAGCAATGGCTTTCATCCATAACTTCATATCAACATCTGGTTGTTCACTACCTTCACTGCTCATCTTTGTATGCTGCAATCAAAAGATTAGTATAAACAGAATAGGTCCTCACACACTCCTTTCTCTGGTGGACACTCTTTTATGGCTTTTTCTTGATGATGATCCCACCCTCTTGCCTTTTACTACTCAGCTTCACCTTATGAGCTCTTAAATAAGAACCTTTTGGATGTTTCTACACAACAGGAAATAGTAAGGAGTCGATGATAACCTTAGGGAACAAGAACTCGCAAGGAGCAATTTAATTGGAACCAACAAGGGGTTCAAGGAAGGTTTGAATTGAGAACTGATGACCCAAAGATTGATTTAAAGATTGATTTTGATGATCACAAAATCTTGAAGTATAAATACTAATGTTTGTGTTGCAAGAAGAAAGATAATTTGTTTTGCAAGGAACATAGCAAGTTGGAAAAATACAAGAAGGCCTCAAAAGCTCTCAAGAAAAGTTAGAAGAAAGCTACAATTTATTGGCCCAAGTTTCAAGTTCAAAGGATTTAAGTTGGAGGAGCAAATTCAAAGAAAGATTCAAAAGAATAGTCCTCGAGTCGACTCCTGGAAGTTCAGAGTCGACTCTGGCACTCTGGAGTTTCAAGGAACAGTGCTCGAGTCGACTCCGGAACTTTACGAGTCGACTCCGACTGAAAACAGACAAAAAATAGAGAGTTGATTTTCAGTGCTACAGTGCTCGAGTCGACTCCGAGGTCGACTCCTGCTCGAGTCGACTCCGAGGTCGACTCCGAGACTGCAGGTCGACTCCAGGACTGCAAACAGCCAAAAACAGAGAGTTGATTTTTAGCCGAGTCGACTCCTACTTCAGCCGAGTCGACTCCAGCACGCTGGGAGGCATAACGGCTAGTTTTTTCTTGATTCCAACGGCTCTATTTTTGTCTCTAACGGCTAGATTTTTGTTCTCACTCCCTCTAAAGCTATAAAATAAAGGGGAGAGCAAGGGGAGAGGGTATGGAAGTGGGAGAGAACATTTAGGGAAGAGATTTCAAAGAGATTACAAGGAAAATCTCCCATAAGCACAAAAGGGCCATCCAAAGTGAAATAGAGAGAAGAAGAGCATCTAAGTGAATCCCAAAGCTTTCTCTCCATCCGTGTGCTGCCTCAATGATCCTCTACCTCGTGCCAAATCAGAAGAGGGTCAAGTAAAGAAGAAGCCGAGTTCTTTCATCTTCAAAATTCGTTTGAGAGCTTCTCTTTACTCCATTTGTTTATATTTGCTATATTTGCTTAGTTAAGAAGCTTGTATTTGCTTTAAATTCTTTGTCTAATATCTTGTAACTTGATTCAATCAAGGGATTGAATCAAGGGGTTAAGGTTTGTTGGTGAGCCAAAGGAAAAACCAACGGTGTTAAGGTTTGTTGGTGAGCCAAAGGGAAAACCAACGTTGTAAGGTTGTGGTTGGTGAGCCTTTAGGAGAAAACCAACTGGGTTGATTGTGAACCCGAAAAACAATCGTTGTAAGGTTGTGGTTGGTGAGCCTTTGGGAAAACCAATTGGGTTGGATTGTGAGCCCGTGAAAACAATCGATAGGTTCTAGTCGGTGAGCCTGTGAAAACCGACCGAGTTCGTTGTGATCTTGCAAAACAACAAGTTGGGTTGTGAGCTTGTAAAACAACCGGCTGTAATCTGAGGGATTATAGTGAAATTCCCAAGAGGTCTTGGGGAGTGGATGTAGGTGCTGGGATGCACCGAACCACTATACTTTTGTTGTGTTTGTGATGATCTTTGTTGTCTGACTTCCTCACTCACTTACTTACTTAGATACTATGCTTGCTTAACTCTTCTCCGTGCATCCTTTAGTTGCAAGCATATTCAATTTACTTAATCAAGTCTCATTCAATTGAATTGCATACTTGGGCAAACATAGACTAATCTTTTATTGAGTCCGCTGCTTAATAGTTGATTAGATTAGAATCATACTCTTGCTAAGTTTAAATTCCACTAAGCATCCATACAACTTAGCTTAATTAACTCTAAAAGATTAGAAGTAGTTGAAAAGTTTTTGAAAGACCCAATTCACCCCCCCTCTTGGGTTGTCACCTTGGGCAACAAGTGGTATCAGAGCAGGTGCTCTTTTATTAATTACAGTCTTAACCGACTAGAGCTAAAGATTATGACAACCCCACATAACATATTATTTGCCGAGGGACTTTCCATAAACAGACCTCCACTGTTTGATGGAACTTATTATATTCAATGGAAAGCTAGAATGAAAATTTTTGTTCAATCACAAAACTATAAAATATGGAATATCATTATAGATGGACCTCACTCACTCTCTCAAAATGTCAATGAAAAAGACTTAGCACAATTGAATGCTAACGCTATGAACTTTCTATATTGTGCTATCCATGAATCTATATTTCATAAGATTTCTGCATGCTTATCTGCTAAAGAAATCTGGGATACTTTAACAATTATTTATGATAAATCTCATATTAGCTCACATGTGCTTCAATTGCATACTAACAATGAGATTGCAGAATCCTCCACAGTAGCCGAGTCGACTCCCAGTTTGTCCGAGTCAACTCCTAGAGAAGAACAGTCTGAAAGGCAGAGACACAGTCTTGAAAATTCTGTGAACGAGTCGACTCCAAGTATTTCCGAGTCGACTCCCAAGTTAGCCGAGTCGACTCCAACAAAGCCCGAGTCGACTCTGAGGCAGATTAGTTCAAAAAATAAAGAGTCCGGTGATGGAAACAAGGATCCATTCCCAAACACCGAAAGATTCAAAAGCTTCCTAAAGATAAGGAAGAAGAGGAAGCAAGAAGAAGGGAAGAAAAAGGTAAAAAGCAAGAAAGTCTTGACCAAGGAAGAGTCAAGCAAGAAATTGAAAGCTAGAAGCAACAATGAACTACAAGAGGTAACTAACTTATGTTTTATGGCACTAGAAGATAAAGTAGAATCTGAATCTAATGAATTTCATGAAGAATATTCTTATGATGAACTATTAAATGCTTTTCATGATTTGTATAGTGAATGTAGAAAATTAGCTATCAAAAATAAAAATTTTAAAAAGCTAAATCTCGAAATCTCAAAAGAAAAAAAATTCTATTGCTGAAATATATGACAAACTAAATTCTGAAAATGAAAGCTTAAGGTTAAATTCAGATCAATTGATTCAGAAAAATCAGAATTTAATTAAAGAAAATCAAAACTTAAGTGAAGAAATTAACCAATTAAAATCTTTTATTAACAAATTCACTGTAAGTTCAGAAAGATTAAAAATAATGTTTGAAAGCCAATATGTTGCTTATGATAAATCAAAAGTTGGCTTGACTCCTTTACTTAATAATAAATCTCTAGAGAAAAAGGTTATCAATTCACCAAGCAAACCATTAAATAAGATAACTTATTTCAAACATGAAAAGAATGGGCATAACAACTTTACCTATCGTTCTAACATAATTAAATCAAGTGGTAAAGTTATTACAATTAAACAAATCTGGGTTCCAAAAGGAACCATATGTCCTAACTCTCAAGGACCCAAGCAAGCTTGGTGTTAGAAGTATGCCCTAGAAGCCAATTTGGCTGACGCATTATTTTATTCTGGGACATAAATTTGTACTTGACCTAATAATGAATTTATTAGAATGGGCATTCTTTTCATTCATGTTCTTATGAGTCCATGAATCGTCCAAGAAATTAATAAGATGATGACGCATATTCTCAAGAGTTGAGAATTTGAGGCATGTGTCATTGGTGATTAATTTCTGAATTGCTCCTGATCGATGGATCATCACGAGGACGGTGATCGATCCGCTGAGATTAGTGCACAGATCGCTTTCTTTGATGGACGAGTCTTGAGTCCACAGTGTGGCGACACTGGAGCAATTGTGCAAGTGCTTGTTAGAGAACAAGGATACTGAGCGTGACCATAGCAAGTAGTCACTTGGATGTCTATCCACTCGTCAGTGACTTACTTGATGCTGTAGTTGTATGACTGGTCCTTTGACCTGCGATGCCTCGGCTATTCACAGTAAGGTTGCTGTAGTTTGACGAGCACATAAACATGAGCCCTAGCCAATTGGGTTCTTGTGGTGCAGATTGGCTGCAGTAGGTTCATTGTAGGAGTAGGGGTGCATCTAGATGGAATCTATCGATCTTGATAGGTTAAGAGAGATCCTATGTGATTTATGAGACTGAGTTCGTAAATCCTCGGCCGGGGTAGTATGTACAGTGGAAAAGGAGTTTTCCATTCTCGAACTTAAGTCGAATAAATCTTGACATATGACAGACGATGGGGTTTGACGAGTTATCCAAGACCTCCGTCCTGTAGGGATCCACGATAGAAGGACTGTATCATATGATAACTGCACCTAGAGGTTCATCATTCCATTCTGCTGGGTTGCCACTACATGCTGCTAGGTGTCACTGGTGGATTGTGAGACTCAGAGGCATTCACTTGGTGATTAGTGAACCCAAATGAGAAGAGTTGGAATTGTTCCAACCCATAAGAAGGAGTTTCAATGATATTGTGATAGGGATCACAATATATCTCACTACCAGACAGAATAGAACCTATGGGGTCACACACAATAGAGGTATTGACCGATCCGATGGTTGAGTTGTGATTTGGAATCACAATAGTTCATGATTATCAATTTGATTGATAATTAATTAACCCACTAAGAGTTAGTGAGTTGAAGAAGGAGTAATTGCAATTGGATTGCAATTCAATTGAATCAATTGGACTTAATTAATTGGGCTTGATCTTATTAAATAAGAGTCCTACTTGGAGTAGGACTCCTAGAGTCCTAATTAGATTAGGACTTCAAATTTAATTAAAGTCCTACTTGGAGTAGGATACCTAGAGTCCTAATTGGATTAGGACTAAAATTAAATAAATCCTAATTGGATTAGGATTCCTAAAGTCCTAATTAATTTTGATCTAATAAATTAAGATGACTCCTAATTGGATTAGGATTGAAGAGTTTAATTGAGTCAAGATTCAATTGGGTCATAATTGGATTAGGACTCATATGGATAAGTCCTAATTGATTCATAAATTGATTGAGATCTAATTAGATTAGACCTCAATTGTGAGGGGATTAAAAAGGGCTGAAAGTGGGGCCCACGCACCTCATGAGATGAGGCTTGGGCGTGGGACATGAGAGGATTAGAGGGAGGGGCGTACGCCCCTCCTCTTGCCGAAAGATAGACGTGAGCTCCTAATTTGTAGGAGCTCACGCCTAGGGTTCAAACAAAAAAAAAAAGGGGAGCATGTGGCCCCCTCTTCTCATCTAATAAATAGCATACGGCAGCCCCCCTCTCCCATGATGGTTTCAGCCGCACACAAACAAAAAAAAAAAGGGGAAGAAAAGGGGAAACAAAGGGGCAGCCCATATCATGGTTCTTTTGTGACGTGAGAGCTCCTCCCCTCTCTCCTTTTCTTTTGTGACGTGAGAGCTCCTCCCCTCTCTCCTTTTCTTTTGTGCCGTGAGAGTGCCTCCTCCCTCTTGGTTTTTGTGCCATGGGCAAGCCTCCTTCCTCTTGGGGTTTCAGCCATGAGCATCAAATAAAATAGGGTGGTGTATGGCTTTCTCTCTTCAACCTCCTTCCATCCACAAGAATAAAAGAAAAGGAGGCAGCAAGATGGGATCTTCTTCCTCCCTTTCAAGTCCTTCTTCTTCCTCTTGAGATTTATCAAAGAGTTGATAAATCAAGAGAGGATTTCAGCCATCAAAACATATCTCTGCAAGGGAGCTAGCACCCCAGGGAGATTAGAGAGTTTGGATTGGTTCTCTGCCTCGTGTGGATACCCGTAGAGGCCGGACGCGTGTGCGGCTTCAAGCGAACCTTCCAACAAATACCACGATCATCAGATTGCGGTGAATATCTACCCGCACAAGGTGAAGATCTGATCTTCCTAATATTATGTAAAAGTATTTAATCCTAATCTATCTACGAACGACGGTTTTAAAATATGTTCATGCGATGAACGGAATCTCGCGCATGTCTTCCGCTGCGCGCAGAATTTTTCTGAAATTTTCTGCGGCGTGCGAGGGATTCCAACAGTAGTATCAGAGCCATGGTTGCGTAGATTAAGATTAGAATTAAATGATTAAGGCATAATAGATCTGAAAATTTAAAGATTATGCTTGCTGAATTTTTCTGCATGCAGAATTTTCAGCTTGCTGATTTTTCTGCATGCTGATTTTCTATGCAATTAGATTAATGATTCTATTGATTTGTTAATGAGATTAAAAATATTTAGAATCATATCTTGCATGATCAGCAACTCATAAGATGACATAATCTGTTAAATATTCAGATCTGTAAATTTTATTTAATGCATGAGATGCGTATGGTGATGATCATGGATGGACCCTTTAATTGTGCTGAAATGTTCTGCAATGTCTGAGATGTTTTGTGATGTTATGTGATGCATGTAAATCAGATTTTCAGATGCCTGCGTGCATCTTATATTGATGTATTAGAGACCTGCGTGTCTCATGAAAAAGGATTGTAACTATTATTTAATTTTATTTATTTTTAAAGTTATCTGGGATGTAAGCTGTGATGTGTTTGCATGTCAATGGTTGATCGGTGCATGCCTCTACAAGCACGATTTGCGCGGATCGAGATCAACGGTTGATTGGAGATGGATCAAGGAGTTGATCGCAATTGGACCAAGGGTGCTCAAGATCGAGTCAAGAGTTGAAGACGATCTAACCAATTGACGTGCATGTGCTTGTACTATGACCCCATCCTGGATCCATGATCATCACCAGTTTAATTTTTGTTATTATGCCTGGATGTTTATGTTTATGTTTATGCATAGCGGGTAGATAATTATTTGCATGAGATGTAGATAATTAAATGAAAGAGACCTAAATTAAATCTCCTCGAAAATATTAAGTCTAGCGGTCTTCCACCGTAGTAGAGCTGCTAAGGTCTTTCCGGCGTTGATTTGTCTCGGCTGGATACAGTGGGCAAGTTGCATCGGGGGACTGGACCTCTCTATTAGGCATGAGATGTTGTAGGGATAAAGATAGGGTTGGGCCCAATAACTGTTAGGTGAGGGACCCAATGACGGCTTTACTTCTGCGGTTATACGGTGGGTCCGACTTAACTAAGGAATGGGGCCAATAACTGTTAGGTGAGGTCTTCATTACTTAGAGACCTGATAACGCTACAACTTGCTTGAGAAGCATTGTACAAGAGTTGTACACTCATCGTTTATTTGTCACCAATAACTGTTAGGTGAGGTGGTATGTAAATTGGTGGGACCGTAGCACCCCACTTGAAACCTAGAGTCGCAAGGTTTCTGTTTCTCTACTAGAGGAGTGTGAGAGATTCGAGAAAATAGTGGGAGGTATATTTGTTTTAAAAGGCCCTAAAATAAATAGAGATCAAGTACAAAATTCTAATTAGAATCTTTACTCTCTGAGGATTAGAAATTCAGCTTCTAGACTCTTAACTCATATCCTATAGAACAACCGTTTGACCAAACCCAATTATAAAGACTGGCTCAGCAAATTTCAAAATAGTTTTGAATTGTGAGAAATTCGGGTATGTGCTAGACCATGGAATCTCCGTGTTACCAATCCGTCCGATCACTCATCAGCGTAAGACGCATGCTAAGTGGACGAGCAATAACAATAAAGTTAGGTGCTGCATAATGGCATCCATGTCCAATGAATTACAATGCCAGCATGAGAACATGAAGATTGCCAGGGACATATTATATCACTTACAAGAGTTGTATGGTGAACAGAGTCACGCAGCATGTTTTGAAGTATCCAAGAGGCTCTTCAAGGCCAAGATGTGTGATGGGCAGTCTGTCCATGATCATGGTTTGACCATGATAAAGAACTTAGAGGAGCTTGAGAAGCTCGGCATGACCATGCACAAGGAATTGCAAACGGATTTGATCCCGCAATCCCTTCTAGCTTCATATGAACAGTTTATAGTAAATTACCATATGAACAAGATTGTATGCACCAAAATAGAATTGTTAAATAAAATTGGTAACTACCTTAGGGACCTTGAAGAGTTCAAGGGGCATCGTTCTCGCTGTCAAGTTGGTTTCTACTTCCAAGAGAGAGTCTACTTGGAAGAAGAAGAAACCTGTGAAAAGGCAGAAGACCGAGAAAAGGCCAAGTAAGGAAGTTCCAAGAAAAAGGCCGATTGCAAGGAAAAGTGTTTCCATTGCATCATAAGACGGCCATTGGAAGAGGAACTGTCCTACATACATGGAAAGCATAAAGAGTAAGAAGGGTGACAGACCTTCAGAAGGTATGCCAGATATGCTCATTATTAAAAGGATACTTAGAGACTGTTACCTGTTGCAAACAGAAATTTGATTTCTGTATCTTGTTTAGCACAGAAAGATTTTTATAAGACTATTGTTCAATTTGTTTGAGAAATAAATTGGATGCATATGGTTTTATGATTGACCGTCTCTATCACTTACATTTGGATGTACCTGTGAATGTATCTGAGCAAACAGTGAGTACCATAGGATCCAAAAGGATCTAGAGATGAGATAAATCTAAAGTATTTGTGGCACCTCAGGCTTGGTCATATAGGAGAAGACAGAATAAACAAATTGAAGAAATATGGGCTTCTGAGCTCATTGACTTTCGAGTCATATCCGATTTGTGAATTCTGCCTTCAAGAAAAGATGACCAAATTATCTTTTTTAGGACATGGGAGAGGTCCACTGCGATACTTACCCTAGTACACACTTATGTGTGTGGCCCATTCGATGCGCAGGCTAGGGGTTGTAATTTTTTACTTCATTTACCGATGATTACTCACGGTATGGATATGTGTATGAGACACAAATCTGAAATTTTTGAAAGGTTCAAAGAGTTCAGATATGAAGTAGAAAAACAAACAGAAAAACTCATTAAGGTTCTTCGATCAGATCGAGGAGGTGAATACCTTAGTGGAGAGTTCCGTGATTATCTCAAGGAGAATGGTATAGTTTCATAATGGATCCCTCCTGGTACACCTCAGCTTAACGGAGTGTCGGAGAGGAGAAATCAGATCCTATTGGATATTGTCAGGTCCATGATGAGCTTCACTGATCAACCCTTGTTTCTTTAGAGAGATGCCCTATTTTCAGCTATTTACATATTGAATAGTGTTTCCTCTAAGTTTGTTCCTACCACACTATATGAGATATGACATGGTAAGAAGCTGAGTCTTGGTTATTTCAAGATTTGGGGATGTCCGGCCCAAGTCAAATGACAACAGGCGGATAAGTTAGAGGATAGGACAATTAGTGCTCGTTTTATAGAATATCCTAAAAAGTAATTAGGATACAATTTTACGTCCAAGAGAATCACAAAGTGTTTGTGAGCCGACATGCTATCTTCGTGGAAAATAGTTTATCCTTGATAGAGGCAGTGGGAGAAAAATTGAGCTCGAAGAGAAAGTCTCTAAAGAGCAACGAGCCATTGTGCCTATAGAACCTATTCATATTGAGCCAGTACATGTTGTACCTCCTCCACCTCGTAGATTTAGTAGGATCTTCCATCCTCCTGAAAGGTACTTAGGTATACTTACAGAGGATGTAGAGGAAGTGTTCCTCATGGGAGATAGGGATCAAGGTAAGGATCCCAATACCTACAACGAGGCGATGTTAGACATCGATTCCGAGAGATGGCTGGAAGCCATGAAGTTAGAGATAGACTCCATGCATTCCAACCAAGTCTGGACCTTAGTAGATTCACCGGAAGGTATAGTACCTATTGGGTGTAAATGGATCTACAAGAGAAAATTAAGTTCGGATGGCTAGGTAGAGACCTATAAGGCAAGGCTAATGGCGAAAGGTTATAGTCAGTGCGAAGGCACTGATTATCAGGATACTTTTTCACCTGTAGCCATGTGAAGTCCATTCGAATATTGCTTGTTGTTGTAGCATATCATGATATTGTGATGGTGATCACAAGGTCTGTAAGCTGCAAAGGTCCATCTATGGACAAAACAAGTATCTCGGAGTTGGAACACTCGTTTCAACGATATAATCAAATCGTTTGATTTCTTCAAGAAACGAGGAGGAACCATGTGTTTATAAGAAGGTTAGTGGGAGGGCTATTGCATTCCTCGTATTGTACGTGGATGATATCCTAAGTCAAGGTTTGGTTGTCTAAGGAATTCTCCATGATAGACTTTGGAAAAGCATCCTATATTTTGGGAATTAAGGTCTATAGAGATAGATCTAAGAGGATGCTTGTCCTGTCACAGAATATTACATAAAGGGAGTGTTGAAGAGATTCGGCATGGAAACCTCTAAAAGGGGATTATTACCCCTTAGGCATGGGGTAAACCTCTTCAAGAAGATGTGCCCCAACACATCTGAAGAGATTCAGTGGATGAGCAAGATCCCTTATACTTCGGCTATAGGGAGCCTCATGTATACCATGCTATGTACATGACTTGATATAGTACATGCTGTGAGTGTCACGAGCATATATCAGTCAAATCCAGGCAAGAAGCACTGGATAGCTGTGAAGAACAGTCTTAAGTACTTGAGAAGAACTACGGACATGTTCTTGGTCTTTGGAAGAAGATCAGAGTTGAAGGTAGAAGGATGCACACATATTGATGATAGAAAGTCTACATCAGATTATATGCAATGATGGTTCAGTAAATTGGAAGAGTTCCAAACAACCAATTATTGTAGATTCTACCTTAGAAGCTGAATGTTAAGCCGTATCTAAGGGTGCAGTGGAAACCTTCTGGTTTAAGAAGTTCATTGCGGAGTTAGGTGTAATGTCATCAGATGCCATAACACGCTACTGCGATAACAAAGGCACCATAGCACTAGCTAAAGAGCCAAGGTCTCACCAGAAGCCGAAGCACATAGAGCGGTGGTTTAACCTAATAAGCGACTACCTTGAAAAGAAATAAGTAAAGGATCAGAGAGTAGACTCCACAGAAAATGTGGTGGACCCATTCACTAAGCAGATAAGTCAGCAAAAAACTGAAGCGCATCTTGAGAAGATGGGGCTTAGGTTTATAGCTGATTGGCTTTAGTGCAAGTGGGAGATTGTTAGAAGTATGCCCTAGAAGCCAATTTGGCTGACGCATTATTTTATTCTGGGACATAAATTTGTACTTGACCTAATAATAAATTTATTAGAATGGGCATTCTTTTCATTCATGTTCTTATGAGTCCAAGAAATTAATAAGATGATGACGCATATTCTCAAGAGTTGAGAATTTGAGGCATGTGTCATTGGTGATTAATTTCTGAATTGCTCCTGATCGATGGATCATCACGAGGACGGTGATCGATCCGCTGAGATTAGTGCACAGATCGCTTTCTTTGATGGACGAGTCTTGAGTCCACAGTGTGGCGACACTGGAGCAATTGTGCAAGTGCTTGTTAGAGAACAAGGGTACTGAGCGTGACCATAGCAAGTAGTCACTTGGATGTCCATCCACTCGTCAGTGACTTACTTGATGCTGTAGTTGTATGACTGGTCCTTTGACCTGCGATGCCTCGGCTATTCACAGTGAGGTTGCTGTAGTTTGACGAGCACATAAACATGAGCCCTAGCCAATTGGGTTCTTGTGGTGCAGATTGGCTGCAGTAGGTTCATTGTAGGAGTAGGGGTGCATCTAGATGGAATCTATCGATCTTGATAGGTTAAGAGAGATCCTATGTGATTTATGAGACTGAGTTCGTAAATCCTCGGCCGGGGTAGTATGTACAGTGGAAAAGGAGTTTTCCATTCTCGAACTTAAGTCGAATAAATCTTGACATATGACAGACGATGGGGTTTGACGAGTTATCCAAGACCTCCGTCCTGTAGGGATCCACGATAGAAGGACTGTATCATATGATAACTGCACCTAGAGGTTCATCATTTCATTCTGCTGGGTTGCCACTACATGCTGCTAGGTGTCACTGGTGGATTGTGAGACTCAGAGGCATTCACTTAGTGATTAGTGAACCCAAATGAGAAGAGTTGGAATTGTTCCAACCCATAAGAAGGAGTTTCAATGATATTGTGATAGGGATCACAATATATCTCACTACCAGACAGAATAGAACCTATGGGGTCACACACAATAG
Source organism: Phoenix dactylifera (assembly GCF_051530095.1). Taxonomy (NCBI): domain Eukaryota; kingdom Viridiplantae; phylum Streptophyta; class Magnoliopsida; order Arecales; family Arecaceae; genus Phoenix; species Phoenix dactylifera. The sequence goes on along the minus strand of NC_143207.1, from coordinate 6,625,790 downwards.
AGGTATTGACCGATCCGATGGTTGAGTTGTGATTTGGAATCACAATAGTTCATGATTATCAATTTGATTGATAATTAATTAACCCACTAAGAGTTAGTGAGTTGAAGAAGGAGTAATTGCAATTGGATTGCAATTCAATTGAATCAATTGGACTTAATTAATTGGGCTTGATCTTATTAAATAAGAGTCCTACTTGGAGTAGGACTCCTAGAGTCCTAATTAGATTAGGACTTCAAATTTAATTAAAGTCCTACTTGAAGTAGGATACCTAGAGTCCTAATTGGATTAGGACTAAAATTAAATAAATCCTAATTGGATTAGGTTCCTAAAGTCCTAATTAATTTTGATCTAATAAATTAAGATGACTCCTAATTGGATTAGGATTGAAGAGTTTAATTGAGTCAAGATTCAATTGGGTCATAATTGGATTAGGACTCATATGGATAAGTCCTAATTGATTCATAAATTGATTGAGATCTAATTAGATTAGACCTCAATTATGAGGGGATTAAAAAGGGCTGAAAGTGGGGCCCACGCACCTCATGAGATGAGGCTTGGGCGTGGGACATGAGAGGATTAGAGGGAGGGGCGTACGCCCCTCCTCTTGCCAAAAGATAGACGTGAGCTCCTAATTTGTAGGAGCTCACGCCTAGGGTTCAAACAAAAAAAAAAAGGGGAGCATGTGGCCTCCTCTTCTCATCTAATAAATAGCATACGGCAGCCCCCCTCTCCCATGATGGTTTCAGCCGCACACAAACAAAAAAAAAAAGGGGAAGAAAAGGGGAAACAAAGGGGCAGCCCATATCATGGTTCTTTTGTGACGTGAGAGCTCCTCCCCTCTCTCCTTTTCTTTTGTGACGTGAGAGCTCCTCCCCTCTCTCCTTTTCTTTTGTGCCATGAGAGTGCCTCCTCCCTCTTGGTTTTTGTGCCATGGGCAAGCCTCCTTCCTCTTGGGGTTTCAGCCATGAGCATCAAATAAAATAGGGTGGTGTATGGCTTTCTCTCTTCAACCTCCTTCCATCCACAAGAATAAAAGAAAAGGAGGCAGCAAGATGGGATCTTCTTCCTCCCTTTCAAGTCCTTCTTCTTCCTCTTGAGATTTATCAAAGAGTTGATAAATCAAGAGAGGATTTCAGCCATCAAAATATATCTCTGCAAGGGAGCTAGCACCCCAGGGAGATTAGAGAGTTTGGATTGGTTCTCTGCCTCGTGTGGATACCCGTATAGGCCGGACGCGTGTGCGGCTTCAAGCGAACCTTCCAACAAATACCACGATCATCAGATTGCAGTGAATATCTACCCGCACAAGGTGAAGATCTGATCTTCCTAATATTATGTAAAAGTATTTAATCCTAATCTATCTACGAACGACGGTTTTAAAATATGTTCATGCGATGAACGGAATCTCGCGCATGTCTTCCGCTGCGCGCAGAATTTTTCTGAAATTTTCTGCGGCGTGCGAGGGATTCCAACACTTGGGTACCCAAAATGAAAATATAAGGATGTAGACATAGATGTGCCAAGATACCCATGGAACAAATAGATTCATACAAATGGGTGTTCTAGACACACGTCAAAAAATAAAACTTAAAACATACTTATGAAAAGTAATTTTAAATAAATAATAATAATAATAATAATAATGAAATCAGTAATCCTTGCATCTCATCATTATTTTTGCTTTAGTATTTGATTAAAATATGAATTGCAAGTATTGATCAATTTTGTGATATATAAAATACTTTTGGAAATATAATTAAATCACTTCATTTTATAGTATACTTTACTCACTATTGGATAAGTTGCTAAATGAGTAATCAATTTATTAAGAATAACTCTATGAATTCTCTATATGCTTGATTGAGAGTTTTTATCCATGGCATTATTGTTTATTGATCATAGATATGATAATGTGTACTTGGTGTGCTTTTGAATATATGCACTATGAATACCAAGATTAAAGAAACCATCTTTGGCATATAAAATCAACTCATGCTAGTATGTACTTAATCTCAAAAGACCTTGCCATTGGCTTTCTTAGATTATCTTCTGAAAGGTCAAAGTTTGCTATGCATGCTAACTAAGGAAACAAACAAAAATCAATTTCCAAATCTAAAGATGTTGTTTCCATCACTAAGTTTTCAAAAGCTTACATTGGATTTGTTCTTGGCAAATAAAATTGAAATATTTTCTGTATTTGCTAAATCTTGTAAAAGTGTTTCAAATGATAAAGGTTCCAAATTGTGAAGATAAAGAGTATCATGGCATAGTGTTGAAAACCGAAATCCTGATAAAGTTTATACAGAAATTAATTATTTCAGCACCAAGGACACCTTAAGTAAAATAGGGTTAATAGAATTCTTGAAGAAATGAAAAAGACAATTGTGTATGATAGTCATCTACTTAAATGATTTTTAAAAGCTATCATCACTGCTTGTCATACATATGATTTCTATTAGATCTATTTTTGATGAAAACTCCTTTTGATCTTCTGAAAAATGGAAAATGAACCATTACATATCTTTCATATTTTTCAGTCATACACGTTATGCTTGATATGTTCTTATGAAAATAATGCCAAATCTGATAAAGATATCTCTATCCTTGGATATCATTCATCAAGCAATGCATATAGAACATTCATGAAAAGATTCTAGTTGTAGAAGTATCAATTCATTTTATTCTTTATGAGACTAATGATTTATTATCAAAATACTAAAATCAAATTATATATGTATATGGTTAATCTTTTACATATAACAATCTGAAAAAAAAATTTGTTAATAATTAGAACCAAATTGGATTTTTCAGAAATGCACTTAATGAAGAAAAATTGATGACTACTAAAAGACTAAATCAAGAAAAGATGAAATAGATCTTGATAAGATTCTTGCATGATTAGAAGTAAAGATCACCATTATCATTTGCTTGCTTCATGAACTTTAATTCTGTCAAATGAATGTGTAGAATGCACTCCTATGTAGTTATTTCATTAGAAAAGATCTATGTAAAAAAACCACCTTATTTAAAAATACTCATTACATATATGATAAAGCAATATGTGATTTGGAACAAGCATCAAAAGCATGATATATAAAAGCTTGAGTAACTTTTTGATAAAAAGTAACAATGATAAATCTATACATTAAAAAGATGAATCTGTGATATCTTGCTTGCTCAAAGCACACATTGATGGCATCATTTTTGGTTCTACTAATGGAGATTTATATGAAGATTTTACTAAGCTCATGCAAGGTGAGTTTGAAATATGTATGATGAATGAATTAACATTTTCTCTCGAACTCCAAATTAAGCCAAACAAGAAAGGGGATCTTCATTGACCAAAGTTAGTCCACAAGAAAACTCTTATAGAAGATTGGTATGAAGAAGGTATGTCTATGATAATTTTAACTATTAAAGCGTTTGTGGGTGACTAATTAATGCTTTTTACAAGATGATTAATTAGTTGCTGTGATGTGTATGAAATGAGAGTAATGGTAAGAGACAAGCAATCACAAACACAAAGCTTTTATAGTGGTTCGGAGCTAACCCTTGCTCCTACGTCCACTCCCCAAGTCTCTCTTGGGAATTCACTATAACCCCTTGGATTACAGCCGGTTGTTTTCCAAGCTCACAACCAAACTTGTTGTTTTACGAGCTCACAACGAATTCGGTCGGTTTTCCCAGGCTCACCGACTAGAACCAACCCCGATTGTTTTTCCGGGATCACAATCGAACCCTTACACGTTGGTTTTACACTCGGCTCACCAACCAACCTCAATACTCTTGATTCAATGCCCCGATTGAACCAAGCAAAGACAAAGGTGTAGATAAAAGAGACAAACAGAAAAATACAGCTTCTCAAAAGCAGATAAATGGCAATATGAACAATAACGAAGTTAAGAGCCCTCAAACGCTTTTAAGTTGGAGAAGAGGAAGGGCTTCTTGAACTTCGGGTCTCCTCTTGAATGTGTAGTCGACTTGAATGCAGGAGAAGGCTCTTTCAATGTTGGGAAGAAGTAGGTGGATGCAGTTAATGCTGCTCTTCCCTCTTTTTCGTTGAAGAACAAGTTGCAGAGATTGAAAGCTTGATTACTTGGAGTGGAATGGTTGTTCTCTACCTTGCTACAGTCCTCTGTGGCTATTTAAACCAACCCCCATGGAAACTAGCCGTTAGAGAGCTTTTTCTGCCCGTTCTGCACACTCTGCGCAGCCTGACAATGTGTCCGTTGGTGGGTTAGAGTCGACTCGCGCGATCAGGAGTCGACTCGGCTGTAGCGGGAGTCGACTCATACTTTTCCGGAGTCGACTCGGCAACTGTTCTAGATTTGAATTAAAGTTGCCTTCGAGACTGGGAGTCGACTCGTCTTGACCTAGAGTCGACTCGCCAACTTCTGGAGCTGACTTGGCTTTCTCGGAGTCGGCTCATCCCATGAAGTCCGTGGACGTATTTTTGAATTTGGTCCACTCGAGTCGACTCGACTGTCCTGGGAGTCGACTCGGCGCTCAGAGCCCGAACTCCCTATCTTCTGTCTTTTGGCTCGTCCAGTCTTGGAGTCGACTCGAGCTTCCTCGGAGTCGACTCGGCTCTCAGTTTCCGAAACTTGGTCTTCTGCCCTTTTGATGTGAAGCTGCCTTGGAGTCGACTCTAGCTGTCTGGGAGTCGACTCGAATCTCAGAGGCAGTAACTTGGTCTTCTGTCTTCTTTGTGGTCGCGGAGTCTCGGAGTCGACTCGCGTAATGCGGGAGTCGACTCGAATCTCAGAGTCCAGAATCTGCCCTCTGACTTTTTCTTTGTGTACTGCTGAGAGTCGACTCTTGCTGTCTTTGGAGTCGACCTGCCAACCATCGGAGTCGACTCGCGTTACACTGGAGTCGACTCGAATCTCAGACCCGAAAACTGCTCTCTGACTTTTTCTTTGTATTCCTCTTGGAGTCGACTCTTACTACCCTGGAGTCGACTCGGTGAACATCGGAGTCGACTCGCACACTTCGGGAGTCGACTCGTTGACAGGTTCTGAGTTGAAGCTTTCTGTTCGTCTGTCTGTTCTCAGTCGGAGTCGACTCGTACTGATCCGGAGTCGACTCGAGCTCGTGCCAGTGAACTTGATACGCTTGGAGTCGACTCGTGATACTCTGGAGTCGACTCGAGTCTCAGACTTTGGTTCAAGCTGACTTCTTAACTTATCCAAAAATTATGAACCAAGTCTTGAGACACTTAGACAAGATTTTCACTGAAACACTTAATTGAATTCATTAGTAAACAAGAAATATACTCAAATGCTTTGAGCTCATCAAAATCAAATAGGGTTTTAATCAATCACTCCACAATGTCTATATATATATATTGATTGACTTATACTTTTAGAAATTGTTTCATGGTTTGCCCAAACTAAAATATATCTTTGCCTATGTCATAACCATGAAATACACAAGTTTATGCTTAAAATTTTGATTTAAAATAACTTGTGAGAAATTATGAATCCTTGAGCACAATGAAAATGTTGTTTGCATGATATATATCTATATGATAAATAAGATTATTTCTTTATTCTGCTCTTTCATATAAATTACTTGAGAATAACAAAAAGAGAGAGAGATAAAGAAAAGAAAATAGATATTATTCAAGAGATGTAAAATCTAAGCAAAGGCAAATACTCCAATCTTAAGGAAAAGCAAAACAAGCATAATATATTCGGCACATTTGGAAGGGATAAAATCCGTAATTAATTACACTTAAATAGGGAGAGTTTGAAGTGAACCTTTTAAATTTTCTGTATTGCTCATCATAGGGATGGTGCCAATGGGGAGGCTAGTGGTAGTACCCGGCACTATTTGACCCAACTATTCGGTGTAGGGTATATTAGGGACGGCACAAGAGGGAGGCTAGTGGTAGTACCTCGTGCCCCTTCCAACTCCACCGGATAGGGAGCAAATAGAGTATAGAGCATAAGAAAGTAAAAACAAAAAACAATATCAAAATGTTCGTTAATTGGTTAAGAAAAGAAATTCAAAAAAAAGGAGGAAATGAATGACAAAGTAAATGAAAGTATATAAGAAGAATCAAGTCAAGTATTAATCACTTGGAAACACACCTTAAGGATGAAATTAGTGGAAGATTATATTTAAATAGGGGGAGTTAATTCGAAAAGAATTGATTTTGATCCTTGACATGTTTGTTCTTAATATTTTAATGCATGACTTAACACATAATATATTTTGCATGTGGCATGATGTTTTGAATTATGGGTTCTCAATATTTTGTAATGCTCCATGCTTGGATAAGTTGGTTGAAATATGTCTTAACTTGGAATATGTCTTAACTTTGCTCACAAGTCCTTGCTTCACCCTTGCCTCAAACTAACTTGTGTTCCAATGCTTGAATGTTTAAAATACTACATAAAGTTTTTTTTAAGTAATATTAAAAAGAAATTTCAGTTTTATCATTCACGATTATCTTTGAAAGTTAAATAGATTTACAAAAAGAAGAAGAGAAGGATATTTCTATTTAGGCAAAATGAATTGATCTTGTTCTATCTTTCTACTTGCCTAACTTTGATACATAATGTCCTAATACTTGTTAAAATATCCTTTATTTTGTATCGAAACTCAATATTGAATACAAAGATTCTGAAAGTGCTCGAATATTATTGAAATATGTGTTTTCAATCTTAGTGATTTAAGATGAGCTACAATGTAGAAGATACATATCTCAAATTATAATTGTGAAAGCCTTCTTGGAAATTCTTATGAAAATTCAAAATCTGATTTTGTATAAAAGCTTAAACTTAACTTAAAAATACTTATATCGTTACATCTTTGTAACCTTAGTTATATGCTTCAATGATCACGTCATTCAGGAGAATAACTCAATATGATTTCTAAATGAAAATTTTAATATAAGAAAAACAGAATTAATTTTGACGCCTTGGTTGATTGTCTCGATACGCATCCGAAACATATCTTTTCTTATCCTTAAAGTGTACTAATATTGGTCTAAATGATGTATCTTTCAATGATCTTAATTGTAAACAAATATTTTTAAATATATGATTTTATTTTGATATTAAAAAGATTTATTGTGCTTCATGTATATATTTCTGAAAAACTATGATTAAGAAATTGAGTTCTATAAATATATATACTTCAATGATCATCTATATGTTTTTCTCTCCTACATTATTAAAGACTTCCATCAATATATATATATATATATATATATATATTATTAAGAGAGTGAATGATCTTAAGTCTAGAAACATTTCAGCTCACTCAAATGATTCTTAAAAGAAAGAAAATGTAAATGCTTTTGAAAGAATTTGAGCTTCAAATGAATCATTTTCTGATTAATATTTCAGTACATTTTCTCAAAGATTAAGAGGAAGCATAACTTGTTCTTGAAAGATTAAAAAGAGTGATTGCTATAAATTTTGAATAATTCTAGATCACTCTACATTCTTAATATTATAGAATAATTAAAGAAGAATGCATCTTTTGAGGGGTAGCTTTAGATATTCAATCTAAATGCATTCTGTATCTTATCCAAAATGTCACGTCCATTTGATGAATATTTTGAATGCTTTATGGATTGATTTTGATGAACCTCATTGTGTTGCATGACTTCATGAATACATAATAAGCTTGTACCTTGAGATGAGTTGTATAAAGGTTGTTTTATCTCAAAATTTGAGCTTTATGGAAATAGAATATATTGAACATATATTTTCGAGTTTGACAATTTTATTGGACACTATCTTCAAATTTTAAACTCTTAAATGGAATGAATAATTAAGGGGGAGAAAGAAAATTTTAGAGGGAGAGATCATATGGAACTTAATCGCATAAATCCATAACTAAAGGAGAGAGAAAGAACACTGAATGAGAAGTGATCCTAATACTCTCCAATAAGTATCATCTGAAATTTAAATATACAAATCTTTATGATACACCTTGAGGCTTGTTATTTGGTTAATATATCTTATGCATAAATCATGAACCAAATTGCAATTCAAACAGTTGATCTTAAGAGCCTCTAGCTTAATGAAAAAGGGGGAGAATAATGTTGAATTTCATTGAGTATCTCTTAGAAAATCTATTTTGGAATTCACTAATGAGTTCTTATCGGCTTGCTCTTTAGAACTTCAATTTTGTGCCAATTCACTATTATATGTATCAAAATGTACTTATTTGTAAAGAAATAAAAGAACTTTGAAATCATACTTAATATATTGCTATTATACTCCAAAAAGAAAATTAGTTCAATTGCTCTCATGTTGCTAAAATACTTAATATATTGGGCAAAAGATCTTAAATGAACAAGCTTTCATACTTATTATTAAAGAATGATTAGATTTTCATTCGTGCTTTCTTTGAATATCATTCTTGGTACTTCTTGAATTAACTTGAGAAAGTTTCCACCTACACTTGATTTGAAAACTATCTTTGAAACCACATTCGATGTGTTCTCATTATAATTGGCTCTGATCTATGCTCATTAATCTTTTTCTAACATTATTGCCTTGAGTTATATGATTCATATTCTTGCGATAATTTGACATACAAATCAGAGTACAAAAAGAAAAAGACATATTGGAGTATTCTTATCTTTGTGCTTAATGTTTCATTATCTTGCAACCTTTTTGATGTTGTCAAAAAGGGGGAGAAATATCTAAGTATATGCTCATAATGCTTTATGTTTTGAATTGAATACAAATCAGCTTAAATTGAAATATGTTGATTGTGTTAAGCTGATTAAATCTAAAGCATTATCATGAAGTATGTTTTAAATATATATATTTTCTACTTCATGCAACTTAGCTATGCACTACTTCTAGAACACAATATATTTTATATTGCATATACTCCAAATTTTGTCATCATCAAAAAGGGGGAGACTGATGACCCAAAGATTGATTTAAAGATTGATTTTGATGATCACAAAACCTTGAAGTATAAATACTAATGTTTGTGTTGCAAGAAGAAAGATAATTTGTTTTGCAAGGAACATAGCAAGTTGGAAAAATACAAGAAGGCCTCAAAAGCTCTCAAGAAAAGTTAGAAGAAAGCTACAATTTATTGGCCCAAGTTTCAAGTTCAAAGAATTTAAGTTGGAGGAGCAAATTGAAAGAAAGATTCAAAAGAATAGTCCTCGAGTCGACTCCTGGAAGTTCAGAGTCGACTCTGGCACTCTGGAGTTTCAAGGAACAGTGCTCGAGTCGACTCCAGAACTTTACGAGTCGACTCCGACTGAAAACAGACAAAAAATAGAGAGTTGATTTTCAGTGCTACAGTGCTCGAGTCAACTCCGAGGTCGACTCCTGCTCGAGTCAACTCCGAGGTCGACTCCGAGACTGCAGATCGACTCCAGGACTGCAAACAGCCAAAAACAGAGAGTTGATTTTCAGCCGAGTCGACTCCTACTTCAGCCGAGTCGACTCCAGCACGCTGGGAGGCATAACGGCTAGTTTTTTCTTGATTCCAACGGCTCTATTTTTGTCTCTAACGGCTAGATTTTTGTTCTCACTCCCTCTAAAGCTATAAAATAAAGGGGAGAGCAAGGGGAGAGGGTATGGAAGTGGGAGAGAACATTTAGGAAAGAGATTTCGAAGAGATTACAAGGAAAATCTCCCATAAGCACAAAAGGGCCATCCAAAGCAAAATAGAGAGAAGAAGAGCATCTAAGTGAATCCCAAAGCTTCCTCTCCATCCGTGTGCTGCCTCAATGATCCTCTACCTCGTGCCAAATCAGAAGAGGGTCAAGTAAAGAAGAAGCTGAGTTCTTTCATCTTCAAAATTCGTTTGAGAGCTTCTCTTTACTCCATTTGTTTATATTTGCTATATTTGCTTAGTTAAGAAGCTTGTATTTGCTTTAAATTCTTTGTCTAATATCTTGTAACTTGATTCAATCAAGGGATTGAATCAAGGGGTTAAGGTTTGTTGGTGAGCCAAAGAAAAAACCAACGGTGTTAAGGTTTGTTGGTGAGCCAAAGGAAAAACCAACGTTGTAAGGTTGTGGTTGGTGAGCCTTTGGGGGAAAACCAACTGGGTTGATTTTGAACCCGAAAAACAATCGTTGTAAGGTTGTGGTTGGTGAGCCTTTGGGAAAACCAACTGGGTTGGATTGTGAGCCCGTGAAAACAATTGATAGGTTCTAGTCGGTGAGCCTGTGAAAACTGACCGAGTTCGTTGTGATCTTGCAAAACAACAAGTTGGGTTGTGAGCTTGTAAAACAACCGGCTGTAATCTGAGGGATTATAGTGAAATTCTCAAGAGGTCTTGGGGAGTGGATGTAGGTGCTGGGATGCACCGAACCACTATACTTTTGTTGTGTTTGTGATGATCTTTGTTGTCTGACTTCCTCACTCACTTACTTACTTAGATACTATGCTTGCTTAACTCTTCTCCGTGCATCCTTTAGTTGCAAGCATATTCAATTTACTTAATCAAGTCTCATTCAATTAAATCACATACTTGGGCAAACATAGACTAATCTTTTATTGAGTCCGCTGCTTAATAGTTGATTAGATTAGAATCATACTCTTGCTAAGTTTAAATTCCACTAAGCATCCATACAACTTAGCTTAATTAACTCTAAAAGATTAGAAGTAGTTGAAATGTTTTTAAAAGACCCAATTCACCCCCCCTCTTGGGTTGTCACCTTGGGCAACAAGAACAATTCAATGGAAGCGTTAAAGAACCAACAAGGAAATTAGAAGCAAAATCTGCTCCGAATTTTTCTTTTTTTTTTCTTTTCTTCTTCTTCTTTCTTCCTTTCTTCTTTCTTTTCTTTCTTTCTTCTTTTTTTTTTTTTTGAAATAGCAGAACAGAAAAGAACAAAGGAAGATGACACAAATCGATTAAACGAAGATGTCACTAAGGATATAGAGATAAACAATAGCGGAACACTTTTTTTTTTTGAATTAAACAAGATAAACACACAAAGGATAGATAACACCTGATTTCAGGAACCGGGCTCTGATACCAAATGATAAGAGCACACTTCAGACCGTCCTGAAAACAGGTAGAGAAAGAGAAACTTGACCCTATCCGCGACCTGCCGGTAGAACCAAAGTTATCAAAAGAAGTGTGACCCTAACCATGACCTGCCGGTAGAACCAACACTATCAAGTTCTAATCCAAGAACAAAAGTGAAGCTCTCACATAAGAGAAACTCTCAAATTTCATTCAAACGTCCTCCCCCTCTCAAGTACAATCAGGTGCTATTTTAAGGCTGAAATGGCTTCAAAGAGAAGCAACTCCTAGGAAATTGCATAGCACTACTTGTCATGCATTTACCAAGGCTGCGTTTACTAAGGCTTGAAAAAATGCATGTTACACCTACTCCTAGAAAAGTAACCAGAACTTAGGAAAAAGATCCCAAAGTAATTATAGTGACTTTGGGAACTACAAGAAAGTCTGAATGTGACTTGGGGAATACAAAATATCATCTAAAAAATAACCCCAAAAATATGCACGAAAATCCAAATACAATAGGAAAGTTGGCCTTCCCATGAATGCTTCTTGTCATGTGATTTGGACTTTCCAAAGTATTGTCTTCAGGTTGGACTCGAAGCATCTTCACCCAATTATATGAAAGTGACCCAATTAGGTGCAGCCTCTATCTCACGTTGTGTTGCCCAAGGTGACAAGCCAAGAGGGGGGGGGGGTGAATTGGTTTCTTCTAAATTTTGGTGCTTTAAACATTTTCTTAATTAAGTGCGGTGGATGTTTCCTTAAACTATTTGAATGATTTAAACTAGTGCAAAGATAGAAGATGATGCAAGAATAAACGTAAGCACAAGCACAACACAAACACAACAATATATAGTGGTTCGGTGCTCTCCTTAGCACCTACGTCCACTCCCCAAGCGTCCCCTTGGGAATTCACTATAATCCCGCGGATTACAGTTGGATTGTTTTCCGGGCTCACAATCCAAAAACCTTTGTTGGTTTTACGGGCTCACCAACGAACCTATACACTTTGGTTTTCCGGGTTCACCAAAAACCTTTGTTGGTTTTGCGGGCTCACCAACGAACCTTTACACTTTGGTTTTCCGGGTTCACCAAAAATCTTTGTTGGTTTTGCGGGCTAACCAACGAACCTTTACAAAGTGTTTGACAAACAAAAAGAAAAGATTCAAACTCCTAAATGAGCATATGAAACAATATAAACTACAAAGAAGAGTTAAAAAGTATTTATCGCTTTGAAGTGGCTTTGCTCTTCTTTGTCAAGGATGCTTCACTCTTCAAGGGGGGATGGAGCTCTTGATGCCTCTTTGAATCTGCTCAATCCCTTTCTTTGATTCTTGAATGAAGCTCTTGATGAAGAAGATTAGGGCACTTTTGTGTTCTTGAGTACTCTTTGATATTCCTTTCAAAAGTTATTCTCTCTGATGAATAGTGCCCCTTTAAATAGCTTCCCACCTTCTTTGGTCAAGCCCCAATGGTTAGAATTCAAAAACTAGCCGTTACTGACCTTGGGAAGGACAAAAAGTACATCTGCAGAACTAGCCGTTACTGTTCAGCCCGTGTTTGGGTCGGCTCAACCTGTCCTTGGGTCGACCCAACTTTGCCTTGGGTCGACTCAAACATTCCTTGGGTCGACCCTCTCAGAGAACACAGAAACTTTGATTTCAGCCTTCCTTCACTTGGGTCGACCCATCCTTTCTTTGGGTCGACTCAAAGTTCACTTCGGTCGACTCAACTTCTTCTTGGGTCGACCCTCTCAGTAATTTCAGAGAACCATTTTCTGTCTGTCTTTCTGTCTTGCCTTTGGGTCGACCCTCTCAGAGTTTGGGTCGACTCAAGCTTGGGTCGACTCAACCACTGTTTGGGTCGACCCTCTCAGTAAATCCAGAGAACATATTTCCTTCACGATTTGAGGTTCTTGAAGTTTGGGTCGACTCATGCTTACCTTGGGTCGACCCAACCAACTGTTCATCTGTGCCATTTTTGCAGGAGTGTGCCAAATGATTTCTTGATGTACCGGGGTCGACTCAAACAATCTTTGGGTCGACTCAATCCACACTTTGCTGCATTCTCAAGGTTAGATTCATTCAAATGAACAAAGCATGTATCTATTATCAATCACACAAATATACTGAGAGTAATGAACTTATAAATGAAGTATCAATTTAACTTATAACATACTCTAGATAATTACTTGTTAATCATCAAAATAACACTATCATCCTCAATCTCCCCCTTTTTGATGATTACAAAATAAAGAGTATAAGCCTGTTGATACTTGTCTTTAAAATCAGTTTGTAAAAGGGATTAAATTGCTGAATTTCAGCTTTTCATATATACGAGTGAAATCTCCCCCTTTATCATTTAAATGTTGCCAATTTGACTCTTTGAATTGCTCCCCCTTTCATTTATAATTCATTAGTGATGAAACTTCAAAAATTTGAGATAAAATATGAGTTTCAGCTTATGTATCGGGGTGCGAGAGGTGATGAGTGCTTTGATAGGCACGCGCGGGTGTCACCCTATGAATTGGGACTGAGCCTGCGCCACATGTGATGTGCAGTTGAAGACTGTCTTCGACTGGTACCAGAGTTAAAATATCTAAAATATCAAGCATGTTTTTGGTTAAAATGTTTAACCCGTTCTTTCCGCATAAAAATTTTCTGAAATTCATGCTTAGCCCTCTGCACGCACACCATCAGTGGTATCAGAGCCCGTCCAGGTTCTTTGTAATATCAAATATCTATGCAAGATGTGATCTTTTACATATGATGTAAACTAATTGTATTATTTCATTATGTTATTCATATGATGAATGAACATGTTTGTTTGCATGATTAACTTGAATCTTAAAAGTGTTTTAACGATTTAAAGTTACGGAGCATGCAAAACAAAGATAAGACATGAATAATGTAATATACTTAATTATGAATTGAGTAATGATATAGATCCTAGACTTTAAATGTGATTTGAATGTCTAAGACATTGCATAATTCATGGGGTAATGGGTTAGCTAAATCAAATCCAAATGATTTGGACTCAATGGTTGAAATCAAACTTGGTAGAGTAGTTGATCTAATCTAATTAAAGTTGTTTCTTAGATTGGGTCAAGATTGCTCTTGATCTTTGCAATAGTTGTAGTTGATCAAGTCCATGTCTTTGATTAGACCAAATGGATGTTGATTTAGGCTTCGTGGTTGAGCTTGAGTTATGATATTGATCGAATTGAAATTGATAAACCAGCTGGTGTCAAAGGCAACTGTAATCAGTAGGTTTTTAATTGGGAGCTACTTGCTGGGTTTCGGTCCAGTCAAGTTAATGGCATACCCTTCCGCTGATCTCACTTACCTGGCCATCTTGATGAATCTCTTTTGATCAGATCTCTGATTGACTCTAATTGACCCATGCCTGTAAGAAAATCAGTTGGACTGATTTAGGTGCGCTGACTTGAATCTATTTCCTATGATACCTGACTTATGAAGTCAGTGGGAGGATTTGGATTGAGTCAGCTTTTTATTATAAAAATCCTCTAAATTATTAGGTCCATAAAATGATATGGTTAATGGAGATGACCACGTCATAGCCTCCCATTAGTTGTGTGATAATGAGTCCAATACGTCTATATACATTGGAGGCGCGTGCGCGCACTGGTGCGTATCGGCCATTGGAATTGTCATACAATAATGATGAGTCGGTTGCAACTATTGGAATGGGTGGTCCGGTTGGATACCGGCCAAAGTCGGGCTTGACCATCTATTAGATAGTTTGCATTGATTGCTACATGTTAATGGTTGGACCTGACCGGGACTTTTAGTAGTGTCGATATACGCCTGCTGAAGTGCTTCCTGGGGCAGAATGATCACTAGAAGTTGTTTAGTTGAAGCAATTTGTTATGAACTTACCTTTAGGTGTATTTGGGTTGATACCGACCAAAGTCGGGCCCAGGTATAGCCTATTGGATTCTAGTGCCCACTAAAGAATTAAGAGTAATTCTTCGGATTAGAGGTAGAGGCTCCTGATTCGTATAAAATAGTGGAAGGATCTTTAGACTAAAATCCATGTCTTTAGATTAATTGATTCATTTACTAATAAGGCCATGGTTTTATCCTTTATGCAGAAATGTCCTCTTATAAGTTCCCCCTATCACTATTGGATAGTGATGAGCCGACTAGACCTTTGATTAAGAATCAGGCTAACTCGAGTGCTAATGAGAGAAATCAGCAAAGAGTTGCTGGTCAAGGTGGTTATATGATAACACCTTATAATTTCTCTGTATGTGATATGATGACTTGGGTATTGGATACCGGAAGTCCTTTTAATATCTGTAATACGTTGAAAGGACTGCAAGTCATTGAGAATTTCGGTAACAATGAGAAATTCCTAAATGTTGGAGATGGAAGAACTGTTCCAGTTCTTGCATTAGGTAATATTCAAATTGTTTCAAATTCTCACATAATTGCCCTTGGTGAATGTCACTATTGTCCTAGTTTCTTAATGAATGTCATTTCCGTTGGTCATTTGGCCTTAAACGGTTATGAAATTTGTATAAAGAAGGATTATTGTGATATCATTATGAATGGTGTTACAGTAATCAATGGACGATTAAACAATGGCATTTATGTATTGTCACAACCTGTTAGTGTAATGTACACTACAAGTAAACGCCCTAGATCTGATGATGTCTCTGATATCTACCTTTGGCATTGTAGGCTAGGTCATATTAACAAGAACAGGATCAACAGGTTGGCCTCACTGGATACTTTAAATATTAATGATTGTGAATCATTACCTACCTGTGAGTCTTGTCTTCTTGAAAAAATGACCAAGTCGCCTTTTACTGGAAAAGGTATACGAGCTGGTGCTGTATTAGGTCTTGTACATTCGGATGTATGTGGACCTATGAGCACTAGTGCAAGAGGTGGATACAGCTATTTCATTACATTTACCGACGACCTATCTCGGTATGGGTATGTGTTTCTTATGAAACACAAGTATGAATCATTTGAAATGTTCAAATTATACCGTAATGAAGTAGAGAAACAAACTGGACAGTGTATTAAGATACTTCGATCTGATCGAGGTGGTGAATACCTCTCCAGTGATTTCTTGACATATCTGGAGGAGAATGGGATTCTCTCTCAGTGGACCCCTCCCGGAACACCGCAGCATAATGGTGTGTCTGAAAGGAGGAATCGGACTCTGTTGGACATGGTCCGATCCATGATGGGGTTTACAGTTTTGCCCTTATCATTTTGGGGTTATGCACTTGAGACCGCTTGTTATATTCTTAATAGAGTTCCCAGTAAATCTGTGACTAAAACTCCATATGAGATATGGACCGGTCAAAAGCCTGTACTCTCTCACCTTAAAGTTTGGGGGTCTCCAGCCTACGTCCGTCGTTTGAAAGCAGATAAACTGGAAGCTAGGTCGGAAGAATGTCTTTTTGTCGGCTACCCAAAAAAAACCAAAGGGTATTATTTCTACCAGGTTAATGAACAAAGGTTGTTCGTCAGCAATAGAGCTGTCTTCTTGGAGAAGAAATTTCTTGGTGAAAGAACGAACAGCTCTAAGGTTGAGCTTGATGAAGTTCAACAGGTAGAGGATCAGACAACTAGAACTGAACCGTTAGAGTCTGATTTGATTGGATCAAACTCAGAACCCATTAAGGTTGCACCCGTTAGGCGATCCGGTAGAGTACCGCATCAACCGGATAGATACTATGGTTTTCTTGTCCGGGACGATGATCCCATTGCTCTCGATGAGAACGATGAGGATCCCGTCACCTATATGGATGCTATGCAAAGGTCTGACTCTGATAAATGGCTTGGAGCCATGGAATCTGAAATGAAGTCCATGAAGGTCAATGATGTATGGACATTGGTTGACCCACCCGAAGGATTTAAACCCATAGGGTGTAAGTGGATTTTCAAACGGAAAAGAGGCGCAGACGGAAAGGTGGAAACCTATAAAGCTCGTCTGGTTGCCCAGGGATTTCGTCAGCGTTATGGTATTGACTATGACGAAACGTTTTCGCCTGTGGCAATGCTGAAATCCATTCGGATCATGCTTGCGATTGCGGCCCATCTGAACTTTGAGATCTGGCAGATGGATGTTAAAACCGCTTTTCTAAATGGAGATTTAAAGGAACAGGTGTATATGATACAGCCTGAAGGTTTTATTTCTGCAGATGAGTCTAAGGTGTGTAGGCTGCAAAAGTCCATATATGGACTAAAGCAGGCATCTCGGAGTTGGAACATTCGTTTTGACAGGGTTATCAAAACTTATGGCTTCGTTAAGAACGAAGAGGAACCTTGCATATACAAATGGGCTAATGGTACGGTAGTCTTATTTCTTGTACTGTATGTGGATGATATTCTCCTAATAGGGAATGACATTGCTGCACTACAGGGAGTAAAAATATGGCTTTCATCACAATTCTCCATGAAGGATTTGGGAGAAGCATCCTACATCCTTGGGATGAAGATCTATAGAGATAGATCTAGGAGGTTGCTCGGTCTGTCCCAATCCATGTACATAAATACTGTGCTGAAACGTTTCAGCATGGAAAATTCCAAGAAAGGCTATCTTCCGATAGGTCATGGAATTACTCTTTCTAAAGGAGATTGCCCCACAACTCCCCAAGAAAGAGAGCGTATGAGTAGAATTTCATATGCCTCTGCTGTGGGATCTATTATGTATGCTATGACTTGTACTAGACCAGATGTGGCGTATTCACTAGGAGTAGTGAGTAGGTACCAATCTGACCCAGGAGAAAGCCACTGGAAAGTTGTAAAGACTATCCTCAAGTATTTGAGAAATACTAAGGATAAGTGGCTTGTTTATGGAGATACTGAGTTGAGACTTGTCGGTTATACCGATTCAAGTTTTCAATCAGACCGTGATGATAGCAAGTCTGTGTCTGGTTATGTTTTTACCCTGTGTGGTGGGGCTGTCTGTTGGAAGAGTTCCAAGCAGACTACTATAGCGGACTCTGTGTGCGAGGCGGAGTACATTGCGGCATCGGATGCGGCAAAGGAAGCTGTGTGGCTGCGGAAGTTCATTGCTGAGCTCGGAGTTGCACCCTCCCTTAGTGGACCAGTCCTTGTCTATTCGGATAGCACTGGTGCCATCGCTCAGGCCAAGGAACCAAGAGCTCACCAGCGCACCAAGCACATTCTGCACAGATATCACCTGGTTCGTGAGATAGTAGAACGAGGTGACGTTGATCTTCAAAAGATTGACGGGAAGGATAACTTAGCCGACCCCTTCACTAAGGCCCTCAGTGTAAAGGAGTTTGACCATCATTACTTGAAGATGGGTATACGATACTGTACTGATTGGCTTTAGTTCAAGTGGGAGTTGTTGGAAATTATGTCCTAAATCCAATCAATTGTTGATTGTAAATGTATTTGAATCAATTATAAATAACATGGTATTTATTCATCACCAGAACATCTTCACAAACTCCGATGTGATGAAGTCCTTAGGACTGCTTTGTGTAATGAAATATGATTTTGTCACACAGGTCCTTAAATGTTCATGACCGTATGATATACTATTAATAGGACGATAGTATTATCGGGCGTAGGTCATTGTGTATCATATTTGTTGGTTGTCTTCCAAACCAAAGAGTATAGAGATACTAGTATGGTATACAGGTGAATGGTAGTGTACGTTCACTGAACGTGACCAATTGACGGACTCTCTCTTGTCAAGAGTTGTTCCGAGTGGATATGGGTATATGTATCCTTTAGACCTGAGATTGCAACCGGTGGCTTGCAAGCAACTCACTGTACTTTGGTGCCGGACTACCTGAATTTCTAATCCAGCGACGAAAGGTTTCTGGGTCCAGTCAAGTACTTGTGGTAGTCAGTTGCAGATCAAGATGGGATTGACCTCCCTTAGAAATAAGGGTGAATGCCTTGTGTTTTCAATTAAGTAGTACCCTGGCCAGGGAAAGTCAAATCACTATCACTTGACTTATTGAATTGAAACATATTTCCGGATGGATCGTTTCAGGGTAGACAGACTCTAAACCCATCCTGGGCATTTTCTGGTCAAGAGGATGAATTATGCAGTAACCATAGTCCATAGGTTCTAGAATGTTGCTTTGCATCTATTCGGCCTATCCGGTCGTCGGGTCCCATTGCTAGATGGTTACTTCGATTAGTGCAGGAAGTGTTCTTGTACTACCGGCTTAGGTTCGAACCTGTGAGGTCACACGCTTAGAAGTTTCTGGATTGATCAAATGGCTGATTGACGATTGAGAATCGTCTAGAGGTAAAATAGTCAATGTGATTGACTGATTGCCCTAAGCAATTGTTGCTTGGAGAAGTTAATTGGTGATTAGATCACTGATTAGACTCAATTTGATTGAGTAATAGAGATTGGGCTTGACCAAATTCAAATATGATTTGAAGTTGGTAAAACCGTAATTGACACCAAAATTGGTTTGGTGAAAATGTCTAATTTGCCCCAACCAAATCAGATTTGGCTTGAGTCAAATTGGATTAAAATCAATTATGATCCTAGTATGACTAGGACTTCCTTCCCTATGTGGGACCCACATACTGTATGTGGGACCCACGTCCTGCCTAGGTGGGACCCACATACTGTATGTGGGACCCATGTCCTACTTAGGTGGGACCCACATCCCGGCCACCTCACCCCTTTGCATGCGTGACACGTGGCGGAGCAGGACACCTCTTTTGCTTGCATGCGTGACACGTGGTGGAGCAGGACACCTCTTTTGCTTGCATGTGTGACATGTGGCGGGCCTGGACACCTCACACTCCTCCTGATGTCATCCATGACCTCATCTGCCTCATGAGGTCATCCATGACATCGCCCTCCAGGCCACCTCACCCCTTTGCATGCGTGACACGTGGCGGAGCAGGACATCTCTCTTCCTTGCATGTGTGACATGTGTCCTGGCAGGACACCTCACAGGACACCTCATAGGGACACCTCACCTTCTTCTTGGCCTATAAATAGGCCACCCCTCTTCCTTCTTCCCTATACATGGAGAGCACCAGAGAAAGAGAGTGAGAGGAGAGAGTAGTTCTGAAGGTGAAAGCCCAAGAAGGAGTGCTTGAGCTGTGAAGGTCCATCTTCTTCCTTCTCCCTTTCAGCCAACCTTCTGCCTCCCTGCGAGCTAGCACTCCCCGGGAAGCTGATCATTCCGGAGCTTCGCGTGGACGAGTCATCGAGGCCGGACGCTTGTGCGGCTGCGAAGCATCCTTGAAGGAACCCCCTTCTAAAGGTAAGAGATCTGATCTCTTTTATGGTTGAGATATGATCTCAATCTTCAAATCACAAGAAATTGTGATTTATGCATATTGATTTGAATTACACAATCCTCGGGATCTGAGGGCTTTGTGATATATGGTGTCAAAGCAAAGGATTAGTGGAGACTATCCGATTCTCGGGAACTCTCACGCGTGATCGTGTGACGAAGCGTGGCTCTCCACCCGGGGGCTCATATGATGAATGCTTTGATAGGCACGCGCGACCGGATAGGCCGAATAGATGCAAAGCAACATTCTAGAACCTATGGACTATGGTTACTGCATAATTCATCCTCTTGACCAGAAAATGCCCAGGATGGGTTTAGAGTCTGTCTACCCTGAAACGATCCATCCGGAAATATGTTTCAATTCAATAAGTCAAGTGATAGTGATTTGACTTTCCCTGGCCAGGGTACTACTTAATTGAAAACACAAGGCATTCACCCTTATTTCTAAGGGAGGTCAATCCCATCTTGATCTGCAACTGACTACCACAAGTACTTGACTGGACCCAGAAACCTTTCGTCGCTGGATTAGAAATTCAGGTAGTCCGGCACCAAAGTACAGTGAGTTGCTTGCAAGCCACCGGTTGCAATCTCAGGTCTAAAGGATACATATACCCATATCCACTCGGAACAACTCTTGACAAGAGAGAGTCCGTCAATTGGTCACGTTCAGTGAACGTACACTACCATTCACCTGTATACCATACTAGTATCTCTATACTCTTTGGTTTGGAAGACAACCAACAAATATGATACACAATGACCTACGCCCGATAATACTATCGTCCTATTAATAGTATATCATACGGTCATGAACATTTAAGGACCTGTGTGACAAAATCATATTTCATTACACAAAGCAGTCCTAAGGACTTCATCACATCGGAGTTTGTGAAGATGTTCTGGTGATGAATAAATACCATGTTATTTATAATTGATTCAAATACATTTACAATCAACAATTGATTGGATTTAGGACATAATTTCCAACAAGAGGTGCGTGCCAAATTCTGAATTTATATGTGCCAAATTCTGAAATTTGATAGAAATTTTTGATTTAATCAATTTCATTGTTACAAATTGCTCCCCCTTAGATGTATAAGCTTTCTTATATGATTTTCAATTTGTTTGCCCATTTATTTCTCTTTTCTTGCATAAGTTCTTATTTCTCTTTCTTTACATAATCCTTTCTTTAGCTTGCTTTACTTACTCTTAAGACATCTTTACTTCTCTCCTTTTTGTTACTTTGTTTACTCTCTAAACAATATCTTTACTTCTCCCAAAATTAATACTCTTTCTTTACTTCTCAAATTAAATACTCTTTCTTTTCTTCTCCCCCTTTTTGTTATCATCAAAAAGATACATGGGAAAGATGCAATATACCATAAACTTCAATCTTCATTGATCAAAATAGGAACATTTTCATACATTAAAAACAAAAACAGATACAATGTTCCTTAATCAAGATTTAAAGATACATGAGAGAAAGCAAGATACATATGAGAAAAGCAAGATACATGTGAGAACTAGATATCTAGCCTAGGCTCTAAACATAGATGCTAAGATCAACCTAGGGAGAATCCAATGGCTGGGATCTAGTCCTCATCCTCCTAGTATACGTGGCGAGGGGAGGTCGAGCCTGGTGAGACTGTGTCTGGCGTGGAGCACGACGAGCTGGATGACTCTGTGCCGATATCTCTGACTCAGCAGCCTGTGGCACAGATGGTCCATGTGTCTCTCTCTCTCTCCGGAGTGCTCCAATCTGCTGCCTCAGATCACTGATCTCAGCAGACATGACATCCAACCGGGCGTCCAATCGGCTCGTCAGCCCGTCAGTGATAGTCCTCGCCTGAGCTGACATGAGCTCAGTCATCCTGCTCCAGAAGTCATCCGTATCTGTCGAAGGAACGGATGACGATGGTCCAGCCTCGGAGGGTGCAGTAGGATGATCCATATGCTCCTCATCCTCATCCTCTGGTGCATCTCCCTCTGGTGCCTCACCCTGAATGCCTGCACCTGTGTGAATCCACTGTCCGTTCACTTTCTCATATTCCATGCGTATAAGTGTCCGTGCAGTGTACGTGTCAGTGTGATGCAGACTCTTGGATGCCTCCTCCTCGAGAGGTAAACCGTGCTGTCTAAATATCAAGGTGAGTATCATACCATAAGGTAGTGATACCCTGTTGCTGCACATTACCTTCCTCATCTGTCTCAATATCATAGCCGGAAGATTTAGGGGCATCCCTCGAATCATACACTCCATCACTGCTAGATCTCGCTCAGTGATGAGATCGAATCTCCCGGTCTTTGGAAACAAAATCCTATTGATCATATTGAGCAGTAATCTCATTTCTGCGGAAAGAGAACTAGCTATTACCTTTGTGGAGAAATCGAAGTTCTCATTTTCCATAATCAATTGTAGAGCTCTCATTTTGTTTTCTGGCCTTTCCGGAGTGGCTCCTATGCAGGGTAGATGAAGTAGCTCACTCAAGCTCTCCTCGGATACTCTGATTCGAACCCCTCTAACTTCTGAAACAAGCCCTCCCAATCCAGTCTTGAGGAAGGCATAGAACTCTTGTACCAAGCCGGGGTAGATTACCACATCTAGGGAGCAATGATACTCCCAACCTTGTCTTTGGATCCATTCCCAAATCCGAAACCCTTCTTGATTGAAAAACTCGGAATGGATCCTTCTCCCCGTTGTAACCGGCCTCCCCGCAAATCTAGCAAGAATCACTGAGGGGGAAGGAGGAGGAGGGGCCTCCGCACGTGCCTCACGTCGTGGAGACATGGGAGATGGCTCGGTAGGTTGCCTTTCCTCGCGTTGGATCCGAGTCACTCTTCCGGATCTCTTGGCCACGGCTCGTTTGGGTCCCATTTCTCCAAGATCTTTAGGAAATCTACTGTTTGGAGGAGTTTAGTGGAGATTGGAGAGTGGGGAGTAGGTTTTTCGGAAGAAGACAAAGGCCAAATAGTGCCCTAGAAATGCTCTCGGGCCCCCTTATAACAGTGGGGTCCCGACGTTGGGTCGACTCAAGATTTTTCTTGGGTCGACTCAACGTTGGGTCGACCCATGTTCTGGGTTGGGTCGACCCAAGTGCAGAAATTTTCTTTTCTCTTCCTTTTTGCTTCTAAAAATTTTCCTTGCTTCCAATCCTTATAAATTCTCTCTGGGACAATGATACATGAGTAGGAAATCTATAGATAACAAATTTGACTCATGTTTCATGGGATTTTTGAAATTAGAGGAAAGTATCATGAGACTACTAGCTCCCTTTTATATCTCTTCAATAAAAAGGATCACATATGCCTAATTCCCTCCTTAGCATGCAGAATCTATCTTCACTCAATGGTTTTGTAAATATGTCGGCTAATTGTTTTTCAGTGCATATATGCTCAATACATACATTTCCATTTTGCACATGATCCCTAATAAAATGGTACCTTATTTCTATGTGTTTGGCTTTAGAGTGCTGAACTGGATTTTTAGTAAGATTGATAGCACTAGTATTATCACACTTAATAGGAATATTATCTAGTTTAACTCCATAGTCCTCTAGTTGTTGTTTAAGCCATAATACTTGAGCACAACAACTACCAGCAGCTATATATTCAACTTCAGCTGTGGACAGTGCCACTGAATTCTGCTTTTTACTAAACCATGATACTAAGTTATTTCCTAAGAATTGACATGTGCCACTTGTGCTCTTCCTATCTAATTTGCATCCGGCAAAATCAGCATCTGAATATGCAAGCAAATCTAGACAAGAGTCTCTCGAGTACCATAATCCAATAGTGGTAGTTCCTCTTAAATATCTAAGGATTCTCTTAACAGCACTTAAATGTGACTCCTTAGGATCCGATTGGTATCTAGCACATATCCCTACACTAAATACGATGTCGGATCTACTAGCAGTAAGGTAGAGCAAAGATCTAATTAGTCCTCTATAGAGCTTAATATCAATGCTCTTCCCTTTTTCATCTTTGTCTAGCTTACTAGTAGGATTCATTGGAGTACCTACTCCCTTATGATTTTCATGTTAGATGTATGCCCTAGAAGCCAATTTGGCTGACACATTGTTGATTCTAGGGACATAATTTTGTACTTGACTATTTATTATTGAATAAATAAAAGGCATCTTTTCATTCATATTGTTTATGTGTCTATGAATCGTCCAAGAAATTAATAAGATGATGATACATATTCTCAAGAGTTGAGAATTTGAGCCATGTATCATTGGTGATTAATTTCTAAATGCTCCTGATCAATGGATCATCACGAGGACGGTGATCGATCCGATCAGTGCACAGATCACTTTCCTTCTAGATGGACGAGACTTGAGTCCACAGTGTAGGGACACTGAAGTGATAGTGCAGGTGCTTGTTAGAGAACAAGGGTACTGAGCGTGACCAAGACAAGAAGTCACTTGGATGTCTATCCACTCGTCAGTGACTTGCTTGATGTTGCAGTAGTGTGACTGGTCCTTTGACCTGCGGTGCTTCGGCTACTCACAGTGAGGTTATTGTAGTTTGACTGCACACATACATGGTCTCTAGCCATATGGGTCCATGCAGTGTAGATTGGCTGCAGTAGGTTCACTGTAGGAGTAGGGTATGCACCTATAAGGAATCTATCGACCTTGATAGAAAAGGAGTGATCCTATGTGATTTGTTAGACTGAGTTCTAAGACCTTGGCCAGGGCAGTAATATAAAGTGAAAAAGAGTTTTCCACTATCGAACTCAAGTCGAACAAATCTTGACATATGACAGACGATGGGGTTTGACGAGTTGTCCATGACCTCCGTCCTGTAGAGATCCACGATAGTAGGACTGTATCACATGTTAACTGCACCTAGAGGTTCATCATTCCATTCTGCTGGGTAGCCACTACATGCTGCTAGGTGTCACTGGTGGATGGTGGGACTCATAGGGATTATCTTGATGATCGATAAACCCTAATGAGTTGAGTTGGAATCGTTCCAACCCATTGAAAGGAGTTTTCAATGATATAGTGATAGAGATCACAATATATCTCACTACCAGTCAGAATAGAACCTATGGGGTCACACACACTAGAAGTATTGACCGATCCGATGGTTGAAATCGTGATTAGGAATCACAAGAAATCAATTTGATTGATAAGAAGTTGAAGAAGGAACAAAGGGAATTAATTAATTGGACTTAAACACAAATCCTACTTCGGGTAGGATTCCTAGAGTCCTAATTGGATTAGGACTAGGAATCCTAGTTGGAGTAGGACTGGAATTCCTATTTGGAATAGGATTCCTACAATCCTAATGAGATTAGGAATTTTGAATTGGATTCCTACTTGGAGTAGGATTCCTAAAAATCCTAATTGGATTAGGACTTCGGATTCAAATGGAGTCCTAATTGGATTAGGACTAAAATTAAACAAATCCTAATTGGATTAGAATTCCTTAAGTCTAAATTAATGAATAATCTAATGAATCAACATGACTCCTAATTGGATTAGGATTGAAGAGTTCAATTGAGTCATGGTTCATTCAAGTCCTAATTGGATTAGGACTAGCGTAGATTGAACCCAATATGGTCAATCCTAATTAGATTAGGACTTAACCATAAGAGAGGCACCCAATCCTCTTTGGAAGAGGATTAGGGCAACACAAGAAGGAGGGATCACGCCCCTCCTCCTCTCCTTGTGTGTGGAATGAAGAGAGGGGCCGGCGCCCCCCTTCCCTCTTTGGAAGATTGTCTTGGAGCTCCTAATTGTTAGGAGCTCCACTCCTTATAAAAGGAGGACTAGGGCCGGCCCCAAGGTAGAAGAGCCCTCTTCCTCCAAGCCGTGGCCACCCTCTCCCTCTCCACCCTTGGTTCAGCCGCCATCAGCAAAAGAAAAGAAGAGGAGGCGTCTCCCTCCTCTTGGTCTTCTTCCTTGGCTTCAGCGCGTGTGAAGAGAAGAAGGCTGCGAAGGGATTTGATCTTCTTCTTCTTCTTCAAGATCCTTCTTCTTCCTCCTCTCAAGTGCAATCAAGAGTTGATTGAAAGAGAGGACATCAGCCATCAAAGCTATCTTTGCAAGGGAACTAGCACCCCGGTGAGATAGAGAGCTTGGATCGGATCCTGCTTCGTGTGGATACCCGTAGAGGCCGGACGTTTGAACGGCTTCAAGCGAACCCTCTTCCAAAACCACGAATTCAGATTTGCGGTGATCATCTACCCGTGCAAGGTGAAGATTTGATCTTCCTAATAGTTTTAAAAGTTTTAATTCTTACCTAATTACGAAAGGTCTCGAAACAACGTTCATGCGATGAACGTCGAACCCGTGCATGCCGATTCCGCTGCCATCTGAAAAATTTTTGAAATATCAGCGGCATGGGCGGGTTCCCAACATTTCATTCCCAAACTTCTTTAGTATTTCCTTTGTATACTTAGTTTGATGAATGAAAATGCCTTCTTTAGTTTGTTTGATTTGTAAACCTAGAAAGAAGCTTAGTTCTCCCATTAGACTCATTTCAAATTCTCCATGCATTAAATCAGCAAATTCTTTGCACAGAGTATCATTAGTGGCACCAAAGATTATGTCATCTACATATATTTGTACCACTAACAGATTCTTGTCCTTTCTTTTGAGAAATAGAGTTTTATCTACATTTCCTCTACTAAAGTCATTATCAAGCAGAAATTTACTTAAACGATCATACCAAGCCCTAGGTGCTTGCTTTAATCCATATAATGCCTTATGCAGTTTAAACACATGATTTGGCAATTCATGATTCTCAAATCCTAGAGGTTGTTCTACATATACTTCCTCCTCAATAATACCATTTAAGAATGCACTCTTCACATCCATTTGATATAATTTGAAATCCATGAAACATGCAAATGCTAGAAGTAATCTAATAGCCTCTAATCTAGCTACGGGAGCAAATGTTTCATCAAAATCTATTCCTTCTTCTTGATTGTATCCCTTAGCTACAAGTCTAGCCTTATTTCTTATAACTAATCCATTTTCATCTAATTTATTTCTAAATATCCATTTTGTTCCAATTACTGAATTATGCTTTGGTCTTTCAGTTAATGTCCATACATTACTTCTTTTGAATTGATTTAATTCTTCTTGCATGGCATTTATCCAATTAGTATCTTTTTCAGCTTCTTCATAAGTCTTAGGTTCTAATTGTGAAACAAAAGCAAGATAATCATTTAAATTTCTAAGAGATGATCGAGTTCTTACCCCTTGAGATGGATCACCAATGATTAAGTCTTTAGGATGTCCATGTGCATACCTCCATTCTTTTGGCACGTCTTGGGGTTGTGGTGGCACGTAATCATCTCCCTTATCTTGATTTGGCACGTCATCAATATTCAACTTTTCAAATTCGATAATTTCTGTATCATCATCAACAAAATTTTTTTTCCTAGTAGACTCACTATCAGACTCATCAAATATAATATTGACTGACTCTTCCACTACTAAGGTTCTTTTATTGAATACTCTGTATGCCCTGCTAGATGTGGAGTATCCTAAGAAGATACCTTCATCTGACTTGGCATCAAATTTACTTAGATCCTCCTTGCCATTGTTTAAGATAAAACATCTACATCCAAAAACTTTAAGATATTTAGCAGTTGGTTTCTTATTCTTCCAAAGTTCATAAGGAGTTTTCTTAGTTATTGGTCGTATTAAAACTCGATTCAGAATATGGCAAGAGGTGTTTATAGCTTCAGCCCAAAAGTACTTTGGAAGACTTGACTCACACAACATTGTGCGTGCCATTTCTGCCAATGTCCTATTTTTCCTTTCAACAACCCCATTTTGTTGAGGCGTTCTAGGTGCTGAAAATTGATGTGATATTCCATTTTTAGTGCAAAATTCTTCAAAGTGTTGATTTTCAAATTCCGTACCATGATCACTTCGAATTGCTACTAAGGTGAGTTTCTTTTCATTTATGATATTATTATATAGTTTCAAAAATTCTGAAAATGCTTCATTCTTATGTGCCAAAAATGAAACCAATGTATACCTCGAAAAGTCATCAACAATAACTAGTCCATATTTCTTTTCTCCTAGACTTGTAGTTCTAGTAGGTCCAAATAAATCCATGTGTATGAGTTCAAATGGTCTAGTTGTTGATACTACATTCTTTGATTTGAAAGATGACTTAGTTTGTTTTTCCAATGAACATGGTCCACATATTTTGTCCTTTTCAAAGATCAGTTTTGGCACATCCTTTATTAATTCCTTCTTAACTAGTTTTGATATTAATTCCATACTAGCATGTCCTAATCTTCGATGCCAAAGCCAACTAGTTTCAATTTTCTTTTATTCATTAGTAATTAAGCATAAACCATTTTTCTTGCCTAACTCATGAAGATCTACTAAGTAAATATTTCTTTGCCTTTGTCCTACAAGTACAATACTATTATCTTTAGGATTAGTGATTATGCATACAGATGCTTCAAATGTAACTTTAAACCCTTTATCACAAAATTGACTTATGCTAAGAAGGTTATGTTTCAAACCCTTAACTAATAAGACATTTTCTATAAAAATAGATGGAGCAATGAAAATTTTACCCTTTCCAATGATATACCCTTTACCATTGTCTCCATAGGTTACTACTCCACCTTTCTTTGGTTCCAAGGTGACAAATTGATCTTCGTCACCGGTCATGTGTCTTGAGCAGCCGCTATCTAGATACCATCGTTTTTCCATTTTATCAGCTGCAAGACACACCTGCAATCAAGATCAAGAAGAAACTTTAGGTACCCAAACTAAGTTGGGTCCTTTAGGGTTAGTGCTCCATGTTCCTTTTGGAACCCAAACTTTCTTGAATTTAATCTTTTGATTATTACTTAATTTGTTTTGATTAGATTTTCTAAAGTTACATTCATATGCTCTATGTCCTAACTTATTGCAACAATAACAAGTAATATTTTCACTTTTAGCTTTTACAAAAATATTCTTTAATAATTTTTGTTTCCTATTTGTTCTATATCCTAAACCGGCCTTATCATATACAGCTTTTTGGCTATCAAGAATCAAATTTAATTTGGTAGAACTAAGAGTAAATTTATCTACCAAAGTTTTATATTTTTCAGCATCTTCTTTTAGCTTGATATTTTCAGCAATTAGATTCTTGGTTTCATTTGCAAGTTTCCTACTTAATGTTTCACAGTTATGAGACAATTTTAACTTATCTTTAATGAGAGATTGATTTTCTTCTTTTAGAGCTTTATTTTTATTAATTACTTTCTTATGTTCTTCCATGAGTTCTAAGAATGCATCATGTAATTCATCCACAGTAAAATCACAGTCAAGTTCAGAATCTACCTCATCGTCATTGGCCATATGACACATTTGGGCCGTCTCTTGATGATCTTCCTCCTCCAAACTTGATTCCTCACTTTCACTCCAATCGGCCATGAAATTCTTCTTTTTCAACTTTTTGCCATCCATTTCAAATCTGGGCAATCTATCTTATAATGCCCGGGTTTGTTACACTCATAGCAAATGGGAGTCTCTTTTTCCTTTTCCTTGTCCTTACCCTTTTCTTTGCTTGAATTACCTTTAAGAAAGGGTTTCTTTTTATGATACCTATTCTTACCTCTCATGAATTTTCTGAACCTTCTCCCAAGCACAGCCATCCCTTCTTCATCGATTTCTTCATCATCATCTGAATCTTCCGATTCAGTTAGTTGTTTAGGGGTGGTAGTCTTTAGGGCAATGGGCTTTCTTCTTTTGACCTCATCTTCTGAGTTTTGCCTCATTGTCAACTCATGGGTCATGAGAGATCCTAGAAGCTCCTCTAACTGCAGTATGTTGAGGTCCTTTGCTTCTTGAATAGCGGTTACCTTGGCCTCCCAATTCCTTGGTAGAGACCTGAGAATTTTTCGCACCAAATCAGAGTTAGAATAAGACTTTCCTAAACTCTTAAGCCCATTTATAATGTCAGTGAAACGAGTAAACATATCAATTATTGACTCAGTAGATTCCATTTTAAACAGTTCATACTTGTGTACTAATATGTTTATCTTAGACTCCTTAACTTGATTGGTCCCTTCATGTGTGACCTCAAGTCTATCCCAAATTTCTTTGGCAGTGGTGCAAGTGGATATTCTATTAAATTCACTTACATCTAAAGAGCAGTAAAGTATATTTACAGCTTTTGCATTTAACTGTGCTAATCTTCTATCATTTTCATTCCAATCCATTTCTGGTTTGGGTATGATAGTGCCCTCTATGTTAAGTGTGGGTGTGTGAGGTCCTCTAGTGATGATTTGCCACAGTTCATAGTCCGAAGCTTGAATGAATATCCTCATTCTAGCTTTCCAATATGTGTAGTTTGTGCCATTAAATAGAGGTGGTCTATTTGTGGTTTGCC
Organism: Phoenix dactylifera; assembly: GCF_051530095.1. Classification (NCBI taxonomy): domain Eukaryota; kingdom Viridiplantae; phylum Streptophyta; class Magnoliopsida; order Arecales; family Arecaceae; genus Phoenix; species Phoenix dactylifera. Next base: position 6,595,162 of record NC_143207.1, on the reverse strand, counting down.
CCTCACTCATTGCACATCCCACTTGGGTTGTCATGATCTTTAACTCTTGATTGTGAGATCAATGAGTACTATTAGAGCACCTTGCTCTGATACCACTTGTTGCCCAAGGTGACAAGCCAAGAGGGGGGGGGTGAATTGGTTTCTTCTAAATTTTGGTGCTTTAAACGTTTTCTTAATTAAGTGCGGTGGATGCTTCCTTAAACTATTTGAATGATTTAAACTAGTGCAAAGATAGAAGATGATGCAAGAATAAACGTAAGCACAAGCACAACACAAACACAACAATATATAGTGGTTCGGTGCTCTCCTTAGCACCTACGTCCACTCCCCAAGCGTCCCCTTGGGAATTCACTATAATCCCGCGGATTACAGTTGGATTGTTTTCCGGGCTCACAATCCAAAAACCTTTGTTGGTTTTACGGGCTCACCAACAAACCTATACACTTTGGTTTTCCGGGTTCACCAAAAATCTTTGTTGGTTTTGCGGGCTCACCAACAAACCTTTACACTTTGGTTTTCCGGGTTCACCAAAAACCTTTGTTGGTTTTGCGGGCTAACCAACGAACCTTTACAAAGTGTTTGACAAACAAAAAGAAAAGATTCAAACTCCTAAATGAGCATATGAAACAATATAAACTACAAAGAAGAGTTAGAAAGTATTTATCGCTTTGAAGTGGCTTTGCTCTTCTTTGTCAAGGATGCTTCACTCTTCAAGGGGGGATGGAGCTCTTGATGCCTCTTTGAATCTGCTCAATCCCTTTCTTTGATTCTTGAATGAAGCTCTTGATGAAGAAGATTAGGGCACTTTTGTGTTCTTGAGTACTCTTTGATATTCCTTTCAAAAGTTATTCTCTCTGATGAATAGTGCCCCTTTAAATAGCTTCCCACCTTCTTTGGTCAAGCCCCAATGGTTAGAATTCAAAAACTAGCCGTTACTGACCTTGGGAAGGACAAAAAGTACATCTGCAGAACTAGCCGTTACTGTTCAGCCCGTGTTTGGGTCGGCTCAACCTGTCCTTGGGTCGACCCAACTTTGCCTTGGGTCGACTCAAACATTCCTTGGGTCGACCCTCTCAGAGAACACAGAAACTTTGATTTCAGCCTTCCTTCACTTGGGTCGACCCATCCTTTCTTTGGGTCGACTCAAAGTTCACTTGGGTCGACTCAACTTCTTCTTGGGTCGACCCTCTCAGTAATTTCAGAGAACCATTTTCTGTCTGTCTTTCTGTCTTGCCTTTGAGTCGACCCTCTCAGAGTTTGGGTCGGCTCAAGCTTGGGTCGACTCAACCACTGTTTGGGTCGACCCTCTCAGTAAATCCAGAGAACATATTTCCTTCACGGTTTGAGGTTCTTGAAGTTTGGGTCGACTCATGCTTACCTTGGGTCGACCCAACCAACTGTTCATCTGTGCCATTTTTGCAGGAGTGTGCCAAATGATTTCTTGATGTGCCGGGGTCGACTCAAACAATCTTTGGGTCGACTCAAACCACACTTTGCTGCATTCTCAAGGTTAGATTCATTCAAATGAACAAAGCATGTATCTATTATCAATCACACAAATATACTGAGAGTAATGAACTTATAAATGAAGTATCAATTTAACTTATAACATACTCTAGATAATTACTTGTTAATCATCAAAATAACACTATCATCCTCACGTTGGTCTTCTTTTCCTTTGATCATCAGGCTTTTCAAAGCTTGTTTCATCCTCTTAGTCTTGGCCCTAGTCATAGGACCTTCAATTCCATGCAAAGGATCTTTAGATGGGCTGGTTGCGTCTCTATCAAGCCCCAAAAGAGGTATGATAACCTCGGGGGATTACACCCTATCAATTACTAGCAAAAATAATAATTTTTTTAATTTTTTTTTTAAATTTCAAATTTTGAATTTCAGAATTCAAATTTTGAATTCAAATTTTTAAATTTTAGAATTTTTTTCAAATTTTTTTTTTCAAATTTTTTTTTGAACTTTTTTTTATTTTATTTTTTAAAAAAATTTAAATTTCGAATTTCAAATTTTAGAATTTAATAAAATTATTAACTAGAAATTATCAAAATAAGAAAAATTAATAAAAATAAAAATAAAACTTACTACCGGAGTGCGTTCCCTCCGAGCATCCAAAATTTGATTTGATCTTCGTGATCGTTCTTGCTTCTCGAATTGCCTCCCCGACAACGGCGCCAAAATTTTGTTCATCCAATTTCTGTCTAACTAAAAATATGCTAAATAGATCGTTGTTAGAACCGACAAACAAAGTTTAATTTAATTTTACTCTTATCTTTTCTACTCGAAGAATAGTGGTTGTAAGAGGTCGATCCACAGGAAGGTGATTGGAGTTGCATAAAAATTAAAACGTTCACTCTGATTCGAAATAGACTTTTGAATGATAGAAGAAAAATATTATTTTGAGGATATTGACTGATTTTCTGGTCTACCATAGAATCTTCTTTATTTAAAAATAATAAAAAGACAAGTACTTAGAAATTGAAGAGCATTTATAAATTCATGAAATGTTTAACTATTCAAAGAAAAATTTTGGCATAAATTAAAATGGATGAAAACAAGTGCTAAGAAGATCAAAAGCCTAGAACATAAATTGCATAAAAGAAAATTTAATGTATTGCATCAAAGAAGAATTAAAAGATTGCATTAAAAAAAAAGAAATTAACTTGAACCTAGAACAAGAATTGCATGAAAAAGAAATGATAGATTTGATAAAAAAAAAAATTCATTACAAATAAAAGTGGATATTGTGGAGTGATTGATTAAAACCCTATTTGATTTTGATGAGCTCAAAGCATTAGAGTATATATGTTGTTTACTAATGAATTCAATTGAGTGTTTCAGTGAAAATCTTGTCTAAGTGTCTCAAGACTTGGTTCATAATATTTTGGATAAGTTAAGAAGTCAGTTTGAACCAAAGTCTGAGACTCGAGTCGACTCCAGAGTATTACGAGTCGACTCTAAGCGTATCAGGATCACTGGCACGGGCTCGAGTCGACTCCTGACCATTACGAGTCGACTCCAACTGAGAACGGACAGACAAACAGAAAGCATCAACTCAAAATCTGTCAGCGAGTCGACTCCTGAAGTGCGCGAGTCGACTCCGATGTTTACCGAGTCGACTCCGGAGAAGTATGAGTCGACTCCAAGGAGTTACAGGCAGAAAAGTCAGAGAGCGGTTTTCGACCCTGAGATTCGAGTCGACTCCTGTAGAATGCGAGTCGACTCCGATGGTTGGCAGGTCGACTCCAAAGATAGTGAGAGTCGACTCTCAGCAGTACACAAGGCAAAAGTCAGAGAGCGTTTTTCGGACTCTAAGATTCGAGTCGACTCCCGCATTGCACGAGTCGACTCCGAGACACCGCGACCCCAAAGAAGACAGAAGACCAATTTGCTGTCTCTGAGATTCGAGTCGACTCCCAGACAGCTCGAGTCGACTCCAAGGCAGCGCTTCACTAAAAACACAGAAGACTAAGTTTCGGAAACTGAGAGCCGAGTCGACTCCGGAACAGTTCGAGTCGACTCCAAGACTGGACGAGCCAAAAGACAGTAGATCGAGAGTTCGGGCTCTGAGCGCCGAGTCGACTCCCAGGATTGTCGAGTCGACTCGAGTGGACCAAGTTCAAAAATAGATCCACGGACTCCATGGGATGAGCCGACTCCGAAAATGCCAAGTCAGCTCCAGAAGTTGGCGAGTCGACTCCGGGTCAAGTCGAGTCGACTCCCCGTCGAAGAGGCGACTTTAATTCAAATCCGGAACAGTTGCCGAGTCGACTTCAGAAAAGCATGAGTCGACTCCCGCTACAGCCGAGTCGACTCCTGATCGCGCGAGTCGACTCCAACCCACCAACGGACATATTGTCAGGCTGTGCAGAGTGTGCAGAACGGGCAGAAAAAGGTCTCTAACGGCTAGTTTCCGTGGGGGATGGCTTAAATAGCCACAGAAGACTGTAGCAAGGAAGAGAACAACTATTCCACTCAAAGTAATCAAGCTTTCAATCTCTGCAACCTGGTTTTCAACGGAAAAGAGTGAAGAGCAACATTAACTGCATCCACCTACTTCTTCCCAACATTGAAAGAGATCTCCTCCTGCATTCAAGTCGACCAGACATTCAAGAGGAGACCCGAAGTTCAAGAAGCCCTACTCTACTCCAACTCAAACGTGTTTGAGGGCTTCTAACTTCTCTTTTGTTTATATTGTTATTTATCTGCTTTTGAGAAGCTCTGTTTTTCTGTTACTCCTTTTTACTTCCATCTTGTCTTTGCTTGGTTCAATCGGGGGATTGAATCAAGGGTATTGAGGTTGGTTGGTGAGCCGAGTGTAAAACCAACGTGTAAGGGTTCGATTGTGATCCCGAGAAAACAATCGGGTTGGTTCTAGTCGGTGAGCCTGGGAAAACCGACCGAGTTCGTTGTGAGCTCGTAAAACAACAAGTTTGGTTGTGAGCTTGGAAAACAACCGGCTGTAATCCAAGGGGTTATAGTGAATTCCCAAGTGAGACTTGGGGTGTGGACGTAGGAGTAAGGGTTAGCTCCGAACCACTATAAAACATTGTGTTTGTGATTGTTTGTCTCTCTCTATCTCTCGCATTTCATTCACCGCACATAGAAACTAATTAATCATCTCGCAAAAGCATTAATTAGTTATCCACAAAAGTTTTAATAGCCAAATTATTTTAAAACCCAATTCACCCCCCCCTCTTGGGTTGTCTATCTGGGCAACAAGTGGTATCAGAGCCTAAACTCTTCTACCCTAAGAGTCAAAGATCAAAATGACAACCCCATTTTGATCTTCCCACATTGAGGGTCAGTCCACCTAAAGACCCCCATTCTTTAATGGATCTGACTACTCATATTGGAAGGCTAGGATGAGAATATTCATCGAAGCCCAAGACTATGAGATGTGGACCATTGTAGCAAATGGGCCATACATCCCATCCATTTATCTAGAGGGGGTCACTATACCCAAACTCGAAAAGGATTGGGATGAACACGACATGAGAAAGGCACAACTCAATTCTAAAGCAATGAATGTGCTTTACTGTGCACTAGATAGGAATGAATTCAATAGAGTCTCTACTTGCAATTCTGCAAAAGAGATTTGGGATAGACTTGAAGTGACCCATGAGGGCACGAATCAAATCAAAGAATCCAAAATAAATATATTGGTTCATAAGTATAAACTATTTAAAATGGATTCTAATGAAACAATCACTTGCATGTTCACTAGATTCACTGACATTGTCAATGGCCTAAAAAGCCTTGGCAAAAACTGTACTAACAGTGAGCTTGTCAGGAAGATTCTTCGATGTCTACCAAGGTCATGGGAAGCCAAGGTGACGGCAATCCAAGAAGCTAAGGACTTGAACAAGCTTCCACTTGAAGAGCTCCTTGAATCCCTAATGACTCACGAGCTAACCATGAAGCAACACAGCGAAGAAGAGTCCTCACATAAGAAAAAGGTAATAGCTCTTAAATCTACATCATCTAACAAAGATTTGTCCTGCAGTAGCAGCAGTGAAGAAGAAGATCATGAGGGAGATGATGATGAGGCTCTTCTTGTGCGCAAGTTCAGAAAATTCATCAACCACAAGAAGTCCTATCATCAAAGGAGAGGCCCCTCAAATTTCTATCGCAAGGATAAAGGTAAGGAAAGGAAAAATGAGGGGATTGGATGCTATGAGTGCAAGAAGCCGGGACACATCAGAGCTGAGTGTCCCTTACTTAAGAAGGGCAGCAAGTACAAGAAGAAGAAAGCCCTTGTCACCACCTTATCGGACTCCGACGCATCATCTTCATCATCGGATGAGGAACAAGAAGAAAAGGCCAATTTCTGCTTCATGGCCAACGAAAATGAGGTAACATCCGAAACGCATCTAGATTTTACTTTTGATGAACTTTATGATGCATTTAATAAACTAATGATTGAATATAAGGCTATAAACATTAAGAATAAAGAGCTAAAACTAGCTAATCAAACTTACATACATAAATATGATAAACTAGTTAAGGATAAGGACTGTATCACCAAAGAAAATCTAGAACTTAAGACAAGCAACCAACTCTTAATTAAAAAAATAACACCTTAAGTAAAGATAATGAAAAACTAACTAAGGAAATTTCAGAACTTAAAAACAATAAACAAATCTTAAACGAAAATCTCATAAAAGACTTGAATACTCTAAAAACGGAAAAACAAACTCTAACTAAAGAACTTGGAAAATACAAACCTTTGATTGAGAAATTTACTTATAGTTCTGAAAAATTAAATATGATACTTAATAGTCAACATGCAGTATTCAATAGAGCAGGTTTAGGATATAAACCTAAAAATAAGCAAAAACTTCTTAGTAACTTCTTTGTTAAAGCAGGAGAAAGTAAAACTAAGAAAATAACCTGTTTTTGTTGTGGAAAATTAGGACATAAGGCAAATGTGTGTAATTATAGAAAAGGAAAAACAAAAGAAAAAATTAAAAGGGTATGGGTTCCAAAAGGAACCAACATGACTAACCATGAAGGACCCAAGAAAACTTGGGTACCTAAGATTACATGATTTGCTTGTGTAGGAGTGTCTTGCAGCCAAGGTCAACAAAAATTACTGGTACTTGGATAGTGGCTGCTCAAGACACATGACGGGTGACAAGGATCAATTCTTCACCCTTGAAGCTAAGAAGGGAGGTGCTGTGACTTTTGGAGACAATAACCAAGGTCACATCATTGGTATAGGTAAAGTTCAAATTACCCCTTCTACTTTTATTGATAATGTTCGATATGTTGATGGTCTTAAGCATAATTTATTAAGCATTAGTCAATTATGTGATAGAGGCTATAATGTTATGTTTAAACCATCACTATGCATCATAACAAATCCAAATGATAATAGTTTAGTTTTTAAAGGAATAAGACGTGGGAATGTGTATGTTGTAGATCTTGAGGATCTTGCCAAACACAACCCATGCTTAGTTGTTAATGAAACTAAAGACAATGATGCTAGTTGGTTATGGCACCGTAAGTTAGGTCATGCAAGCATGGACACAATATCTAAACTAGTTAAAAGAGATTCTGTGATAGGTTTGCCAAAACTAAGATTTGAAAAGAATAAAATATGTGAAGCTTGTCAATATGGCAAACAATCTAGGAACTCCTTTAAATCCATAAAATGTGTCTCTACCTCTAGACCTCTAGAATTATTATACATGGACCTATTCAGACCAACTAGAACAACAAGCCTAGGTAGAAATAAATATGGTCTAGTCATTGTAGATGATTATTTTAGATACACTTGGGTTATGTTCTTAGCACATAAAGATCAAGCTTTTTCAGTATTTAAAAAGTTTCATAAGGAAGTAACCAATGCTAGAGATACTACAGTAATAGCTATTAGAAGTGACCATGGTACCGAATTTGAAAATCATTTATTTGATGAGTTTTGTAGTAAAAAGGGAATAACTCACAATTTTTCTGCACCTAGGACACCACAACAAAATGGAGTTGTGGAGAGAAAAAATAGAACTCTAGAGGAAATGGCTAGAACTATGTTATGTGAAAGTAACCTCCCTAAGTACTTTTGGGGAGAAGCCATTAATACTTCTTGTCATATATTAAATAGAGTTTTATTGAGACCCATTATAAAGAAAACACCTTATGAACTTTGGAAAAACAGAAAACCAAAGGTAAACTACTTTCATGTTTTTGGATGTAGGTGTTTTGTTCATAATAATGGGAAAGATAATCTAGAAAAATTTGACTCAAAATCTGATGAGGCTATATTCTTGGGGTACTCTACAACTAGCAAAGCCTATAGAGTCTTTAATAAAAGAACCCTAGTTATAGAAGAATCTATACATGTTGTATTTGATGATTCTAGTGACATCTCTTCTAGCAAGAGAGTTAATTTTGATGATGCTGAAATTCTTGAAGAAAAGATAGATGAGATGACATTACAAGATGATAATCAAAAATTAATTGAAGGTGCATCATCAAGCCAAGAGGCTATTGTGGATCATGGACTAACTAAAGCTTGGAGGTATGCTCACGGGCATCCTAAGGAATTAATTCTAGATGATCCATCTCAACCTATTAGGACTAGGGAATCCCTTAGGAACTTAAATAATCATCTAGCCTTTGTTTCTCATTTTGAGCCCAAACACATAGAAGAAGCTGAAAAAGATGTAAATTGGATAAATGCAATGCAAGAAGAATTAAACCAATTTACTAGAAACAAAGTATGGAATCTAGTTGAAAGACCTACTGAATATTCAATTATAGGTACCAAATGGATTTATAAAAATAAACTTGATGAAAATGGTACTGTAATAAGGAATAAGGCTAGATTAGTAGCCAAGGGTTATAATCAAGAAGAAGGTATAGATTTTGATGAAACCTTTGCTCCGGTAGCTAGACTTGAAGCAATTAGACTTTTACTAGCTTTTGCATGCTCTAAGGACTTTAAGTTATTTCAAATGGATGTAAAAAGTGCATTTTTAAATGGGTATATTAATGAGGAGGTATATGTAGAACAACCTCCTGGTTTTGAAAATCATCAATACTCTAATCATGTTTATAAATTGAACAAAGCACTTTATGGTTTAAAACAAGCACCTAGAGCATGGTATGAGAGGCTTAGCAAATTTCTATTAGAACATGAGTTCTCTAGGGGTAATGTAGATACTACATTGTTTCTAAAGAAGAAAAGCAAAGATATGTTGTTAGTACAGATTTATGTTGATGATATTATTTTCGGTGCTACTAACAATCGTCTCTGCGAAGAATTTGCTAACTTGATGCAGAGTGAATTTGAGATGAGCATGATGGGAGAGCTGAATTACTTCCTTGGACTTCAAATCAAACAATCTGAAGTAGGCATCTTCATCAATCAAGCCAAATACATCAAGGAGATGCTCAAGAAGTTTGATATGGAGGGAAACAAATCAATCAGCACCCCCATGAGCTCATCATGCAAATTAGACCAAGATGAATCAGGTAAATCTGTAGATCAGAAACTATATAGGGGTATGATAGGATCTTTATTGTATCTTACTGCAAGTAGACCTGATATCATGTTTAGTGTTTGCATGTGTGCTAGATATCAGGCTAATCCTAAGGAATCACATCTAATTGCAGTAAAGAGAATCTTTAAATACCTAATAGGAACAAAGAATATAGGGTTATGGTATTTTAAAGAATCTAGCCTGAACTTAATAGGTTATACAGATTCAGACATTGCTGGATGTAAACTTGATAGAAAAAGCACCAGCGGGTCATGTCAATTCCTAGGAGAAAACTTAATATCATGGTTTAGCAAGAAACAAAACTCGGTTGCATTATCTACTGCTGAAGCTGAATATGTTGCAGTCGGGAGTTGTTGTGCTCAAATCTTATGGATCAAACAACAATTAGAAGATTATGGCATTAAACAAGATAAAATACCCATTAATTGTGATAATACAAGTGCCATTAATCTAACTAAAAATCCAATTCAGCATTCAAGAACTAAACATATTGAGATAAGACATCACTTCATAAGAGATCATGTACTGAATGGTGATGTGACACTCCAATTTGTTTGTACTGATGATCAATTAGCTGACATTTTTACAAAACCCCTAAGTGAAGAGAGATTTAGTGTGCTTAGGAGGGGATTAGGAGTGATTGATCCATCCTAGTGGTAGTTTCCACTAGATTCATTGATTTTGATGATTAGATTGTGGTTAAAATAGAGTTTCTTTTCAATGATCATCAAATCAGATCATAATTTAGTGATTTTCCCTCATTCGACACGAACATAGCATGATTTTTAGGTGCGTGCCAAAGTTCGAGACGACTCGAGTAAGTTTCAGAGTCGGCTCGTAAGGGGAGTCGACTCGCGCTTAGTCGGGAGTCGACTCGAGGTCGATGGCAGCAGAGGTGGAGTCGACTCGCATACAGTCGGGAGTCGACTCGCGTACAGTCGGGAGTCGACTCGCGCATAAGAAGAGTCGGGGTCAATAGGCGCATAAGGAGAGTTGACTCGCGCATACTTTGGAGTCGACTCGCGACTCAGAGGAGTCGACTCGCAGTCGGGATCCGACTTTTTAACCCTAACTCCATCGTTTTCAAAACATTTCTATTCTCCGCCGCCACTGTTCACAAGCCCTAGAGCCGACTCCTAGGTCGTCCCCGGTCGTCCCCAAGCTTTTTCCGTCGACTTTTCACCGTCCATTAGGGCTTTTCCTCCCATTCTAGGTCACTATGCCTCGTAAAGCCGTCGTCCGGAAGAGGCCCCAACCCGAGGCCGGTCCCGAGAGGCGCTCCAAGGCTCGGCACGATCCCGCGAGGTCACAACCTCCGGCTCGTTCCCCGCCGAGGGCGGTTCCCGCGAGGCCGTGCGCCGGGAAGGCGGTCTCCACCGGGAGATACGTCGATTTCGACTATCTCTCCCGAGAGGGCTTTACCATAGGTGAGAGATTGCGTGTCCAGGGCTTAGAGTATTTCCTTACATTAGATCTCCCCACTTACCCTGGATTAGTTAGAGAGTTTTACGGTACTGTCCATCGGGGAGATGGGGGTATCGAGGGCACGGTAGCCGGTGTCCCTCTGTTCGTTACGGAGGATCTTATTGCCCACATCCTCCACCTTCCACAAGTGGGGGTGGCTCCCACACACCCCGAGGACAGGACTGAGGCCCTTACGGCCATACTAGGATATCCTCCTCAGTCCCCTTTAGACGAGGTATCCGCTAGCTCACTTCCTGTTGAGGTGCGGATCCTCCTGAGTATTTTGTCTAGGTCCATTTTCCCGAAGACTGGCCGCTTCGATTTTGTGTCTGAGAGGGACCTCGCCCTTATGTTTTATATTCTTCAGGACACCCCAATCAACTTCTCCAAACTCATTTATAGATATCTGTGTGAGCCCCTAGATAGACCTAGGCTCACCCTCCCCTACGGTATGATGTTCACTCTGTTGTTTAGGGAGTACGAGATTCCCATTCCTGAGGGGGACCCTCTAAGGCGTTGCGATGGACTGATCGCATGCGTCCGGGGACCCTACACAGGATGGGGTTTCGGAAGGTAGAGGGAACATGGGTTAGGAAGTCATCCACCTCCACACATACCTCCAGACACTCTCCTAGCCCTGAGCCAGATTCTGACTATCCTGACTTTCCCTCCACTTCTGCTCCTACCACCTCAGCCGGACCTTCCTCCTCAGCTCCACCACCTATGGAGGTCCGGATTGCTCCTGAGCAGCTCCTGGAGTTGCGGCAGGAGATTGTTAGAGACCTGCGAGATGAGCTACTTCGGGAGCTCCGAGGTTCAGTGCCAGCTCCCACTCCTGCACCCACATCTTCTGAGTTGGTCCCTTCCTTGACAGCCGTGACTGACATGACGGCCCATGTACGGGAAGAGATCTACAACGTGAGGAGTTTGATTCAGGCTCAGTTCTCCAGTATGAGTGAGGTCACGGGCATCACTCGGAAGATGCGCGATGACATCCGGAAGGACATGAGCACCACTACCCAGGGGGCCGAGCGCTTGTCGAATGTGCTCATCGACAAGCTGGACGCACTGCAGAAGTCGGTCCTCGAGCTCGATACGACACAGAGCAGGGCCATTCAGGCCGTTATCCGACAGCTCGAGAACGTCACCAATGCGGTCCAAGCACTGGTTGAGCGCATGCCTCGGAGAGCCACATCCTCGAGAGGAGGAGATACATCCTCGAGAGGAGGAGATACATCCTCGAAAGGGGGAGCCACATCCTCGAGAGGAGGAGCTACATCCTCGAGGAGATCGTAGCTGCTTTTGTGTTTTATTTTGACATGTACTGTTTTGCTTTACTTATTGTATTCTCAAATGTATTCACATACACATCAATACAATGAGTAGACATCTTATCTTCATTTCTGTGCAATTTGATCTATGATTGATTGTGTGTTCTACTTACCTCCTTTTTTTTGATACGATGACAAAAAGGGGGAGAAATATTGAATAGATATGTAAATGGAATCAACATAAAAGAAATCAAAATGAGAATCAAAAATTAAAACATAATTTGTTCTTAGTGGATTTGGTACCTCGAGGCTCATTATCTCTCTTTTGGGGCTCCTAATGGAGTAATCTCCAGAATCTATTCAAGGGATATTCGGAGATTAGCTGAATCCAACTCAAGAACAAATTGACAGATTTTTCCTCTAAATACCAAAATTTAAAATTCAAAAACTTCAATATACTAAAAGAAAATTCAGAGAATCAAAACATAGTAGAATGTATATGTTGAGGGGGAGAATCTGAATTTTTAAGAAAGCCAAATCATTAAATATATATAAGCCAAACAATTGATTGCATGATATGAAGGCTTATATAATTCTAAATGAAAGGGGGAGCTTTAACTCCAAAATTTATTGTTTCACACCTTTCAAGCTTGGATATATTAAATTACCAGACATATGAATTCATTTATGGATTTTATTTCCTTGTTTATTGAGCAATTCACTTTACATATACTCAAAGTTTTGTCATCATCAAAAAGGGAGAGATTGTGGAGTGATTGATTAAAACCCTATTTGATTTTGATGAGCTCAAAGCATTAGAGTATATATGTTGTTTACTAATGAATTCAATTGAGTGTTTCAGTGAAAATCTTGTCTAAGTGTCTCAAGACTTGGTTCATAATATTTTGGATAAGTTAAGAAGTCAGTTTGAACCAAAGTCTGAGACTCGAGTCGACTCCAGAGTATTACGAGTCGACTCCAAGCGTATCAGGATCACTGGCACGGGCTCGAGTCGACTCCTGACCATTACGAGTCGACTCCAACTGAGAACGGACAGACAAACAGAAAGCATCAACTCAAAATCTGTCAGCGAGTCGACTCCTGAAGTGCGCGAGTCGACTCCGATGTTTACCGAGTCGACTCCAGAGAAGTATGAGTCGACTCCAAGGAGTTACAGGCAGCAAAGTCAGAGAGCGGTTTTCGACCCTGAGATTCGAGTCGACTCCTGTGGAACGCGAGTCGACTCCGATGGTTGGCAGGTCGACTCCAAAGATAGTGAGAGTCGACTCTCAGCAGTACACAAGGCAAAAGTCAGAGAGCGTTTTTCGGACTCTGAGTTTCGAGTCGACTCCCGCATTGCACGAGTCAACTCCGAGACACCGCGACCCCAAAGAAGACAGAAGACCAATTTGCTGTCTCTGAGATTCGAGTCGACTCCCAGACAGCTCGAGTCGACTCCAAGGCAGCGCTTCACTAAAAACACAGAAGACTAAGTTTCGGAAACTGAGAGCCGAGTTGACTCCGGAACAGTTCGAGTCGACTCCAAGACTGGACGAGCCAAAAGACAGTAGATCGAGAGTTCGGGCTCTGAGCGCCGAGTCGACTCCCAGGATTGTCGAGTCGACTCGAGTGGACCAAGTTCAAAAATAGATCCACGGACTCCATGGGATGAGCCGACTCCGAAAATGCCAAGTCAGCTCCAGAAGTTGGCGAGTCGACTCCGGGTCAAGTCGAGTCGACTCCCAATCGAAGAGGCAACTTTAATTCAAATCTGGAACAGTTGCCGAGTCGACTCCAGAAAAGCATGAGTCGACTCCCGCTACAGCCGAGTCAACTCCTGATCGCGCGAGTCGACTCCAACCCACCAACGGACATATTGTCAGGCTGTGCAGAGTGTGCAGAACGGGCAGAAAAAGGTCTCTAACGGCTAGTTTCCGTGGGGGATGGCTTAAATAGCCACAGAAGACTGTAGCAAGGAAGAGAACAACTATTCCACTCAAAGTAATCAAGCTTTCAATCTCTGCAACCTGATTTTCAACGGAAAAGAGGGAAGAGCAACATTAACTGCATCCACCTACTTCTTCCCAACATTGAAAGAGATCTCCTCCTGCATTCAAGTCGACCAGACATTCAAGAGGAGACCCGAAGTTCAAGAAGCCCTACTCTACTCCAACTCAAACGTGTTTGAGGGCTTCTAACTTCTCTTTTGTTTATATTGTTATTTATCTGCTTTTGAGAAGCTCTGTTTTTCTGTTACTCCTTTTTACTTCCATCTTGTCTTTGCTTGGTTCAATCGGAGGATTGAATCAAGGGTATTGAGGTTGGTTGGTGAGCCGAGTGTAAAACCAACGTGTAAGGGTTCGATTGTGATCCCGGAAAAACAATCGGGTTGGTTCTAGTCGGTGAGCCTGGAAAAACCGACCGAGTTCGTTGTGAGCTCGTAAAACAACAAGTTTGGTTGTGAGCTTGAAAAACAACCGGCTGTAATCCAAGGAATTATAGTGAATTTCCAAGTGAGACTTGGGGAGTGGACGTAGGAGCAAGGGTTAGCTCCGAACCACTATAAAACATTGTGTTTGTGATTGTTTGTCTCTCTCTATCTCTCGCATTTCATTCACCGCACATAGAAACTAATTAATCATCTCGCAAAAGCATTAATTAGTTATCCACAAAAGTTTTAATAGCCAAATTATTTTAAAACCCAATTCACCCCCCCTCTTGGGTTGTCTATCTGGGCAACAGAGATTGGAAACCTAATGTTTCTTCTCTTTTACAAATACCATAAAAAAATAAAACAAAAAGCTTCTCCCTTCCGTTAGAACATAAAATATATTTTTTTATTCTTTTCTTCCCCCCAAGAACAGAGCAATGCTCTGTTTTCATTCTCAACCGAGCTCACCTCCTCCTCCTTGGACCCGCCGGCCACCACCCAAATCGAGCTCTCCTCCCCCTCCTCCTTGGACCAGCCGGCCACCACCACTGCCCAGCTCTCCCCGTTCCTCCCCTTCCTCCCCTCTTCTTATAGATCGCCCGAGCTTGCGTGGATGGCTGGATTATGGGCGGAAGGAGAGGGCGGACGCGGTAGAGGGGGAGGGCAGCCGCTGAGTACGCCTCGAATCCGGATGGCTTGGATCACTGGAGGAGCCGGGGTATGCTATCGCGGGATGTCCGGACGCGGAGGATGCATTGGCGGGATCGCTGGAGCTCCGGGATCGATCACGGAATGAAGGAGGCGGGGGCTGAGAAGAGGCATTTTCAGACTGCATCGCAGGAGGTGGATCCGGACTTGGACAGCTGAGGACGCTCCTTGAATCGGTTGGGCGGATCGCGGGATGGTGCGATGGATGACAATGAAGGCTACCGCGGGCTGAGGCGGAGGAGGCTGCTGTGAGCGTTGATCACGGACACGGTGGAGAGGGGCTGGCCGCGGAATGAGCTGGGGTGACTTGGAGGGCGCCGTGGAAGATGTTGAGACGTGGATCACGGGATGGTGGCGCTGATCCAGAAAGTGGTCCGTGGCTAGGGCATTGCGGGAGGAAGAGGGAGACGCGGAGGATGCCGATGATGAAGCGGAAGAGGAAGATTGATGCGTGATGCTGGGGATCCGACGGGAGCTGGCACGGGTGCTTGGATGCGAGGCCACGAGATGCTGTGGGATCGACGAAGATGGAAGATGTTCTGAGATGGGAACTGGGAGACACCAAGTTCCGTCCAATCAGTCATCTAAAAAAAATAGTGTGATATGTAATTTGGCTTGTAGACGGACGGACTGAGTTCGTCACAGATCATCTGTTCTGACTGGAGGTCAAGTGCAAGTCTTTCAAGTCATGGGTCACCCAGCACCTCATAGTTATGATATGGCCAAATTAGATTTGCCCAAAATTCTTTCCCAAAAGAACAGAAAAATTGGACCCGAGCCCGACTCGGACCCGAACCCGACTCGGACCCGACTCGATCTTCAACCGGGTCGAATCTGGGAAGGGATCCTTCTGAAATCAAATTTGTACTCAATGTGCATTTATCTCTAATTTATGATAATCTGTGTCAAACCCAAATATAATATTAGTCTAGTAAATTTATTATTATCGGTTGGCAATAACACTAATTTTAGTGACATGTAGGTCGCACTTTTGTGCTCTCATCATGGGCCAATGAGTACAAATGCTAGAGATGGGTATTCATATTTCATTACGTTTACAGACGACTTTTCTAGGTATGGTTATGTCTATTTAATGAGACATAAATCTAAATCATTTGAAATGTTCAAATTATATCGTAATGAAGTAGAAAAACAAACTGTAAAGAGTATTAAAACTCTTTGATCAGATCGAGGAGGTGAATACCTCTCTAGTGAATTTTTGACATATCTAGGAGAAAATAGGATTCTCTCCCAATGGACTTCTTCTGGTACACCACAATATAATGGTGTGTCTAAAAGAAGAAATCGAACTCTGTTAGACATGGTTTGAGCCATGATGGGGTTTGCTGATCTGCCCATATCCTTTTGGGGATATGCACTTGAGTCAGCCTGTTATATACTTAATAAGGTTCCAAGTAAATCTGTGAATAAATCACCACATGAGATGTGGACTGGATGTAAGCCGATGCTCTCTCACCTTAGGATTTGAGGGTGTCCGGCGTACGTCAAACATTTGAAGACAGACAAACTTGAACCTAAGTCTGACAAATATTTCTTTGTTGGTTATCCTAAAGAAACTAAAGGATATTACTTCTACTTTGCTGAAGAACAAAAGTTGTTCGTAAGCAATAGGGCAATTTTCTTAGAAAAGGAATTCCTTGGTGAAGGAACAAAAAGCTCTAATGTTGAGCTTAGAGAAGTTCAACATATAGAAGACCCAATACCATCTACTGAACCAGTTGAGTCGGATTTGATTAGATCAGATCCAGAACCTATATTAGATGCACCACTAAGGCGATCGGGTAGAGTACCACGTCAGCCGGACAAATACTACGATTTCTTAGTCCGGAACGGGGATCCTATCGAACTTGACGAAAACGATGAGGATCCGATCACATATATGGATGCAATGCAGATGTATGACTCTGATAAATGGCTTGGAGCCATGCAATCTGAAATGAAATCCATGAAGGTCAATGATGTATGGACATTAGTTGACCCACCCGAAGGAATTAAACCTATAAGGTGTAAGTGGATATTTAAAAGAAAACGGGCCGCAGACGGAAAGGTAGAGACCTATAAAATCCATTTGGTTGCCAAGGAATATCGTCAACGTTATGGTATTGACTATGACGAGACGTTTTCTCCTGTGGCAATGCTCAAGTTCATTCGGATTGTGCTTGCGGTAGCAGCACATTTAAACTATAAAATCTGGCAAATGGATGTAAAGACTGCATTTCTAAATGGAGATTTAGAAGAGAAAGTGTATATGATACAACTTGAAGGTTTTACATGTGCAGATGAGTCTAAAGTGTGCAAGCTTCAAAAATCCATTTATGGATTAAAGCAAGCTTCACGGAGTTGGAATATACGTTTTGATAAGGTAATCAAAATATATGGCTTCATTAAGAATGAAGAGAAACCTTGTATTTATAAATGGACAAATGGTTCAGTTATTATATTCCTTATTTTGTATGTGGATGACATTCTTTTAATCGGGAATGACATTCCTGCATTACAAGGAATAAAGGTATGGCTATCATCTCAATTTACCATGAAGGATTTGGAAGAAGCATCTTACATCCTAGGGATGAAGATCTATAGAGATAGATCTAGAAGATTGCTTGGATTATCCCAATCCACATACATTGATACTATACTGAAAAGGTTCAGTATGATTAATTCCAAGAAAGGTTATCTTCCGATGGGTCATGGAATTAACCTCTCTAAAAGGGATTGTCCGACAACCCCTCAAGAAAGAGAGAGTATGGATAGATTTTCATATGCTTCGGCAGTAGGATCTATAATATATGCCATGACATGTACTAGACCAGATGTGGCATACTCACTAGGAGTAGTGAGCATATACCAGTCTAATCCAAGTAGCAACCATTGGAAGGTTGTAAAAATCATCCTTAGGTATTTGAGAAATACTAAAGATCAGTGGCTTGTCTATGGTGATTCTGACTTAAAACTTGAGGAATATACTGATTCAAGTTTTCAGTCAGATCAAGATGATAACAAGAGCGTGTCAGGATATATCTTCACTCTTAAGGGTGGGGCCATCTGTTGGAAGAGTTCCAAGCAGCATACAGTAGCAGATTCTACATGTGAAGCAGAATATATCGCAGTATTTGATGCCGCCAAGAAAGCTGTTGGTTGCGGAAGTTCATCACCGAGCTTGGAGTAACACCCTCCATTGATGGTCTAGTGCCTATATTTTGTGACAATACTGGGGCCATAGCTCAAGCAAGAGAACCCAAAGCACATCAACGGACCAAACATATTCTACGTCGCTACCACCTGCTTCGAGAGATCGTCGATCGAGGTGATATTGATCTTCAGAAGATTGACACAAAAGAAAATCTGGCTGACCCATTTACCAAAGTCCTCGGCATCAAAGAGTTCGACGAACACAAGTCGAAGTTGGGTATTAAATAATGTGCCGATTGGCATTAGGCTAAGTGGGAGTTGTTGGGCTTTGTATCCTAAATGTCAATCGTCAACATATTGATGATTGAATTTTGTAAATGAATTGACAAATTAATAAAGTGTTATTTGGCATTATTCATCATTTCATCTTCAAATGAACTCTTATATGATGAAGTCCTTAGAACTTATGTTATGATAAAGAAGGATTTATCTTTGAGTCCTTAAACTTGTTCGCGACCAAATGATATATTGTTACTAGGACGACAACATTATCGAGATTAGGTCGTTGTGTGACATATACGTTGGTTGTCCTCTTAACCAAGGAGTGTGGAGACACTAGTATGCCACACAGGTGAAGTGTAGGAGTACATTTCACTGAACGTGACCAATTCCGGAATGCTCTACTGTCAAGAGATGTTCCAAGTAGATATGGGTATAAGTTTGGCCCTCTGACCTGAGACTGCAATCTGTGACTAGCAAGCAACTCATTGTACTTTGGTACCGGACTACCTGAATTTCTAATTCAGTGACGGAAGGTCACTGGGTGCAGTCAAGTACTTGCGTAGTCAGTTGTGAGTCAAGAAGGAATTGACCCATTCTGAAAATAGGAGATAATGTCTTGCGATTAATTTAGCAAAACTTTGGCCAAGGTAATTCTAGTGAGGAGTCACGAGATATCTAAAGTTAATCACATAATGGATATACTAATTATAGGATTGACAGTGAGCTCTAAGTCATCCTGGCATTAGGAGTCAAAGGGATTGAATTATACAGTAACCATAGTCTAGGATTTTGGAATATTTGGTTCGCATATATTCGGCCTATCCGGACGTCGGATACCATTGCTAGATGGTTACATCGATTAGTGTAGGAAGTCGTTCCTATACTACCGGCTTAGGTTCGAACCTATGAGGTCACATGCATAGAAGTTTCTAGGTTGATTAAATGGCTGATTGATGATTAAGAACCATTCAGGGATAATTTAGTCAATTTGATTGGCAAATTATCTTATAAAATAATTAAAATAATTATTGAAGAATTAATTAGTAATTAAATTACTAATAAACTTAATTTGATTGAGTAATTGTGCTAAGGTTGAGCCAAATTGAATTGGATTCAACTTTGGGCTCAATCAAGGTTTTGACCTGATTGAATTAGGTCGGAACCAAAAAGGACTTAAGCTGATCAAATTAATGTTAAATTAATTTGTGCTTGGGGATTGACCTAATTGGATTAGGTCCAACACAAAGTAATTAATTCAATTTGATTGAGTTTGGATGAGCCAAAAATTGAATTGGATTCAATTTGAACTCAATCAGGGTCTGACCTGATTAGATTGGGTTCAACCAAATTGCTTTGTTTTAATCCGGATTTGACCAAATTTGATTAGGTGCAACCCAAGAGGATTAGGCTTAGATGATGTGGCAATTAGTGGTGACATGGAATTGGATTTCATGAATTTTAAATAAACCAAAATTATTGCATGGCGCATGGACCCATTGCTTGACATATGGCGATATTGTTTGTTGTTTGAATTTGAATTCAAACATTAAGCAATATATTAAATAATTTCATCCATCAAATAACTTCCTTAGCAGTCTTGTGAACCTCTGAATTATTTAAATTCGAATTTCAAATGAAAAATATGCGAGAAGAGGAAGGAAAATTCTGCTGCATGGATTTCAAATTCCTCCCCTCTTGCACATGTGTTTAAAATTTGAATTTAAATCAGATTTGGTTGAGATCTGATTCGGGTTGTTCCTATTCCTTTGCATGCACCAACTAAAGGAGGTTTTCTGAAGATAAATTTCGAATTTTGAATGAAAATTCGGAGGCCATTAAAAGGGGTCAAACATGGGCACTGAAAATATCCATTGCAGCCTTCTTCCTCACACGCCTCCTCCTCCTCTTCTTCTCCATTTTAGATAGGGTTTTCAGGGTGAATATCTAGAAGATTCAAGATCAGATCTGAGTCTTTTACTTTTCTTATAAACCTCATCTCCATTTGCTTCAAGATGATTGATCAAGAGTTGATTGAATCCCGGCGAGCAGATTTCAGCTTTCAAGTGTTCTGCAGCTGCTAGCATTATTGCGGAAGAAGATCCTTCAGGGCTTCGCGTGTACTTCTCGTAGAGGCCATTCGTGTGCGTGGCTGCGAAGTCAAGAATCAGATCCACAACTTTTATCCATCATAAAAGGTATTAATCTAGCATTAATCATTTATTATGGTGTCAAGGTCTAGGTCGGATTCCCCGAGGTTTTACCCTCTTTTGGGGCACCTCACGGAGATATCTCCAGAATCCATTCGATGGATATTCGAAGATTAATTGGAATAGAGTTCTTAAGTTTCAGATTTAATAGTTAATCATGCATAAAAGTTTTAGCATAATTGTTTAAACGATTCCGGCATAATCCTATGTGTTCTTAATATACTGATTTCTAGATTTGATCTTGTAAGCATGCATGAATTAAATTGTTTGGTTCATTTTTCCGCTGTATTTTTGAAACTTAAAAGGAACTACATATGGCTTGATCCCCCTTGTGAAGGGGTACGTAGGCAACCCGATCAGGTTCAGCCATGGTTTTCAAAAAAAAAAAAAAATTCAGCATGCTAAACACCGAAGAACCTAGGATGCACTTTCAGATATTTATGCTAATGTCTTATTTGATCCTAGTGCCACACATTCATTCATGTCCTCAAACTTTGTCAAAACACATGAATATTGTGTGAAACTATGACCACTAAGTTCTATGTGAAGATAACAGTAGGCAGTATGTTGAGCACTGATGTTATATGCAAGTCATGTAAAATTGAAATAATAGATAGGAACTGCCTGTGGATTTTATTGTACTTGATATGCGGGATTTTGATGTCATTCTAGGGATGAATTGGATTGCTACCTATCATGCTTCAGTAGACTATCATGGCAAGAGTGTAAACTTCCAAATTCTGGGGGAACCAAAATTTAGTTTCTGTGGGAACCAGGTAACTACATTTCCTCATATTATCTCGGCTTTGCAAGCTGGACGAATGTTAAGGAAAGGATGCACAGGTTATCTGGCCTCAGTAATTGATATACAACAAGATGAACTAAAGATAGAGGATATTCCTATAGTGAATGAATTTTCGGACATCTTTTCTGATGAGTTATCAGGATTGCCATCGGACAGAAAAATTGAATTCACTATTGATCTTGTACTAGTTCAGGTCCGATTTCTAAAGCTCCTTATCGAATGGCCCCAGCTGAATTGAAAGAATTGAAAGATCAGTTGCAAGATTTACTGGACAAGGTTTTATACGACCCAATGTGTCACCTTGGGGTGCTCCAGTGCTCTTTGTGAAAAAGAAAGATGGAAGCATGAGACTCTGCATTGACTATAGAGAATTGAATAAAGTCACTATAAAGAACAAGTACCCTTTGCCCCGAATAGATGATTTATTTGACCAGTTGCAAGGTGCACATGTCTTCTCTAAGATTGATCTCCGCACAGGATATCATCAGCTAAAGATCAAAGCAGAAGATGTACCCAAGACTGCATTCAGAACTCATTATGGACATTATGAATTCTTGGTGATGCCTCTCGGATTGATGAATGCCCCAGCAGCCTTTATGGACTTAATGAACATAATATTTAAATCCTTCCTAGATCAATTTGTGGTGGTATTTATTGATGATATTTTAATTTATTCAAAAGGAAAAGAAGAACATGAGGAACATTTGCGAAGCGTACTTCAACTCTTAAGGAAGGAGAAGCTCTATGCTAAATTAAAGAAGTGTGAGTTTTGGTTGAATAAAATATCGTTTTTGGGGCATGTCATATCTAGAGATGGGATTTCTGTGGATCCAACAAAAGTGGAAGCTGTAGTGCAATGGAACAGGCCAACTAATGTTTCTGAGGTTCGTAGCTTTCTGGGAATGGCAGGCTATTACAGACGATTTAATGGAAGGATTTTCCTCGATAGCTATACCTTTGACTCGCCTAACTCAAAAAGGAGTTAAGTATGAATGGACTGAAGATTGTGAACGAGGTTTTTAGGAATTAAAGAGGCGATTAGTTACAACACCTATTCTTACTATACCTACAGGTGACGATGGATTCACAATTTATAATGATGCTTCAAGGAAGGGACTCAGCTGTGTTTTGATGCAGTATGGTCAGGTAGTAGCCTATGCCTTCAGACAATTAAAATCTTATGAGCAAAATTATCCTACTCATGATTTGGAGTTAGCGGCTATGATTTTTGCTCTCAAGATTTGGAGACATTATCTTTATGGAGTACGATGCGAGGTGTTTACAGATCACAAGAGTTTGAAAGGAACTGAATTTGAGGCAAAGAAGATGACTAGAATTATTAAAGGACTATGATCTAACGATTAATTATCACCCGGAAAAGCTAACATTATTGCAGATGCTTTAAGTAGGAAGTTGTTGCCCAAGGTGACAAGCCAGGAGGGGGGGGGGGGGTGAATTGGTTTCTCTTAATTTTAACTATCTTACTTATGTCAATTGATGAGTTAGTGGAATTAAACAAAGCACAATACAAACAACAAGATGTATAGTGGTTCGGTGCTCTCCTAAGCATCTACGACCCCTTGGGAATTCACTATAATCCCGCGGATTACAGTTGGATTGTTTTCCGGGCTCACAATCCAAAAACCTTTACACTTTGGTTTTTCGGGTTCACCAAAAACCTATGTTGGTTTTACGGGCTCACCAACGAACCTATGTTGGTTTTCCGGGCTCACCAACGAACCTTTACAATTGGTTTTACGGGTTCACCAATCAACCTACACCGTTGGTTTTGCGGGTTTACCAACTAACCTTTACAAGGAGTTTAATAAACGAAGTAAGAAGATTTAAGCTCCTAAATGAGCAAATATAACAATATAATCTATAAAGAAGAGTTTAGAGAATAGTTATCGCTTGATGTGACTTCTCTCTTCTTTGTCAAGGATGCTTCACTCTTCAAGGGTGGATGGAGCTCTTAATGACTCTTGGAATCTGCTCAACCACTTTTTTTTGACTCTTGAATGAAGCACTTGGATGAAGAAGATTAGGGCACTTTGTCTTTCTTGTGTACTCTTTGATATTTTGCAAAAGGATGTTTTCTCTGATGAATAGTGCCACTTTAAATAGTTTCCTTCATCCATTGGACAAGCCCCAATGGTTAGAATTCAAAAACTAGCCGTTACTCACTGTTGGAAGGACAAAAAGTACTTTTGCAGAACTAGCCGTTATGCTTCTGCCCGTGCTTGGGTCGACTCAACCTTTCCTTGGGTCGACCCAACTTTCACTTAGGTCGACTCAACCTTTCCTTGGGTCGACTCTCTCAGAACCATAGAAACTTGCAATTCAGCCTTCCTTCACTTGGGTCGACTCAACATTTCTTTGGGTCGACTCAAGGTTCAGTCGGGTCGACTCAACTTCTACTTGGGTCGACCCTCTCAGGGTTTCCAGAGAACCTATTCTGTCAATGTATTCTGTCACTGCCTTTGGGTCGACCCTCTCAGTGTTTGGGTCGACTCAAGCTTGGGTCGACTCAACTTCCTCTTGGGTCGACCCTCTCAGTGTTTCCAGAGAACTGTTTTCTTGAGGCTTGAGAGGCTTGAGGTTTGGGTCGACTCATGCTTTCCTTGGGTCGACCCAACTACTGTTCATCCGTGCCATTTTTGCAGAAGTGTGCCAGATGCTTTCTTGATGTGCCGGGGTCGACCCAATCAACCTTGGGGTCGACTCAAACCACACTTTGCTGCAACTCAAGGTTAGATTCATCCATATAAACAATGAAATGCATCTTTATATAATTATACAAATATACTGAGAGTAACAGACTTATAAATGAAGTATCGAATTAACTTGTAACATACTCTTGATTATTATATTAATCATCAAAATATCACTATCATCCTCAATCTCCCCCTTTTTGATGATTACAAAATATAGAGTATGAGCCTATTGATACTTATCTTAAAATTAGTTTTAAAAGGGCTCAAGCTGCTGAATTTCAGCTTTTCAAATTTGAGAGTGAAGTCTCCCCCTATTTCATCCAAATGTTTCCAATTTGACCTTTTGAATTACTCCCCCTTTCTTTTATATTTCATTAAAGATGAAACTTCAAAAATTTGAGATAAAGCATGAGTTTCAGATTATGTATCGAGGTGTGAAAGGTATGTACCAAATTATGAAATTTTATGTGCCAAATTCTGAAATTCAATATAAATTTTAGATTTGATCATTTTCATTATTACAAATTGCTCCCCCTTAAATGTATATGCTTTCCTATTATAATTTTCAACTTGTTTGTCAACTTATTTCTCTTTTCTTGCTCAACTCAATTCTCTTTCCTTACTTCTCCCCCTTTTTGTTATCATCAAATAGGTGCATAGACACAATAATTAACAAACATTTAAACTTCATTGATCAAAAAGGAACATTTTAGTACAATAATGCCAAAACAAAAACAAATACAATGTTCCTCAATCAAAGTTCAAAGTACATGATCAACACAAAATACATATGAGAACTAGATACATATCCTAGGCTCTAATCATAATGCTAATATCAGCCTAGGGGGTATCTAATGGCTGTGATCTAGTCCTCATCCTCCCTAGCGTAAGTGGCGAGGGGAGGTCGAGCCTGATGGGACTGAGTCTGGCGTGGAGCTCGGTGAGCTGGATGACTCTGTGCCGAAATCTCTGACTCAGCTGCATGTGGCACAGATGGTCCATGACCCTCTCTCTCCCTCCGTAGAGCTCCTATCTGCTTCTAAGATCACTGATCTCAGCAGTCATGATATCTAGTTTGCTCGTCAGCCCATCAGTGATAGTCTTCGCCTGAGCTGACATAAGCTCAGTCATCCTACTCCAAAACTCATCTGTGTCTCCCGCAGGAACAGATGACGAAGGTCCAGCCTTTGAAGGTGCAGTAGGATGATCCGTATGCTCCTCATCCTTAGGGATAGGGTCTCCAATCTCTGGTGCATCATCCTGAATCCCAGCTCCAGTACGTACCCACTGCCCGTTCACCTTCTCGTAACCCATGCGAATAAGGGTTCGTGCAGTGTATGTGTTAGTGAATAGTAGATGCCTGGAGATCTCTCCCTCTACAGATATATCGTGCTGTCGGAAGATCAAGGTGAGTATCATGCCATAAGGCAGGGAGACTCTGGAGTTGCAAATCACCTTCCTCATCTGCCTCAGTATCATGGCCGGGAGATTCAGGGAAATACCCTGAATAATATGCTCCATCACAACTAGATCTCGCTCTGAAATGAGATCAAATCTCCCGCTCTTCGGAAACAGAATCCGACCAATGAAGTTGTGCAACAACCTCATTTCTGAAGAAAGAGAGCTCGCTATAACTTGCTCCGAGTAGTCGAAGTCTTCATTCTCAAGAATTAATTGCAGGGCTCTCAACTTGTTTTCTGGTTTTTCTCGAGTTGCTCCTTCGCAGGGGAGATGAAGCAACTCACTCAAACTCTCTTCGGAAACTCGAATCCTAACTCCTCGAACTTCCGATATGAGCCCTCCCATCCCAGTTTTGAGGAAGGCATAGAACTCCCGAACTAGTCCAGGGTAGATCACCACATCTAGGGAGCAAAGATACTCCCAACCTTGCCTTCGGATCCATTCTCCTAAACGGAACCCTTCTTGATCCAAGAACTCGGAATGGATCCTTCTCCCCGTTGTAACCGGTCTTCCCTCAAACTTTGCAAGTTGTACTGAAGGGGAGGGAGGAGGAGGTGGCTCTACACATGTCTCACCTTGTGGTGACACTGTAGACGGCTCTGTAGCTTTCCTTTTCGCACGTTGGATCCGTGAGACTCTCCCAGATCGCTTGGCTACGGCTCTCTTGGGTCCCGTTTCTCCAAGATCTTGAAGTAATCTACTGTTTGGAGATGATTGGAGGAGATTTGAGAGTGGGGAATAGGGTTTTCGGAAGAGGACAAAGTGAAAATAGGGCCCTAGATAGCTCACGGGTCCCCCTTTTAACAGTGGGGTCCCGACGTTGGGTCGACTCAAGGATTTTCTTGGGTCGACCAACGTTGGGTCGACCCTATTCTGGGTTGGGTCGACCCAAGTTCAAAATTTTTTCTTTTCTCTTCCTTTTTCCTTCTAAAAATTTTCTTTGCTTCCAATCCTTATAAATTCTTTCTGGGACAATGATACATGAGTAAAAAATCTATAGATGACAAGTTTGACTCATGTTTCATGGGTTTTTAGAAATGGGAGGAATGTATCATGAGACTGCTTGCTCCCTTTATATCTCTTCAATAAAAAGGATCACATATGCCTAATTTCCTCCTAAGCGTGCAAAATCTATCTTCACTCAAAGGTTTTGTAAAAATGTCAGCTAATTGTTTCTCAGTACATATATGCTCAATACATATGTTTCCATTTTGCACATGATCTCTAATAAAATGATATCTTATTTCTATGTGTTTGGCTTTAGAATGTTGAACCGGATTTTTAGTAAGGTTGATGGCACTAGTATTATCACATTTTATAGGAATGTTATCTAGCTTAACTCCGTAGTCCTCTAGTTGTTGCTTAAGCCATAGTACTTGAGCACAACAACTGCCAGCAGCTATATATTCAGCTTCAGCTGTCGACAGTGCCACTGAATTCTGCTTTTTGCTAAACCATGATACTAAGTTGTTTCCTAAAAATTGACATGTTCCACTAGTGCTCTTCCTATCTAATTTGCATCCAGCAAAATCAGCATCTAAGTATGCAAGCAAATCTAGACAGGAGTCTCTTGAGTACCATAATCCTATGTTTGTAGTTCCTCTTAAATATCTAAGGATTTTTTTAACAGCACTTAAATGTGACTCCTTAGGATCTGATTGGTATCTAGCACATATTTCTACACTAAACATGATGTCTGGTCTACTAGCAGTAAGGTAGAGCAAGAATCCAACTAATCCTCTATAAATCTTAATATCAATACTCTTTCCTTTCTCATCTTTGTCTAGCTTACTAGTAGGATTCATTGCAGTGCCTACTCCCTTATGATTTTCATTCCCAAACTTCTTTAGTATTTTCTTTGTATACTTAGTTTGATGAATGAAGATACCTTCTTTAGTTTGTTTGATTTGTAATCCTAGAAAGAAACTTAGTTCTCCCATCAAACTCATTTCAAATTCTCCGTGCATTAAATCAGCAAACTCTTTGCAAAGAGTATCATTTGTGGCACCAAAGATTATGTCATCTACATATATTTGTACCACTAGTAGATTTTCGTCCTTTCTTTTGAGAAACAGTGTTTTATCTACATTTCCTCTACTAAAGTTATTATTTAGTAGAAATTTGCTTAATCGATCATACCAAGCCCTAGGTGCTTGCTTCAATCCATATAATGCCTTATGTAGTCTAAACACATGATTTGGCAATTCATGATTCTCAAAACCAGGAGGTTGCTCTACATATACTTCTTCCTCTATAAAACCGTTTAAGAATGCACTTTTTATATCCATTTGATACAATTTGAAATTCATGAAACATGCAAAAGCTAGAAGTAATCTAATAGCCTCTAATCTAGCTACAGGAGCAAATGTTTCATCAAAATCTATCCCTTCTTCTTGATTGTATTCCTTAGCTACAAGTCTAGCTTTATTTTTTATAACTAACCCATTTTCATCTAATTTATTTCTAAAGATCCATTTTGTTCCAATTACAGAGTTATGCTTTGGTTTTTCAGTTAATGTCCATACATTACTTCTTTTGAATTGATTTAATTCTTCTTGCATAGCATTTATCCAATTGGTATCTTTTTTAGCTTCTTCATAAGTCTTAGGTTCTAACTGTGAAACAAAAGCAAGATAATCATTTAAATTTCTAAGAGAGGATCGAGTTCTTACCCCCTGAGATGGATCACCAATGATTAAGTCTTTAGGGTGTCCATATGCATACCTCCATTCCTTTGGCAAGTTTTGAGATTGTGGTGGCACGCAATCATCTTCCTTATCTTGAATTGGCATGTCATCAATATTCAACTTTTCAAAGTTAACAATTTCTGTATTATCATCAAGAATATTTTCTTTCCTAGCAGACTCACTATCAGACTTATCAAATATGATATTAACTGACTCTTCGACTACAAGAGTTCTTTTATTGAATATTCTGTATGCCCTGCTAGATGTGGAGTATCCTAAGAAGATACCTTCATCTGACTTGGCATCAAATTTACTTAGATCCTCCTTGCCATTGTTTAAAATGAAACATCTACATCCAAATACTCTAAGATATTTAGCGGTTGGTTTCTTATTCTTCCAAAGTTCATAAGGAGTTTTCTTGGTAATTGGTCGTATAAAAACTCGATTTAGAATATGGCAAGCAGTGCTTATAGCTTCAGCCCAAAAGTACTTTGGAAGATTTGACTCGCACAACATCGTGCGTGCCATTTCTGCCAATGTCCTGTTTTTCCTTTCAACAATCCCATTTTGTTGAGGCGTTCTAGGTGCTGAAAATTGATGTGAGATACCGTTTTTATTACAAAATTCTTCAAAGTGTTGATTTTCAAATTCAGTTCCATGATCACTTCGAATTGCTACTAAGGTGAGCTTCTTTTCATTTATGATATAATTATAATGTTTCAAGAATTCTGAAAATGCTTCATTCTTATATGCCAAAAATGAAACTCATGTATATCTTGAAAAATCATCTACAATAACTAGTCCATACTTCTTCCCTCCTAGACTCGCAGTTCTAGTGGGTCCAAATAGATCCATGTGTATGAGTTCAAAAGGCCTAATTGTTGATACTATATTCTTTGATTTGAAGGATGATTTAGTTTGTTTTCCTAATGAGCATGGTCCACAGATTTTGTCCTTTTCAAAAATCAATTTTGGCACATCTTTTATTAATTCCTTCTTGACTAGTTTTGATATTAATTCCATACTAGCATGTCCTAGTCTACGATGCCAAAGCCAACTTGTTTCATTTTTCTTTTCTTCATTAGTAATTAAACATAATCCATTTTTCTTGCCTAAATCATGAAGATCTACCATGTAAATATTTCTTTGCCTTTGTCCTACAAGTACAATGCTATTATCTTTAGGATTTATGATTATGCATACTAATGCTTCAAATGTGACTTTAAACCCTTTATCACAAAATTGACTTATGCTAAGTAGGTTATGTTTTAAACTATTAACTAATAAGATATTTTCTATGAAAGTAGATGGAGTAATGAAAATTTTACCCTTTTCAATGATATACCCTTTTCCATTGTCTCCATAGGTTACTACTCCACCCTTCTTAGATTCCAAGGTGACAAATTGGTCTACGTCACCGGTCATGTGTCTTGAACAGCCGCTATCTAGATACCATCGTTTTTCCACTTTATTAGCTGCAAGACACCCCCGCAATCAAGATCAAGATGAGCTTTAGGTACCCAAACTATGTTGGGTCCTTTAGAGTTAGTACTTGATGTTCCTTTTGGAATCCAAACTTTCTTGAATTTAAGCTTATGATAATTACTCAATTTGTTTTGACTGGATTTTCTATAGTTACATTCATATGCTTTATGTCCTAATTTATTACAGCAATGACAAGTAATATTTTCATTTTTAGCTTTTACAAAAATGTTCTTTAAGTATTTTTGTTTTTTATTTGTTTTATAT
The DNA here is from genome assembly GCF_051530095.1 of Phoenix dactylifera. Taxonomy (NCBI): domain Eukaryota; kingdom Viridiplantae; phylum Streptophyta; class Magnoliopsida; order Arecales; family Arecaceae; genus Phoenix; species Phoenix dactylifera. The sequence goes on along the minus strand of NC_143207.1, from coordinate 6,565,213 downwards.
CCTAATCCAGCCTTATCATATACAGCTTTTTGACTATCAAGAATCATATTTAATTTGATTGAACTAAGTGTAAACTTATCTACTAAGGATTTATATTTTTCAGCATCTTCTTTTAACTTGACATTTTCAGCAATTAGATTCTTGGTTTCATTTGTGAGTTTCCTACTTAATGTTTCATAGTTATGAGATAGTTTTAACTTATCTTTGATAAGAGATTGATTTTCTTCTTTTAGAACTTTATTTTTATTGATTAGTTTTTTATGTTCTTCCATGAGTTCTAAAAATGCATCATGTAATTCATCAACAGTAAAATCACATTCAAGTTTAGAATCTACCTCATCGTCATTGGCCATATGGCATATTTGGGCCGTCTCTTGATGATCTTCTTCTTCCGAACTTGACTCCTCACTTTCACTCCATTCAGCCATGAAGTTCTTCTTTTTGAGTTTTCTTGCCATCCACTTTAATTCCGGGCAATCTATCTTATAATGCCCGGGTTTGTTACACTCATAACAATTAGGTGTTTCTTTTTTCTTTTCTTTGTCCTTACTCTTTTCTTTGCTTGAGCTACCTTTGAAGAAGGATTTCTTTTTATGAAATCTATTCTTACCTCTCATAAATTTCCTAAATTTTCTTCCAAGCATAGCCATTCCTTCTTCATCAAATTCATCATCATCATCTGAATCTTCCAACTCAGTTTATTGTTTTGGAGTGGTAGACTTTAGGACAATGGTCTTTCTTCTCTTGACCTCATCTTCTGAATTTTGCCTCATGGTCAACTCATGGGTCATGAGTGATCCTAGAAGTTCCTCTAATTGCAGTGTATTGAGGTCCTTAGCTTTCTGAATTGCAGTTACCTTGGCCTCCCAAACTCTTGGTAGAGACCTGAGAATTTTTTGCACCAATTCAGAGTTAGTATAAGACTTTCCTAAACTCTTTAGCCCATTTATAATTTCAGTAAAACGAGTAAACATATCAGTTATGGACTCAGTGGATTCCATTTTAAACAATTCATACTTATGTACTAATATGTTTATTTTTGACTCCTTAACTTGATTAGTCCCTTCATGTGTGACCTCAAGTTTGTCCCAAATTTCTTTTGCAGAGATGCATGTAGATATTCTATTGAATTCACTTACATCTAATGAATAGTAAAGTATATTAATTACTTTTGCATTTAATTGTGCTAATCTTCTATCACTTTCATTCCAATCCATTTCTGGTTTAGGTATGATAGTGCCCTCTATACTAATTGTGGGTGTGTGAGGTCCTCTAGTAATAATATACCACAATTCATAGTCTAGAGCTTGAATGAATATCCTCATCCTAGCTTTCCAGTATGTGTAATTTGTGCCATTAAATAGAGGAGGTCTATTTGTGGATTGCCCCTCACTCATAGAACATCCCACTTGGGTTGTCATGATCTTTAACTCTTGATTGTGAGATCAATAAGTACTATTGGAGCACCTTGCTCTGATACCACTTGTTGCCCAAGGTGACAAGCCAAGAGGGGGGGTGAATTGGTTTCTCTTAATTTTAACTATCTTACTTATGTCAATTGATGAGTTAGTGGAATTAAACAAAGCACAATACACACAACAAGAAGTATAGTGGTTCGGTGCTCTCCTAAGCACCTACGTCCACTCCCCAAGCGACCCCTTGGGAATTCACTATAATCCCGCGGATTACAGTTGGATTGTTTTCCGAGCTCACAATCCAAAAACCTTTATACTTTGGTTTTCTGGGTTCACCAAAAACTTATGTTGGTTTTACGGGCTCACCAACGAGCCTATGTTGGTTTTTCGGGCTCACCAACGAACCTTTACAATTGGTTTTACGGGTTCACCAATCAACCTACACCGTTGGTTTTGCGGGCTTACCAACTAACCTTCACAAGGAGTTTAATAAACGAAGTAAGAAGATTTAAGCTCCTAGATGAGCAAATATAACAATATAATCTACAAAGAAGAGTTTAGAGAATAGTTATCGCTTGATGTGACTTCTCTCTTCTTTGTCAAGGATGCTTCACTCTTCAAGAATGGATGGAGCTCTTAATGACTCTTGGAATCTGCTCAACCACTTTCTTTTGACTCTTGAATGAAGCACTTGAATAAAGAAGATTAGGGCACTTTGTCTTTCTTGTGTACTCTTTGATATTTTGTAAAAGGATGTTTCCTCTGATGAATAGTGCCACTTTAAATAGTTTCCTTCATCCATTGGACGAGCCCCAATGGTTAGAATTCAAAAACTAGCCGTTACTCACTGTTAGAAGGACAAAAAGTACTTCTGCAGAACTAGCCGTTATGCTTCTGCCCGTGCTTGGGTCGACTCAACCTTTTCTTGGGTCGACCCAACTTTCACTTGGGTCGACTCAACCTTTTCTTGGGTCGACCCTCTCAGAACCACAGAAACTTGCAATTCAGCCTTCCTTCACTTGGGTCGACTCAACATTTCTTTGGGTCGACTCAAGGTTCAGTTGGGTCGACTCAACTTCCACTTGGGTCGACCCTCTCAGGATTTCCAGAGAACCTATTCTGTCAATGTATTTTGTCACTGCCTTTGGGTCGACCCTCTCAGTGTTTGGGTCGACTCAAACTTGGGTCAACTCAACTTCCTCTTTGGTCGACCCTCTCAGTGTTTCCAGAGAACTGTTTTCTTGAGGCTTGAGAGGCTTGAGGTTTGGGTCGACTCATGCTTTCCTTGGGTCGACCCAACTACTGTTCATCCGTGCCATTTTTGCAGAAGTGTGCCAGATGCTTTCTTGATGTGCCGGGATCGACCCAATCAACCTTGGGGTCGACTCAAACCACACTTTGCTGCAACTCAAGGTTAGATTCATCCATATAAACAATAAAATGCATCTTTATATAATTATACGAATATACTGAGAGTAACAGACTTATAAATGAAGTATCGAATTAACTTGTAGCATACTCTTAATTATTGTATTAATCATCAAAATACCACTATCATCCTCAGAAGTCAATAGGAAATATGGCCACTTTGATTACTAGCCAACGGCATATTTTGGAAGATGTGAGAAAACTTTAATTAGAGATTCGAGTACTTGGCTCAGGGACTCAATTGGCTTATATGCAGGTTCAACCAACACTTATAGAGAGGATTAAGACAGCCCAGGGTAATGACCAACAGTTATTGAAGATTCGGAAGTCAGTAGAAGTAAGAGATATATCTGAATTCAAGATACATGAGGACGGATCTTTGAGGTATCGGAATAGAATTTGTGCACCTATGGATTTAGAAATTAAATAGGAAATTCTTAAAGAAGCCCATCAGTCTAGATATATAGTACACCTGGGAGGAACCAAGATGTATAGAGATTTAAAGAAATTGTATTGGTGGAACAACATGAAAAGAGAAATTGCTCAATTTGTAGCAAAATATTTAGTATGTCAGCAGGTTAAAGCTGAACACCAAAGACCAACAGGGCCACTTCAGCCTCTTGATGCTCCAATATGAAAGTGGGAACAAATTTCCATGGACTTTGTAACAGGACTGCCAAAGAATCCCAGTTCTAATGATGCCGTTTGGGTGATAGTGGATAGGCTAACAAAATCGGCACACTTTTACCTATCAAAGTTGGACTCGATCTGGAAAGGCTAGCTAAACTATACATTAAAGAGATTGTGAGACTGCACGGTATTCCAGTATCCATTATATCTGATCAAGTACTAGATTTGTATCACAATTTTGGAAAAGCTTGCATAAGGCTTCGGGGACAAAGTTATGTTTTAGTACTGCCTTTCACCCTCAGACCGATGGTCAGTCTGAGAGGACCAATCAGATTCTCGAGGACATGTTGAGAGCTTGCGTTATAGATATGAAGGGTTCTTGGGATGAGCATCTACCTTTGATAGAATTTGCATATAACAACGGTTATCAGAGTAGCATACAGATGGCGCCTTATGAAGCCTTATACGGAAGAAAATGTCGTTCACCAATTTGTTGGGATGATATTGGTGAACGAAGATTGTTGGGCCCTAAACTTGTACAACAAACAGTTGAGAAAATTCTGCTAATCAGAGATTGTCTACGGATTGCACAAAGTAGACAGAAGAGTTATGCGGATAATAGAAGACGAGAATTAGAATTTCAAGTTGGTGACTATGTATTTCTTAAAATATCACCTACAAAGGGAGTTTCAAGATTCGGTATTCGAGAAAAATTGAATCCCAGATTTATTGGTCCGTTCGAGATCTTGGAAAGAATTGGTAAGGTGGCTTATAGACTTGCCCTGCCACCTTCTCTGGCTGGTGTACACGATGTTTTCCATGTCTTGATGTTGAAGAAATATATACCAGATCCAAGTAATGTCACAGAGCTTGAGCCAGTTAGAGAAGATCTATCATATAATGAGCATCCAGTGCGGATAGTAGACAGAAAGGATCATGTTTTGAGACATCGTGTTATACCTTATGTCAAGGTGCAGTGGAGCCATCATTCAGAAAGAGAAGCTACCTGAAAACTGGAAGATGAGATGAAGCAGAAATACTCTCAACTTTTTGAAACTGTAGGTACGCAAATTTTGAGGACGAATTTTTTTTTTTAGGAGGAGGGATGTGAGACCCTGGAACTGGGCCCGGTCCACTTGACTGTTCCAGTCCGAAGCCTTGGCCTCATGTGCAACGCACGTGAGGTAGCGGGATGGATTCCTTCCATCCCGAAGAAGAAGGAAGCCCTGTTTTTAGGGCTTCTTCCTCCTTCCTTTGAGGCCACCCGAGGTAGCCGCTGTGCCCAAGTTTCCCTTGGGTTGGAGCTTCTTCTTCTTCTTCGTGTTGCCGCCGAAAGAGAGAGGGAGAGAGAGGGCCATTGGGTCGGTCTTCTTCGGTACGGGGGTCTTCTTCTTCCTTGCCGCCCGAGAGGAAGAAAGCTGTTGGACTTTCGTCGGGGCTATAAGAAACAAATCTCCATGATCCTTGGGTGCCCCTTTTTAGCTACAGCCAATGCGAGTATAAATTGTAGAACTGGGGTGATGAATATATCTTTTGGGAATATAAAGGTCAAGTTAAATATATTTCGTGCCTCTGATCAACCCGCAAAGAAAGTTGAGTGCTTCCTAATAGATAAAATAGACGATCTTGTATAAGAAACCCTTTCCTATATTTTGGCAGATGACCCTTTGAAAACATGCTTGGCCCATTTTGACTTTGATATAGAAAAGGCCATAGCAGCAGTCAACTCTGTGCCCGACAATCAGTTTTCCACAAATTTTCTTCCTTGGAGAACTCGGCATGAACCCAGTATGATTTGATAAGGATGCGCTACGTCTGGCTGAAGACATTAAACTTAGCGCTTGTTGGGCGGCAACCCAATTTTTGTAGGTCATTTTTGCATTGCTTTTATTGCAAGATCCCTCATATTACTGATGCAACTAAGGTAAAATGCTTCTATCCTTCATATGCATCATATCTTCGTCCACAATTAAAAAATATATAAAAAAATAATAATAATAAAATAAAAAAATAATAATATAATATTTAAAAAAATATTGAGGATAATGCCTGATCTAGGTTGGGAGGTATAGGATTCGAATTTTTGAAGAAAGTTTTAGTCTTTTTAAATAAGTTTATCTCAAAAAAAAAACCTAATTTCTATGCTTTAGTGCTGAAATGATAAACACACAAAGTATATAAAATCTAAAAAGCCCAATGACCAGTCAGAAGTAAGTCAATTTGAGTTCTTTTTATTAAAAGTTCTTTTAGTAAGTTGTAAGATAATTTTTACTTTGGAATTTCACAACACATATGGCCTGCACTTCTAAGGGTTAGGTTCAACATAATGTTGATTAAGTTTGGTAGCAACCTTGAGTCCTGATGAATCATACCTATCTAATTCACTATTATCCCATATTTATTAAAAAAAGAAAAAAAAGAAAAAAGAAAGAAGTGAATTTAGTCAGGTACATCGAAAAGGGCTACCTATTGTCAAAGGTCAGTGGGCTTGTGATGATGAACCCGAGCATAGGTCCGTAGGGGAGTCTTGATGCCCAACACCTTATGCCATCTGGTGTGAGAGTTGTCGACTAAATGCTCGCTACATGGAGGAATCATTATAAGAGTAAAAGAGCATAATTTATTTATAAATAAAAAAATATAAATTAAAAAAAGAAAAAAAATAGCGAAAGAGAAAATAATATTGACCTTGACGATAGTATGAAAGCCGTCGTTGTAAAAATTCGAGTAAACTGGAATATTACAGATAAAGCCCATGAGGTATTAAAGTAAACATCCACAACTCTCGAAATCCTGCAAGATATGATGATTTTGAATCAGTGATTAGGTCTTATCTGACCAATTCTTGGAAACTACTAGCTTTAGCAGTATTTTGGGAATCTAAAGTCTTAGCTTATGTATGGCCCAGATATCACCGAGCACCCAAGTATAAATAAGTCTTACAACTCTTTAACGGAAACTTAATAACTTCAACTTAAGTTGCATACTGACTTAGGATTTGGGCTGACTTAGTAATTAAAACTTTGTGTGCTTTTGAAATTTTTAGCACTTATGCATTTGAAATTAGATTTTATAAAGTAATAAAACAAATTTTTTTAAGTAGAGACAAGCAGTTTGTGGGTATCTGAGCCGAAAATCCTCACGAGACAAAATTCGTCCACTAGGGCCACCTAGAGGTTTAAAGCCTTATTGCATACGGTAAATGCAATCGCGATTCATGCAAAAGTGAGTTAGTTTTTATTTTGCTTGAGGACTAGCAAAATGTAGGTTGTGGGGTGTGATAAGTGCTAAATAATGCATAAATTAACATCTTATTCACAGCACTTATCATTATTTTAATTCACATATTTTGTAAATTCAACTAAAAAAATGTGTTACCTTCATCATTGCATTTTAATAAATTATTAAAGGTAATTCGAGTTTTACTTATTTATTTACTGATTGAGCCTTATGAATACAGGTCGAGTCAAACTTATTTAGGATGAGCCCTAAACCCAAATCTATTGAGCTCAAACTTTCCCTCGCATCCGTATCATCTTCCCATCGCTTCTTCATCACAGATCCACGTCCGAGTTTCTTCCACGTCATTCCTTCCCTTCCCATTCAAAGCTCCCAACTCATCTCCCTATCCCGTAAGCATTTCAAACAGAGCCATCCTCCGTGGGATAAACTCAAATCCCAGCACCCTTATCTTTCTCCACGTCCGTTCCAGCTCCTCTGTTTCATGCAGCCGTAAGCTTGAATCCAGCCATTCACTTGGGTAGTTTCACGTCCACTGTCCGCGATCCAAGGCCTCCTCCATCGACACGGGATAAGCTCTAAATCCAACTGCATCATCCTCTGTTCTGCACCTCACGAATCAGTTTCTCATCCCATGAAGCATCTCAGTCTGTGTTCATTCCGTTTGCATGTCGTTCGAAACCCATCTTGTTCAAACTCCCAGCTCTCGTATCCCATTTCAAATCCAACCTTCACCAAATCCAGCGTCTTCAACCAACCCATCCTCATCCTCCCACGTCCAGATCCTCCTCCCTTTCATCCTCATCCTTCCCACGCTCACATCCAAACTTCCCACAAAATAGAGTCCAGCTTTCCCAATGTCCTGAGTTCATCTCGCGTCCGAATTCCTCTGCATCCAGCTCCCCTGTTCCGAGATCCTCCTTATCCCACGGATCAACCATCAGCCGAAGCATCCCAACGTCCCATGTTCTTCTCCGTCATGTTATCTTCACCTCCCGAATCAAGCTAATCTTCCTTCAGTTTGCAGCTTCCATCATCCACAGGATAAGCTCCAATCTCAGCATCCCGTGCGATGGTTCCCAGCAAATCTTCAATGCCTTAACCTCCTAAACCAATCCAGTCATCCCGCTCCTATCCGTGGATGAATTCAAGCCTAGACCCTGCTCCACGTCTGCCCATTCGCATGCAATTCTCTCAACGTCCACGATCTCCCCCTACTTCGGAACAGAGATGGGATCTTCTGCATCCTGGGATCTTCTGCATCCTAGGATCAATCGAGATTCCTCCCAACATTTCCTGCTTTCCGCGATGCACTCCACGCGTCTCAACTCGTGTCCGGATATCTCGTGTCCAGTCGGGATGAGCATCACGAATGGGTCTCAGCCTTTCTCCGAAGCATTTCAGTTCATCCAACGCTCTCCACATCTTCCCCTACTTCGGAACAAACTCCCAGTTCACCTTATCTTCACCCACGGATAAACTCTCCCTCTCAGCTTCATCCAGCTTCTCCTCCACGTTCCGGATTAGATCACATCTCCCAGCTTGCGATCATCCTTATCCCAGTAGCTTCTTCTCTCCCACTACATCCACGTCACCAGCAAATCCAAACATTCCCTACTTCAAAATAGAGTCCGGATTGTTAGCAATATATCATATAAATAAACAATAAATCTATTAATTCAATTAATGGAAAATCTTAAAGGGAATAATATACATGCATATTATTCGGCATCCAAATAATTCTATTTTAATGCAAAATAAATCTATTCTATCACAAAATAAATCTATGCATTTAATAAATTTATATTATAAAAATTCAAATCCTACAAATCTACTAATATTAAATTAAAAATAAAAGTAGAAGAAAGTAGCCTGATTGAAGGCAGGTCGAAGCGCGTAGACGCTGTCCCAAAGAAGTATTTGCCCCCACGTACGGGTCACCCGACAATCCTTCTCGGAGATACGACGACCCTACAACTTCTTCTTCGGCACATCTCGGAAGAAGTCAAAGCGAACCCGATCGGACTTGCAGATCCAGCAAAGAACGGAATGAAAAGAACTAAATAAACTGAATAAAAATGCAAAAATAAAATTTGGAAGTGGCTAAGAGGGAGAAGAATTTTTCCAGAATTTTTTCACTATTTTTTCTGAAATTTTTCGTGTTTCCAAAGAGATGAAATCAAGGGGTTTAAATAGGGGTCTTTACAGGGGCAATTTGGTCTTTTGCGGACGCGTTTTCAAACGCGTCCGTTCTCAAATGCGTAACGCCCGCTGGCGTTACCTTTTTCTCAAACGCGCACGCGGCCAAATTTCGGGCCGCGTGCGCATTTAAATTTTTCCTAACAATCCCCCACAAAAATTTAAATAATTTTAAAATCAAAATAAAATGCTGGATATCTTATATTATGTAATGGGTGTAGGTACCTTTCGGTTTGAACCTTCACTTAGTGACAATTGATTACAACTGTGGAGCCAAGGTGGTCTTAACCTTGAACCTCGGTCCATGGCTCAGATTAAATCAACAGCACACATAATATAGCCCGATCTGGGTTCTAAGCGGGTTGCGCTATTATGGCCATGCGCAGGTATCTATCATGTGCTTTTTAGGGAATCGCCCATTTTCCATAATCGCGGCCTCACGATTGCACATATAGGTGAGTCCTAATAAGGAAGCTAGCAAGGAAGCTCCTGCCTCTTGGGTCTCGGACTCATTAAGAGTTATACAAACGAACTCATCCTACCGCTTGCTTTTATGAGCACTAGCGCCATAGGGATGAGGAAAACAAGAAATAGTGCTCCTCTTAGTCACACTCCGGTTTGTTTCTACCCATTGAACCTTTTAAGGTTGGGTTCCCACCGTGGTGATCTATCTTTATGGGCTTAAGCCCCATCCCCCTTGACGACTCTAGAACCACTGTTCTGGATAAACCTTTTGTAAGCTGATCAGCCAAATTATTTTCTGATTTTACAAAATTCAAGGCAATAATATTATTTTTCAATTTATATCTTAATGATTTATGACGTACTTTTAAGTGCCTGTTCATTTTTAAATTGGCATTTTCTTGGTTGCACTTATCTATTGCAAATTTACAGTCACAATGTAAGGAGACAGGTGGTAAAGGTGACTCATCTACAGGAAGGTCTATTAGTAGATCTCTGAGGCACTCTGCCTCAGTGCTAGTAGTGTCTAAAGCGATCAGTTCAGACTCCATGGTACTCCTAGATATTAAGGTTTGTTTGGTGGATTTCCAAGACACAGCAGCACCTCCTAGGAGAAAGACGTATCCTGTGGTGGATTTAACATCTAAGGTATCGTTGATCCAGTTGGCATCACTATAACCTTCTAGAACAGTAGGAAACCCACTAAAGTGCAAACTATAGGACTTGGTACCCTTAAGATACCTAAGAATTCTCTCTAATGCTGTCCAGTGATCTCTATTTGGATTAATAGTATATCTACTAAGTCTATTTACAGCATATGCTATGTCTGGCATGGTGTAGTTTGTTAGGAATCCTAGTGAGCCTATGATTTGAGCATATAGGCTTTGAAGGACAGGAGTTCCTAAGTTCTTCTTAAGATGAGTAGAGGGATCAAATGGAGTAGAGACAGGCTCACAATCGGAATAATTAAATTTATTAAGTATCTTGTCAACATAATGACTTTGGGATAACTCAATACTTTTTGCACTTCTAATTATTTTGGTATTTAAAATTAAGTCAGCTTGTCCCAAGTCTTTCATATCAAACTTATGACTTAAAAATTATTTTACTTCATCAATTATCTGAAGATCTGTCTCAAAGATCAGTATATCATCTACATAAAGGCACAAGATCACAAATTTGTGTCCAACTCTCTTATGATATACACATTCATCTGTGCTATTGATTTCAAATCTAAATGTCATTATGGTTTCATCAAATTTCAAGTGCCATTGCTTGGGTGCTTGTTTAAGACCATAAAGAGATCTGACTAGTCTGCAAACTTTATTTTCTTGGCCTGGGATTTTAAATCCCTCTGGTTGGTCCATATAAATTTCTTCATTTAAGTCTCCATTTAGAAAAGCTGTCTTAACATCCATCTGATGAATCACTAATCTATGAATGGAGGCTAATGCTATAAGGACCCTAATAGTAGTTATCCTAGCTACAGGTGCATAAACATCAAAGAAATCTACCCCTGGTCTCTGAGTAAAGCCCTTGGCAACTAATCTAGCCTTAAATTTATCTACAGAGCCATCAGGCCTAAATTTCTTCTTAAAGATCTATTTGCACCCTATAGTTTTACAACCAGGAGGAAGATCAGTCAATTCCCAAGTATGATTTTGGATAATTGACTGCATCTCATTGTCCACAGCTTCTCTCCAAAAAGGTGCATCCAAGGATTTCATTGTGTCCTCAAAGGTAGTTGGTTATTGAACAACGTTCATAGGATGAACGATTGATCCCGCTTATGCCTCTTCCGCTGCATCTGAAAAAAAATTTAAATTTTCTGCGGCATGGGCGGGTTTCCAATAGTGGTATCAGACCCTCGGCTTCGTAGATTAAGGTTAGAATTAATTATTAACAGGCATGATAGATTTGAAATTTAAAAGGATATGTATGCTGAAATTTTTTGCATGCAAAATTTTTCAGGGTGGCTGATTTTTGTATGCTGATTTAGTGATAAATTGATGATTCTAATTGTATTGTTAATGGGATTACAAAGTTTAGAATCATGTTTAGCATGATCAGCAACCCATGTCATAAGATAATCAATTAGATTTCAGATCTGAAAATTATAATTGTTGCATGTGGTGTTGATCATTGGATTCAACCTTTTTGGTATCAATTGTAAAGACCTGCGATGTGATCTGCAATGTCATGTAATTTTTCAGATGCTTGCATGCATCTTATTTGATGTTTTGAGAGGCCTGCGTGCCTCCTAAAAGGGAATATAATTTATTATTAAATATTTGGTTGTATTTCTGTGATGTGATGTACGTCAACGATCAAGTCAAAGACAGTACATGAGATGAATGGCGAAAGTGAGCGGTTGATGGCAATTGGATCAAGAGTTGATCAGGGATCAAATCAAGAAGGCTTGGGACCAATTCAAGAGTTGAAGACCAACTGATCGATTGACGTGCATGTGCTTGTAATATGACCCAATTAGAATCCATGATCATCACCTATTTAAGGTTTAGTTTTATTTATTGCTGCAATTATAACTGCCTGTGATGTGCTATTTGCATGTGATGCGAATGTGAGCGGGATAGATAGGTTTACATGTGATGCAAACTAATAGACCAATCCATATGAGACCTAAACTAAAACCTCCTCAATCAACTCGAGAGTGAACCAACATGAGCGAGTCATATTAGATTAATTGATCTAATTGGTGTCTAGGAAAGCATGAAAGGTGGTTACTTAATTAAGACCTTACTCTCTGAGTAAGGAGAGCCTTCCACCTGCTTACCTGGCCAATTGTTTGACTACCTCTTATGAAGAGCTCAAGTTGCAAACACTAAGATCTGATTAACCGATATTAAGTCCATAGGTCTTCCACTGTAGTAGAGTTGCTAAGGTCTTTTGATGTTGACTTGTCTCAGCTGGACACAGTGGGCAAGTTGCATCGGTGGGCTGGACCTCTCTATAGACATGTGATGTTGTAGGAATAAAGATAGGGTTGGGCACCAATAACTGTTTGGTGAGGATCCAATGACAACTTTATTTCTACGGTTATACGGTGGGTCTGACTTAACTAAGGAATGGGACCAATAACTGTTAGGTGAGGTCTTTATGACTTAGAGACCAAGTAGCACTGCAACATGCTTGAGAAGTATTGTACAAGAGTTGTACACTCATCTATTTATGTGTCACCAAGAACTGTTAGGTGAGGTGGCATGTAAATCGATGGGACCGCAGTATCCACTAGAAATCCTAGTCATGTAGGATTTTCGTTTTTCTACCAGGGGAGTGTGAGGAATTCGAGAAAATAGTGGGAGGTACATTTGTTCTAAAAGATCCTAGAACAGATTAGGATCAAGTACAAAAGTCTAACTATAATCTTTACTCTCTGCAGATCATAATGTCAGCCTCAAACCCTTTGACCTGTATTCTTGAGACCAACTAATTGACCGGTACCAATTACAGAGACTGGCTTAGAAATCTCAAAATTGTTCTGAGTTGCAAGAAAATAGGCTATGTGCTCGACAATGATATCCTCACATTACCAGCACGTCCGACCGCTAATCAGCGTACGACGCATGAAAAGTCGACAGACGATGACATTAGGGTCACGTGCTACATCATGGCATCCATGTCCAATGAACTTCAATGCCAGCATGAGAATATGAAGACTGCTAGAGACATACTGGCACACCTGCAAGAGTTGTTTGGTGAGCAGAGTCGCACAGCTCGTTTTGAAGTGTCCAAGAGGCTCTTCAAAGCAAAGATGCGTGAGGGGCAGTCTGTCCATGATCACGGTCTGACTATGATCAAGGACCTGGAGGAGCTTGAGAAGCTCGGTATGAACATGCACAAGGAATTGCAAGTAGATCTGATCCTTCAATCCCTTCCTGATTCATTTGGATAGTTAATAGTAAACTACCACATGAATAAGATTGAATGCACTAAGACTGAACTATTAAACATGTTGGTAACTGCTGAGGGAGCTGAGGATGATAGTGTTATTTTGATGATTAACAAGCAATAATCGAGAGTATGTTATAAGTTAATTCGATACTTCATTTATAAGTCTGTTACTCTCAGTATATTTGTATAACAAGTTAAAGATGCATCTCATTGTTTACTTGGATGAATCTAACCTTGAGTTGCAGCAAAGTGTGGATTGAGTCGACCCCAAGGTTGATTGGGTCGACCCCGGCACATCAAGAAAGCATTGGGCACACTTCTGCAAAAATGGCACAGATGAACAATAAGTTGGGTCGACCCAAGGAAAGCATGAGTCGACTCAAACTTCAAGCTTCTCAACAACTCAGAAAATGGTTCTCTGGAAATACTGAGAGGGTCGACCCAAGATGAAGTTGAGTCGACCCAAGCTTGAGTCGACCCAAACCCTGAGAGGGTCGACCCAAAGGCAAGACAGAACAGATGACAGAAAAGGTTCTCTGGAAACCCTGAGAGGGTCGACCCAAGAAGAAGCTGAGTCGACCCAACTGAACCTTGAGTCGACCCAAAGAAATGTTGGGTCGACCCAAGTGAAGGAAGGCTGAATTGCAAGTTTCTATGGTTCTGAGAGGGTCGACCCAAGGAAAGTTTGAGTCGACCGAAGTGAAAGTTGGGTCAACCCAAGGACAGGTTGAGCCGACCCAAACACGGGCAGAAGCATAACGGCTAGTTCTGCAGAAGTACTTTTTGTCCTTCCAACAGTGAGTAACGGCTAGTTTTTGAATTCTAACCATTGGGGCTTGTCCAATGGATGAAGAAAACTATTTAAAGTGGCACTATTCATCAGAGAGAACATCCTTTCCAAAGAATATCAAAGTGTACACAAGAAAGAGAAAGTGCCCTAATCTTCTTCATCCAAGTGCTTCATTCAAGAGCCAAAAGAAAGTGGTTGAGCAGATTCAAAGAGTCATTAAGAGCTCCATCCACCCTTGAAGAGTGAAGCATCCTTGACAAAGAAGAGAGAAGTCACATCAAGCGATAACTATTCTCTAAACTCTTCATTGTAGATTATATTGTTATATTTGCTCATCTAGGAGCTTAAATCTTCTTTCTTTGTTTATTAAACTCCTTGTAAAGGTTAGTTGGTTAGCCCGCAAAACCAACGGAATAGGTTGATTGGTGAACCCGTAAAACCAATTGTAAAGGTTCGTTGGTGAGCCTGTAAAACCAACATAGGTTTTTGGTGAACCCGGAAAACCAAAGTGTAAAGGTTTTTGGATTGTGAGCCCGGAAAACAATCCAACTGTAATCCGCGGGATTATAGTGAATTCCCAAGGGGTCGCTTGGGGAGTGGACGTAGGTGCTAAGGAGAGCACCGAACCACTATACTTCTTGTTGTTTGTATTGTGATTTGTTTATTTCACTAACTCATCAATTAACATAAGTAAGATAGTTAAAATTAAGAGAAACCAATTCACCCCCCCCCCCCCCCTCTTGGCTTGTCACCTTGGGCAACAAGTGGTATCAGAGCAAGGTGCTCCAATAGTACTTATTGATCTCACAATCAAGAGTTAAAGATCATGACAACCCAAGTGGGATGTTCTATGAGTGAGGGACAATCCACAAATAGACCTCCTCTATTTAATGGCACAAACTACACATACTGAAAAGCTAGGATGAGGATATTCATTCAAGCTTTAGACTATGAATTATGGTACATCATTACTAGAGGACCTCACACACCCACACTTAATATAGAGGGCACTATCATACCCAAACCAGAAATAGATTGAAATGAAAGTGATAGAAGATTGGCACAGTTAAATGCAAAAACAATTAATGTACTTTACTGTTCATTAGATGTAAGTGAATTTAATAGAATATCTACTTGCATCTCCGCAAAAGAAATTTGGGACAAACTTGAGGTCACTCATGAAGGGACTAATCAAGTTAAGGAGTCAAAAATAAACATATTAGTACATAAGTATGAACTGTTTAAAATGGAATTCATTGAGTCCATAACTGATATGTTTACTCGTTTTACTGAAATTATAAATGGGCTTAAGAGTTTAGGAAAGTCTTATACTAACTCTGAATTGGTGCGAAAAATTCTCAGGTCTCTACCAAGAGTTTGGGAGGCCAAGGTAACTGCAATTCAGGAAGCTAAGGACCTCAACACATTGCAATTAGAGGAACTTCTAGGATCACTCATGACCCATGAGTTGACCATGAGGCAAAATTCAGAAGATGAGGTCAAGAGAAGAAAGCCCATTGCCTTAAAGTCTACCACCCCTAAACAACAAACTGAGTCGGAAGATTCAGATGATGATGAATTGGATGAAGAAGGAATGGCTATGCTTGGAAGAAAATTCAGAAAGTTTATGAGAGGTAAAAATAGATTTCATAAAAAGAAATCCTTCTTCAAAGGTAGCTCAAGCAAAGAAAAGGGTAAGGACAAAGAAAAGGAAAAAGAAACTCCTATTTGTTATGAGTGTAACAAACCCGGGCATTATAAGATAGATTGCCCAGAATTGAAATGGATAGCAAGAAAACTGAAAAAGAAGAACTTCATGGCTGAATGGAGTGAAAGTGAGGAGTCAAGTTCAGAAGAGGAAGATCATCAAGAGACGGCCCAAATGTGTCATATGGCCAATGACGATGAGGTAGATTTTGAACTTGAATGTGATTTTACTGTTGATGAATTACATGATGCATTTTTATAACTAATGGAAGAACATAAAAAAACTAATCAATAAAAATAAAGTTCTAAAAGAAGAAAATCGATCTCTTATCAAAGATAAGTTAAAACTATCTCATAACTATGAAACATTAAGTAGGAAACTCACAAATGAAACCAAGAATCTAATTGCTGAAAATGTCAAGTTAAAAGAAGATGCTGAAAAATATAAATCCTTAGTAGATAAGTTTACACTTAGTTCAACCAAATTAAATATGATTCTTGATAATCAAAAAGCTGTATATGATAAGGCTGGATTAGGTTATAAAACAAATAGAAAACAAAAATACTTAAAGAACATTTTTGTTAAAGCTAAAATGAAAATATTACTTGACATTGCTGCAATAAATTAGGACATAAAGCATATGAATGTAACTATAGAAGGTCCAGTCAAAACAAATTGAGTAATAATCATAAGATTAAATTCAAGAAAGTTTGGGTTCCAAAAGGAATATCAAGTACTAACCCTAAAGGACCCAACATAGTTTGGGTACCTAAAGCTCTTTCTTGATCTTTATTGCAGGGGTGTCTTGTAGCTAATAAAGAGGAAAAACGATGGTATCTAGATAGCGGTTGTTCAAGACACATGACCGGTGACGTAGACCAATTTGTCACCTTGGAATCTAAGAAGGGTGGAGTAGTAACTTATGGAGACAATGGTAAAGGGTATATCATTGGAAAGGGTAAAATTTTCATTACTCCATCTATTTTCATAGAAAATGTCTTATTAGTTAAGGGTTTGAAACATAATCTACTTAGCATAAGTCAATTTTGTGATAAAGAATTTAAAGTCACATTTGAAGCATCAGTATGCATAATCACAAATCCTAAAGACAATAGCATTGTACTTGTAGGACAAAGGCAAAGAAATATTTACATGGTAGATCTTCATGATTTAAGCAAGAAAAATGGATTATGCTTAATTACTAATGAAGAAAAGAAAAATGAAACAAGTTGGCTTTGGCATCGTAGACTAGGACATGCTAGTATGGAATTAATATCAAAACTAGTCAATAAGAAATTAATAAAAGATGTGCCAAAGTTGATTTTTGAAAAGGACAAAATCTGTGGACCATGCTCATTAGGAAAACAAACTAAATCATCATTCAAATCAAAGAATATAGTATCAACAACTAGGCCTTTTGAACTCACACACATGGATCTATTTGGACCCACTAGAACTGCGAGTCTAGGAGGGAAGAAGTATGGACTAGTTATTGTAGATGATTTTTCAAGATATACATGAGTTTCATTTCTGGCACATAAGAATGAAGCATTTTCAGAATTCTTGAAACTTTATAATAATATCATAAATGAAAAGAAGCTCACCTTAATAACAATTCGAAGTGATCATGGCACTGAATTTGAAAATCAACACTTTGAAGAATTTTGTAATAAAAGTGGTATTTCACATCAATTTTCAGCACCTAGAATGCCTCAACAAAATGGGATTGTTGAAAGAAAAAACAGGACATTGGCAGAAATGGCACGCACAATGTTGTGCGAGTCAAATCTTTCAAAGTACTTTTGGGCTGAAGCTATAAGCACTGCTTGCCATATTCTAAATCGGGTTTTAATACGACCAATAACCAAGAAAACTCCTTATGAACTTTGGAAAAATAAGAAACCAACTGCTAAATATCTTAGAGTATTTGGATGTAAATGTTTCATTTTAAACAATGGCAAGGAGGATTTAAGTAAATTTGATGCCAAGTCAGATGAAGGTATCTTCTTAGGATACTCCATATCTAGCAGGGCATACAGAGTATTCAATAAAAGAACCCTTGTAGTCGAAGAGTCAGTTAATATCATATTTGATGAGTCTGATAGTGAGTCTGCTAGGAAAGAAAATATTCTTGATGATGATACAGGAATTATCGACTTTGAAAAGTTGAATATTGATGACGTGCTAATTCAAGATAAGGGAGATGATTGCGTGCCACCACAATCTCAAAACTTGCTAAAGGAATGGAGGTATGCATATGGACACCCTAAAGACTTAATCATTGGTGATCCATCTCAAGGGGTAAGAACTCGATCCTCTCTTAGAAATTTAAATGATTATCTTGCTTTTGTTTCACAATTAGAACCTAAGACTTATGAAGAAGCTGAAAAAGATACTAATTGGATAAATGCCATGCAAGAAGAATTAAATCAATTCAAAAGAAGTAATGTATGGACATTAACTGAAAGACCAAAGCATAACTCTGTAATTGGAACAAAATGGATCTTTAGAAATAAATTAGATGAAAATGGGTTAGTTATAAGAAATAAAGCTAAACTTGTAGCTAAAGGATACAATCAAGAAGAAGGGATAGATTTTGATGAAACATTTGCTCCTGTAGCTAGATTACAGGCTATTAGATTACTTCTAGCATTTGCATGTTTCATGAATTTCAAATTGTATCAAATGGATGTAAAAAGTGCATTCTTAAATGGGTTTATAGAGGAAGAAGTATATGTAGAGCAACCTCCTGGTTTTGAGAATCATGAATTGCCAAATCATGTGTTTATACTACATAAGGCATTATATGGATTGAAGCAAGCACCTAGGGCTTGGTATGATCGATTAAGCAAATTTCTACTAAATAATGAATTTAGTAGAGAAAATGTAGATAAAACACTGTTTCTCAAAAGAAAGAACGAAAATCTATTAGTGGTACAAATATATGTAGATGACATAATCTTTGGTGCCACAAATGATACTCTTTGCAAAGAATTTGCTGATCTAATGCATGGAGAATTCGAAATGAGTTTGATGGGAGAACTAAGTTTCTTTCTAGGATTACAAATCAAACAAACTAAAGAAGGTATTTTCATTCATCAAACTAAGTATACAAAGGAAATACTAAAGAAGTTTGGGAATGAAAATCATAAGGGAGTAGGCACTCCAATGAATCCTACTAGTAAGCTAGACAAAGATGAAAAAGGGAAGAGTATTGATATTAAGCTTTATAGAGGACTAATTGGATCCTTGCTCTACCTTACTGCTAGTAGATCAGACATCGTATTTAGTGTAGGAATATGTGCTAGATACCAATCAGATCCTAAGGAGTCACATTTAAGTATTGTTAAAAGAATCCTTAGATATTTAAGAGGAACTACGAACATAGGATTATGGTACTCAAGAGACTCCTGTTTAGATTTGCTTGCATACTCAGATGCTGATTTTGCTGGATATAAATTAGATAGGAAGAGCACTAGTGGAACATGTCAATTCTTAGGAAACAACTTAGTATCTTGGTTTAGCAAAAAGCAGAATTCAGTGGCACTGTCAACAGCTGAAGCTGAATATATAGCTGCTGGTAGTTGTTGTGCTCAAGTACTATGGCTTAAGCAACAACTAGAGGACTATGGAGTTAAGCTAGATAATATTCCTATTAAGTGTGATAATACTAGTGCCATCAACCTAAAGCCAAACACATAGAAATAAGATACCATTTTATTAGGGATCATGTGCAAAATGGAAACATATGTATTGAGCATATATGTACTGAAAAATAATTAGCCGACATATTCACAAAATCCTTGAGTGAAGATAGATTCTGCACGCTAAGGAGGGAATTAGGCATATGTGATCCTTTTTATTGAAGAGACATAAAAGGGAGCAAGCAGTCTCATGATACATTCCTCCCATTTCTAAAAATCCATGAAACATGAGTCAAACTTGTCATCTATAGATTTCCAACTCACGTATCATTGTCCCAGAAAGAATTCATAAGGATTGGAAACAAGGAAAATTTTTAGAAGCAAAAAGGAAGAGAAAGGAAAAAATTCTGAACTTGGGTCGACCCAACCCAGAATTGGGTCGACCCAACGTTGAGTCGACCCAAGAAAATTCTTGAGTCGACCCAACGTCGGAATCCCACTGTTAAAAGGGGGACCCGAGAGCTTTTTTAGGGCACTGTTTGCCCTTGTCCTCTTCTGAAAACTCTATTCCCCACACTCCAAACTCCTCCAATCAACTCCAAACGCTAGATTACTTCAAGATCTTGGAGAAATGGGACCCAAAAGAGCCGTAGCCAAGAGATCCGGGAGAGTGTCACGGATCCAACGTGAGGAAAGAGAAGCTACGGAGCCATCTACAGTGTCTCCACAACGTGAGGCACGTGCAGAGCCACCTCCTCCTCCTTCCCCCTCAGTACAACTTGCAAGCTTTGCGGGGAGACCGGTTACAACGGGGAGAAGGATCCATTCCGAGTTCTTTGATCAAGAAGGGTTCCGTTTGAGGGAATGGATCCAAAGGCAAGGTTGGGAGTATCTCTGCTCCCTAGATGTGATGATCTACCCCGGACTAGTTCGGGAGTTCTATGCCTTCCTCAAAACTGGGATGGGAGGGCTCATTTTGGAAGTTCGAGGAGTTAGGGTTCGAGTTTCCGAGGAGAGTTTGAGTGAGTTGCTTCATCTCCCCTGCGAAGGAGCCACTTCAGAAAAGCCTGAAAATAAGATGAGAGCCCTGCAGTTGATAATGGAGAATGAAGACTTCGACTTTTCGGAGAAGGTAATAGCAAGCTCTCTTTCTGCAGAAATGAGGTTATTGCTCAGCATCATAAATAGGATTTTATTTCCGAAGAGCGAGAGATTCGATCTCATCACAGAGCGAGATCTAGTAGTGATGGAGCATATTATTCAGGGTATTCCTCTGAATCTCCCGGCCATGATCCTGAGGCAGATGAGGAAGGTGATCTGCAACTCCAGAGTATCCCTGCCTTATGGTATGATACTCACCTTGATCTTCCGACAGCACGACATATCTGTCGAGGGGGAGATCTCCAGGCAGCTACTTCATACTGATACATACACTGCACGATCACTTATACGCATGGGCTATGAGAAAGTGAACGGGCAGTGGGTTCATACTGGAGCAGGGATTCAGGGTGATGCACCAGAGGGTGATGCACCAGATATTGGAGACCCTATCCCTGAGGATGAGGAGCATATGGATCATCCTACTGCACCTTCAGAGGCTGGACCATCGTCATCTGTTCCTGCGGGAGACACAGATGAGTTCTGGAGTAGGATGACTGAGCTTATGTCAGCTCAGGCGAGGACTATCACTGATGGGCTGACGAGCCGACTAGATATCATGTCTGCTGAGATCAGTGATCTGAGGGAGCAGATAGGAGCTCTACGGAGAGAGAGAGCGACCCATGGACCATCTGTGCCACAGGCTGCTGAGTCAGAGATTTCGGCACAGAGTCATCCAGCTCATCGTGCTCCACGACAAACTCAGTCTCACCAGGCTCGACCTCCCCTCGCCACGTACACTAGGAGGATGAGGACTAGATCCCAGCCATTAGATACTCCCTAGGCTGATATTAGTATTTCTGTTTAGAGCCTAGGATAGGTATCTAGTTCTCATATGTATTTTGTGTTGATCATGTACTTTGAACTTTGATTGAGGAACATTGTATTTGCTTTTGTTTTTGGCATGATTGTACTAAAATGTTCCTATTTTGATCAATGAAGTTTGAATGTTTGTTATTTATTGTGTCTATTCCCATGCACCTATTTGATAATAATAAAAAGGGGAAGAAGTAAAGAAAGAGAAATAAGTTGTGTAAGAAAAGAGAAATAACTTGTAAAATAAATTGAAAATTATAATGGGAAAGCATATACATTTTAGGGGGAGCAATTTGTAACAATGAGAATGATCAAATCTAAAATTTTTATTAAATTTCAGAATTTGGCAAATAGAATTTCAGAATTTGGCACGCACCTTTCACACCTTGATACATAACCTGAAACTCATGCTTTATCTCGAATTTTTGGAGTTTCATCTTTAATGAAATATAAATGAAAGGGGGAGCAATTCAAAAAGTTAAATTGAAAACATTTGAATGATATAGGGGGAGACTTCACTCTCATATTTGAAAAGCTGAAATTCAGCAACTTGAGCCCTTTTAAAACTGATTATAAGACAAGTATCAATAGGCTCATACTCTATATTTTGTAATCATCAAAAAGAGGGAGATTGAGGATGATAGTGTTATTTTGATGATTAATAAGCAATAATCGAGAGTATGTTATAAGTTAATTCGATACTTCATTTATAAGTCTGTTACTCTCAGTATATTTGTATAACAAGTTAAAGATGCATTTCATTGTTTACTTGGATGAATCTAACCTTGAGTTGCAGCAAAGTGTAGATTGAGTCGACCCCAAGGTTGATTGGGTCGACCCCAGTACATCAAGAAAGCATTTGGCACACTTCTGCAAAAATGGCACAGATGAACAGTAAGTTGGGTCGACCCAAGGAAAGCATGAGTCGACCCAAACTTCAAGCTTCTCAACAACTCAGAAAATGGTTCTCTGGAAATACTGAGAGGGTCGACCCAAGATGAAGTTGAGTCGACCCAAGCTTGAGTCGACCCAAACCCTGAGAGGGTCAACCCAAAGGCAAGACAGAATAGATGACAGAAAAGGTTCTCTGGAAACCCTGAGAGGGTCGACCCAAGAAAAAGCTGAGTCGACCCAACTGAACCTTGAGTCGACTCAAAGAAATGTTGGGTCGACCCAAGTGAAGGAAGGCTGAATTGTAAGTTTCTGTGGTTCTGAGAGGGTCGACCTAAGAAAAGTTTGAGTCGACCCAAGTGAAAGTTGGGTCGACCCAAGGACAGGTTGAGCCGACCCAAACATGGGCAGAAGCATAACGGCTAGTTCTGCAGAAGTACTTTTTGTCCTTCCAACAGTGAGTAACGGCTAGTTTTTGAATTCTAACCATTGGGGCTTGTCCAATGGATGAAGAAAACTATTTAAAGTGGCACTATTCATCAGAGAGAATATCCTTTCCAAAGAATATCAAAGTGTACACAAGAAAGAGAAAGTGCCCTAATCTTCTTCATCCAAGTGCTTCATTCAAGAGTCAAAAGAAAGTGGTTGAACAGATTCAAAGAGTCATTAAGAGCTCCATCCACCCTTGAAGAGTGAAGCATCCTTGACAAAGAAGAGAGAAGTCACATCAAGCGATAACTATTCTCTAAACTCTTCTTTGTAGATTATATTGTTATATTTGCTCATTTAGGAGCTTAAATCTTCTTTCTTTGTTTATTAAACTCCTTGTAAAGGTTAGTTGGTTAGCCCGCAGAACCAACGGAATAGGTTGATTGGTGAACCCGTAAAACCAATTGTAAAGGTTCGTTGGTGAGCCCGTAAAACCAATATAGGTTCGCTGGTGAGCCCGTAAAACCAACATAGGTTTTTGGTGAACCCGGAAAATCAAAATGTAAATGTTTTTGGATTGTGAGCCCGGAAAACAATCCAACTGTAATCCGCGGGATTATAGTGAATTTCCAAGGGGTCGCTTGGGGAGTGGACGTAGGTGCTAAGGAGAGCACCGAACCACTATACTTCTTGTTGTTTGTATTTTGATTTGTTTATTTTACTAACTCATCAATTAACATAAGTAAGATAGTTAAAATTAAGAGAAACCAATTCACCCCCCCCTCTTGGCTTGTCACCTTGGGCAACAGGAGCCTTGAAAGGTTCAAGGGGCAATGTCCTTGCTGCTGAGTTGACTTCTGGTTCTAAGAGAAAGTCTACTTGGAAGAAAAAGAAGCCTGTAAAGAAGCAGAAGAAAGACAAGAAGCCAAAAAAGGAAGTTCAAAAGAAAAAGGCTAATGACAAAGGAAAATGTTTCCACTGCAATGTCAATGGCGAAGAGGAACTGTCCTTCATACCTCGAGAGCCTGAAGAACAAGAAGGCAGACACACCTTCAGAAGTTATGCTAGACTTGCTCGTAATTGAAACTAACCTTATGGTTTTCTCTACTTCTAGTTGGGTTATAGATTCTGGTTCTAGTGCTCATTTGTGCACTACCATGCAGGGTCTAAAGAAAAGTAGAAGGCTGGCGGAAGGTGCGGTAACCCTTCGGATTGGCAACGGGACAAAAGTTGCTACTGTGACTGTGGGCACCTACCCTCTGTGACTACCATCTAATTTTAGTTTATTACTTAGAGACTGTTATTATGTACCTGCTGCTAGCAGAAATTTGATTTCTGTTTCATGTCTAGCATAGGAAGGTCATATTTTTACATTTGACAAAGACTGTTGTTCTATTTATTTCAGAAATAAAATAGTCGCACGTGGTTTTATGATTGACAGTCTCTATCATTTGCATATAGATGTATCTATAAATGTGTCTGAGCAAGAAGTGAGTGCCAAAGGATCCAAGAGATTCAGGGATGAGATAAACCAAAAGTATTTGTGGCACCTCAGGCTTGGCCATATTGAAGATGACAGAATGAATAAAATGAATAAAGATGGGCTTCTCGGCTCATTGACTTCTGAGTCATATCCAGTTTGCGAGTCCTATATTCAAGAAAAAATGGTTAGATTGCCCTTTGTAGGACATGGGAAGAGGACCACTGAAATACTTACCCTGGTACATACAGATGTATGTGGCACATTCGATGTGCTAGCCAGGGAACGTTATTCATACTTTATTACCTTTACCGATGATTATTCACGGTATGGGTATGTGTATCTTATGAGACACAAATCTGAATCTTTTGAAAAGTTCAAAGAGTTCAGAAATGAAGTAGAAAAATAAACTGAAAAATTCCTTAAAGCTCTTCGATCAGATCGAGGAGGAGAATACCTTAGTGGAAAATTTCGGGGCTATCTCAAAGAGAATGGCATAGTCTCACAATGGACTCCTCCGGGTACACCTCAACTCAACGGGGTGTCAGAGAATGTGCAAACAGCTTTTCTGAATGGATATCTTGATGAAGATATCTATATGGAGCAGCCTTTGGGTTTCACTTTCAGTGATGGAGATCACACTGCAAAGATCTATTTATGGACTAAAGCAAGCATCTCGGAGTTGGAATACTCATTTCAATGATGCAATCAAAATGTTTGATTTCATCAAGAACGAAGAGGAACCGTGTTTCTATAAGAAGGTTAGTGGGAGTGCTATCGTATTCCTCGTACTGTACGTGGACGACATCCTCCTGATAGGGAATGATATTCCCATGCTAACCTCGATCAAGGTCTGGTTGTTAAAAAAGTTCTCCATGAAAGACCTTGGGAAGCATCCTATATTTTGGGGATAAAGGTCTATAGAGATAGATCTAAAAGGATGCTTGGCCTATCACAGAAGATGTACATAGAGGAAGTGCTGAAAAGGTTCAGCATGGAAAACTCCAAAAGAGGTCTCTTACCCCTAAGGCATGGAATTCATCTCTCCAAGAAGATGTGTCTCAACACATATGAAGAGATTCAACGCATGAGCAAGATCCCTTATGCATCGGCAATAGGGAGCCTCATGTATGCCATGCTGTGTACACGACCTGATATAGCCCTTGCTGTGAGTGTCACTAGCAGATATCAGTCGAATCCAGGTGAAGAGCACTAGACAGCTGTGAAGAATATTCTTAAGTACTTAAGAAGAACTAAAAATTTATTCTTGGTCTTTGGAGGAACATCAGAGTTAAAGGTAGAAGGGTACACAGATTCAGACTTTATGACTAATATCGATGATAGAAAGTCTACATCTGGATATGTGTTCTTGTGCAATGGTGGTACGATGAATTGGAAAAGTTCTAAACAACCGATCATTGCTGATTCTACTATGGAAGCTGAATACATCGCCGCATCTGAAGCTGCTAAGGAAGGCTTTTGATTCAAGAAATTCATTGCAGAGTTGGACGTGATGACATCAGATGCCATAACACTCTACTGCGATAATAATGGCGCCATATCTCTTGCTAAGGAGCCAAGGTCTCATTAGAAGTCTAAGCATATAGAGCGGCGCTTCCACCTCATACGCGACTATGTTGAGAAGAAGTATGTCGAGGTGCAGAGAGTAGACTCCGCGGACAACGTGGCGGACCCGTTCACTAAGCAGCTGAGTCAGCAAAAGACTGAAGCTCATCTTGAGAAGATGGGACTAAGATATATGACTGATTGGCTTTAGTGCAAGTGGGAATTTGTTAGATGTATGCCCTAGAAGCCAATCTAGCTGACACATTATTAATTCTAGAACATAATTTTGTACTTGACTATTTATTATTGAATAAATAAAAGGCATCTTTTTCATTCATATTGTTTATGTTTCTATGAATCGTCCAAGAATTAATAAGATGATGATGCATATTCTTAAGAGTTAAGAATTTGAGCCATGCATCATTGGTGATTAATTTCTGAATGCTCCTGATCAATGGATCATCACGAGGACGGTGATCGATCCGATCAGTGTACACATTGCTTTCCTTATGGATGGATGAGACTCGAGTCCACAGTGTGGCGACACTGAAGTAATAGTGCAGGTGCTTGTTAAGAACAAGGGTACTGAGCGTGACCAAGACAAGAAGTCACTTGGATGTCTATCCACTCGTCAGTGACTTGCTTGATGTTGCAGTAGTGTGACTGGTCCTTTGACCTGCGGTGCTTCGGCTACTCACAGTGAGGTTATTGTAGTTTGACTGCACGTATACATAGTCTCTAGACATACGGGTTCATGCAGTGTAGATTGGCTGTAATAGGTTCACTGTTGGAGTAGGGTATGCACCTATATGGAATCTATCAACCTTGGTAGATAAGGAGAGATCCTATGTGATTTATAAGACTGAGTTTGTAAGACCTCGGCCGGGGCAGTATGCACAGTGGAGAAAGAGTTTTTCACTCTCGAACTTAAGTCGAATAAATCTTGACATATGACAGACGATGGGGTTTGACGAGTTAGCCATGACCTCCATTCTGTAGGGATCCATGATAGAAGGACTTTATCACACGATAACTGCACCTAGAGGTTCACCATTTTATTCTGCTGGGTAGCCACAACATGCTACTAGGTGTCACTGGTGGATGGTGGGACTCACAGGGATTATCTCGATGATCGATAAACCCTAATGAGTAGAGTTGGAATCGTTTCGACCCATTGAAAGGAGTTTTCAATGATATTGTGATAGAGATCACAATATATCTCACTACCAGTTAGAATAGAACCTATGGGGTCACACACACTAAAGGCATTGACCGATCCGATGGTTGAATCGTGATTAGGAATCACAAGTAATCAATTCAATTGATAATCAGTTGAAGAAGGAACAATGGAATTAATTAATTGGACTTAAACACAAATCCTACTTCGAGTAGGATTCCTAGAGTCCTAATTGAATTAGGACTGGAAATTCTATTTGGAGTAGGACTGGGATTCCTACTTAGAGTAGGATTTCTACAATTCTAATTAGATTAGAAGTTTTGTATTAAATTTGGATTCCTACTTGGAGTAGGATTTCCAGAGTCCTAATTGGATTAGGACCTCGGATTCAAATTAGAGTTCTAATTAGATTAGGACTAAAATTAAATAAGTCCTAATTGGATTAGGGTTTCTTAAGTCCTAATTAATTATTAATCTCATGAATCAACATAACTCCTAATTGGGTTAGGATTGAAGAGTTCAATTGAGTCATGGTTCATTCAAGTTCTAATTGGATTAGGACTAGTATAGATTGAACCCGATTGATTCATGATTTGGTTAAACCCTAATTGGATTAGGACTAAACCAAATAGGGGCATCACACAAGAAGGAGGGGCTCATGCCCCTCCTCTTTTTCTTCCTTGGTGCGGCAACACAAGAGGGGCCGGCGCCCCTCTTGGTAAAAGATCAAGGGCTCCTAAATTGTAGGAGCCCTAGATGCCTTTAAAAGGAGGTGAGGGGCGGCACCCTAGGGTATTGAAGCCCTCTTGTTTTCAGCCATGGCCTCCTCCTCTTTCTCCTTGGTCTTCAACCGCAAGCAAGGAAGCAAGAAAAACCTCTTGGCGGCCTCCTTCTTCCTCCTCCGTTTGGGATCCAACGCAAGGGAAAGCAAAGGCTGCATCTAGCCTTTTGGATCTTCATCTTCTTCCTCCTCCCTCTAGCATTCAAGGGTTGATTGAAAGGGAGGTGATCAGCCATCAAAGTTGTCTTTGCAAGGGAGCTAGCACCCCGGGGAGACAAAAAGCTTGGACCGATTTCTGCTTCGTGTGGATACCCATAGAGGCCGGACACGTGTGCGGCTTCAAGCGAACCTTCATCCTAAACCACGATCATCAGTTTGCGGTGATCATCTACCCGCACAAGGTGAAGATCTGATCTTCCTAATGTTTTAAAAGTTTTTAATTCTAATCTATCTACGAACGGTTATTGAACAACGTTCATAGGATGAACGATTGATCCCGCTTATGCCTCTTCTGCTGCATCTGAAATTTTTTTTAAATTTTCTGCGGCATGGGTGGGTTCCCAACAGGATCCATGATAGAAGGACTGTATCATACAATAACTGCACCTAGAGATTCATTATTTTATTCTACTGGTTTGCCACTACATACTGCTAGGTGTCACTTGGGGATGTTGAGACTCATGGGAATTTACCTGATGATCGGTAAACCTTGACAAGTAGATCTGAAAGTGTTTCAGTCCACCGAAAGGTGTTTCAGTGATATTAAGATGGGGATCTTAATATGTCTCATTATCAGTCAGATTAGAACCTATGAGGTCACACACATTAGAGGTTCTGATTATTAGGATTGTCGAATTGTGATTTGGAATCACAATGTCAATTGTCAATAAGATTGATGTTCGAAATAACCCACTAAGAGTTAGTGAGTTCAATGGAAGAATTAATAATTATAATTAGATTATAATTAAGTCTTTTATTGCTGATTAATTGAGTCAAATTATGTTGGGTCTGATCCAAAGAAATTTGACTCAAATCCTAGTCAAGAGTTGGCTAGATCGAGTCCCTAAAAATCCTACCTAATTCAGCCTTTTTTCCTAAATAGAGCCTCCCTCTTGATGCCTTATTTTGAAGAGTCAAAATAGGCAAGAGGGGGCAGCCAAGAGGGCAAGGAGTGGCATGGCCCCCTCTCCTTCTTTGCTGTGAGCCGGCGCCCCTTGATTCTTTCCAAGAATCAAGGGGCCCGCCAATAAAGAAAGGCACCAGGAAACCTATTAGGAATAGGTTTCTTGGTGCATAGGGTTTTGAACCCTATAAAAAGGGAGCCCCACGCCCCAAAAAAAAATCAGAGCTCTTCTCCCAGGCGTGGGGCAGCAAGGAGGAATTTTTTTTGGGTTTTTAATCAGCAAAGAAAAAGGAGAGAAGGGAATCCAAAACAAAAAAATAGTTTCTTCTTCCGCACAAGGTGGGATCCTTGTAATTTCTTCTTCCTTCTTCTTCGACATCCAAGAGAGGCTTTTGCAAGGAGCTAGCACCCCGGTGAAGCCCCATCTTTGATCTTCAGCAACCTCATGTGGATACTTGTAGAGGCCGGATGTTTGTACGGCTACAAGGAACCAAACCACGATCATCGGTTGCGGTGTTCTTCTACCCGCACAAAGGTGAAGATGAGATCTTCATTTGAACTTTTATATTTCTGATTTTCTGGTAGTTTAACAATTCATATTTAATTATTAGATCTTAGTTTAGTCCCCATCTAAATTCAAAAGGGTTCTGAATCATTTTGATTCAGAAAAATTTTGAAATCTACCCGATCCTGTTCCAGCGTATGCGATGCACCGGGCCCGGCATGCGGATTCCGCCGCGAACGTCGTGCTGCTGTGGGGCAATCCAACACAAGCTTCACGCAATGAAGGTCGCAACCGAAGCCATGCAGTCCCCATGTCCAGCTCGTCTCCGTTCCTTCTGGCCGATTCAAGCAAACACATGTCCGAGCTCAAGTCAAGCCAGCATCTTCACATGATGGAGCTCATCCCGCGTTCCAGCCGCAGCCAAAGCCTTCCACGATCTGATTCCTCCCGTAGTGCATCTCGGCCGTCCATCCTCCAAGTGATCCCGCAATGTCCTAGCTCCAAGCCGTGATCAGAATCCTAGCGGCCATCATCCGGATCCACCTCCTAGGTGTCCAGCCCGCGTCTCCTCCGACCCAGCAATCTCCCAATGCCCATAAAGCCGTGATCGGCTCCTCCCAGCATCCGTAGCTCCATTCCGTTGATCCCACGGCGCCCTCCAAGTGATCCCGCGGCCCCGAGTCCGTGATCAACGTCCCAGCTGCTCATGAAGCCCTGTTGATCGCGTCTGCCTTCTTCTTTCATCCCGGAACTCCAGCACCCTAGCCATTCTGTGATCAGCGTCCCTCTTCCATGATGCAGCAGCACACGAACCTCCCGGCTTCTTCTGCTCGACCCAACGCATTCACAGCAGCCTCCAACGCCCGATTGCAAGCTGCTTCCTTCCACGATCTATCCCTGAATCAGCGCCCCTCATGCAAATCCACGTTCTCCTCCCAGCAAAGAATCTGTAGCACCCCTCCTCCGCCTCTTCCGCGTCTCCTTCCTTCCGCGATCCATCCCACCATCAGCGCCCCTGCATCGCGTCCCTTCCCAGATCAGCCATCCGTGAAGGAAGCCCCAGCAATTTCGTGATCCAAGCAGCATCCCAGCCTCCACCGCGTCCGCCCTCTCCTTCCTCCCATAATCCAGCCATCTTCGTGCTTGCTGGGGATCTATATAAGGGAGCCATCAGCAAGGGAGGAGGGTGTGCTCGGTTGGGCCAAAAATTAAAACAGGGGTGGAAGCTCTATTTTGGGGAAGGAAAGAAAAAAAAGAGAGAAAGTATTGTATTTGTTTTGGTTTGAGTTTTATGAGAGCAATGCATTTTTTTTAGTTTGAGTTTTAATTGAAAGTCTTATGTTGAGAGGTTTTGTTTTAAGTTTTAATTTTAGAGAGTTTTATTTTGGTGGAGAGTTTTACTTTTAAGATTTTTTATTTATGCTGCAATTTTAATTTCTTTTATGCAATACATTAAATTTTCTTTTATGCAATTTATTTTGGTGGAGAGTTTTACTAATTATTGAAATCTTTCATATTACATATTGATTTATGTCTTTTTTAGAAATACCTAATTATGCTCTAGCAATCCGGGTCCATCTTTTATGCAAGGCAATTACCTAGCTATGTTCCTAGCCATCCAAGGTCTTAAGAAAGACGAAATGGGATAGACCTCGCTTGACTCGAACCAGTGTCACTACATCTGCCAGCTTAAGCCTTCACCACTACTACAAGCAATGACTTATTAGTTCATATCTTTTTTACATTTATCTAAAAATTTATCTCTCTTTTGTAAAGTTCTTCATTTGTACAAACTGGTTATTCTGTTTCTTTTTATTGACTTAACTTTCTTTAAGATTAACCAAGATTGTAAGAGGATAAAATTATCCTTATATCATTAATAAATGAGGCTTGGGACTTGATCTTTTCTTGCTTACTTCTCCCTCTTCTCATTCGTAACTTAGCTTCTAGGGGACAAATGTTGGAAGTTGAAACATTAGAGGTTAGGGGATTAGCTTGAGGGCTAAGGGCAAAAATATCTGAAATTAAAATTGTTAGGAGAATCAAAATAAAATATTTTATTCTCATATAATTAACTTGAAGTATGTATAAGCAACAAGTTATAAGATTAAAAAATTAAAATATAAATGTAGAAAAATATGGATTAATATATAAATGTGGAATATCTCATGGACTAATCTACAAAAGCCTATTTTTATTCTGATAGGCCTACGATTGCAGAGATTTTTCCTTATAACCATAATCTTGAACATGCATGCCATGAAAGACACGGTGATGATAATTTTATATTATGATACTCACAAACAAATAATCAAGTTTTTTATTACAGTATTTATGAGGGCAGCATAAATATTGATCAGAAAAATAAAAAACTATATACAAGGTGCATAAAAAATAAGAATCTCATACATATATATGTATGTATCTATGTATGTTTGTATGTATGTTTGTCTTTAAATATATCAATCTTATATATAGGTGGACTAGAATTCGTCAATTGGATTTCAGTTCAAATCTGGTGAACCCTTACTATAACATAAAAGATCTATATGGTAGCTGTCAAAGCTGAGGCAAAAAACATAGCAAACTATTGGCTAAATCTATCTACTGTTGGTATATCATGGCAACTGATGGTGTCGCTAAAATTTATTATCATAATTTAGATGAGCGTTGATATAAGCAACTCTATAGCAACAGTTTTGAGTCATCCTATAGCAACAATTTGTAACAATTGGTATAACTTGTTGCGGTGTAACTTGTTGTGGCGGTTACAACCGTTACTCTTCATACTTATTGAATGTGATGGAAATAGGCAATTTCTCTAGTGATGGTTAGGCAACCACTGGTATTGCTATTACATTGTCACAATTATAACCATCATTGTAAATTTGGTTTGTTGCAAGGGTTTTACTATCACTATAGATGAGTTATCAATTGTCAATAAACGTAATTTATTTTTGATAGTAATTGTTGCAAACTGCTACTATTTTCATTATTTCATTATACTGCGATATTTATACTCATCATTACTACTTTCATTATATCACGATATTTATACTAGTCACTCTAAGCACAGGGTATAGAAACATTTTTAATCATTTCTACAAATTTTAAATAAATTATAGCCAAATAAAAATTGTACCCTGCTGCGATGGTCAGAAATCGTTAGTATTATTTTTATATAGTGATGGTAAGACTGTCATTATAAATTTGACTTATCATAGTGGTTTTGACAATCAATATGATTGATTAGCAAATATATAGATATATATTTTATCTGCATTTTGATCTTCCCTGTACATATAGAATTATGCATATATAATATTAATAACTAAAAATTGATCTATCAACAATGTTATTCCAATGTATGGACAACTATTTTCAAGTACAAGTGGGATTAGACTTGGTAGTAGGTTAACCTTTAACTTGAATTCAACCTGACCCATGTACACCTAGACTCGTGTAACTGGACTAGTCTCGTGTGACCTACTTAATAAATGAACTAGATCAAGTCCAATTAAGAATTTAATAACTAATCCATTTAAAAATTACAAGTATAAGAGAATATGTAATCTATTGCCTTATATCTACTATCATTCTAATAATTAGCAATCATCCAAGATCTGTTTTTGGAATGATTTAAAAATTATTCACAAATATTATGTTCATGCATGTTTGTTAATAAGATGCTTAATGGATTGAAAAAAATAGGTATTCAAATATCTTATAATTTTTTTTAAAACAATTACTATAAGCTACCATATCTTGTAGACGTCAAAACCATACTAATGCCAAACAAGAACTTCTAGTTAATTCAATCACTGCAGCACTATAAGGTAATATGACTTCTAATAGCATTCATGAATAACTGTTACAATATGATAAATCTATTATAATATTTTTGAAGATTATTTCTATGGTTGCAAGACAACAACTTTTAGTAATTTTATGAACAATCACTACGACAATACATACCAGCATTTTCAAGAACAATTGTGATGTGGTTCAAATTTGATCTACCAAGCATGGGTGAACACATGGCACTGAGAGAAATCTGTTCCAGTTGAACTCGTATTCTTAGGATGATTTGGATAAGAAAAGCCAAAGAGTTAGCTCTCCATTGACTCTAGAGTCCAATCCTAATGGGATAAGGGTTCCTCATCTACAAAAAGAGGCTCGAGGTATTAGATATGCATCACATACATTCACTGTACTCTGCCATACTCTCTACTTTCTTTCCATATTTTCTTCTTCTGCCCTGCTACTCCCTAGATCCCTATCTCTAGCTTAAGCATCGGAGGGATTTGGGTTGAATTTAATTTGACGACCTTCTCTTTTCTTTCTATATGTAGATAAATGCTTTTTTCCCCCATGCAAATCCATCGACGCCCTTCCACCTTCCACCTTCCACCTTCCAGATCAAGTTTTGCTAGGTCAGTGGGAAACGAGGAAAGATTTGGAATTCTGACAATCTCAAGATCTACCATCAATAAGACTTGTAATACAAAAGTTTTGTACTTTTGTTACTAACTATCAATAAATTCATGTTTTGAGTCTTTTTCAAATGCCATGAGAACATCCTTGTAGGATTCAAGTCTTTAAGGTCAGACTTATAAAATCACCTTTTAAGGTGTGGGAACCGTGGGACTCATCCCAGGACCATTGACCTAAACAATAAGGTGTGAACCATGGAACTCCTCATAGGACCACCGATTCGAGAACATCGAGGAAACAATTGTAGGACTTATCCCAAGATTGCTAAGGTAGAAAATCCTAGATTTGGCTAGGCTCAGATCGAAAGTGGCAAAGCTCAATCTATCGATTGGATGCGAACCTTGCTGAGGTAGAAAATCCTAGCTCGAGCTAGGTTCGGATCAAAAGTGGCAAAGCCCGACCTTTTGGTCGAATACAAAGCCTGTTGAGGTCGAAAATCCTAACTCAGACTAGGCTCAGATCGAAAGTGGCAGAGCCCGACCTATTGGATGATTACAAAGCCTGCCAAGATGAAAATTTCTAGCTAAGACTAGGCTCGAATTGAAAGTGACAAAGCCAAATCTGACCAGTTGAGAGCAAATCCTGCCAAAGTGAAAAATCCTAGCTCAGGCTAGGCTCGAATAGAAAATGGCAAAGCCTGACCTGATCAATCAAATGCACACCATTGGATAACTCATCCAAACTCATCATGAGGATAAAGGCAAATGAGAAAAGGTGGCTTGCAAACAACTTGATATCAGGTTCATCTCTTCAATGGATTAGATTGCTGATATCTTTACTAAAAGTTTGCATCCAATTCGTGTTCGCATCCTTCGACATAAGCTGAACATTCTGCATTGTATGATCAGCTTAAGGGGGAATGATAAAAGATCGTGATATGTCAAAGCAGTCCAGGGTTGCTTCATGCTACTGAACAGTTTTTGTTTTCTTGTTTATTATTACCAAGTTGTCGCAGGTCAAACTCCATTCTACTGTGCATCAACTTTCGACTCACCCATACTTAGTTGTAATTAGTTTTGGATATAAGGATATAGGACCAACCACATGGTGAAAAGTTCTGGTCAAATGCCATTTGAATCGTGAACACTGTTCCCTTATGGGGCAAACTAAATGCACATATGTGCTATTCTTTTCTATGCTAATTTCTTTCATTTTTTGTTTTACTAAATATAAAGATCATTTATTTAGATTAAATTTAGATTCTTTGAGTTTTTAAGTAAATTTTTCACTTAACTTTGGATTTCCTGGAACCTGAATCTCATACGTACTTAGGTTGTCCTATGTTAGATTGCTATCAAATAAGAACTTAATATTTGATTGCTCTAAGAATGAAACCTTAAAATCATGTCTAAGTTAATTGGATTTAAATTTATTTTTCTTTAATTTTTAATTTGACACCTAATTTAGTGCCTTCCTTTTGAATTTTATTATATTTTTTAATGGAAATTATGAAAACTGGAGCCTGAGCCATGAAAGACACTGAAACTGCCATAGTTTTGGTTCTGCTTAGTGATTTTTTTTTTTTGTTTATAAAATAGCCCGTTAAGCAGAACTGAAACTGAAACACAGTTTCCAAAACTTTGAAGGCACATGACATTGAAAACAGGAGACTAAAAGAGCAAGAGGTTGTAAAAATACAATAATCATGACGTAGAGCCGATAACTGATGGCCCAATTTATACAGCAACAATTGGCAATGACCCCTGTAGTATGATAGATGAGTGGATGTTTGGTGCTTGGTGCAGAGACACTACAACAATATATGACTATTTGGTTGCTAGAACTTTTGTAACTACAACATGATGCTAATGAGTCTTCAAGACATCATAGAGCAGTGTTTCCATCTAACAATAATATAGTAATTCTGCCACTTATCATACTTATAATAAAATGAACCTGCTATTGTGCTTTTATATTAATTAAAGATGATCATACCATATTCCCAGAAGAAAAAAAGAGGATCATAACTACTTGCTTGTATCTAAAAGCAGAAAGTATGATGCTCATAGCATTGTAAGACTTGAACAAAAAATGTTCACAGAATATTTTGGAAACCACTTAAGGTGCTTCAATCCTAATAGCATGAAAGAGTATTTCTTTCTAGTGTAGCCAATTACCATCATAGAAAGATATTCCTGAATATTAATCTCTATGCCTCTCAACTAACTGTCAAATTAATTATACCAAGATTGTTAAGCTAATGGAGACCAGCACCCTCATTATTTAGCTTAATGTTAATTTGAAGGAGTTCACCAGACCAAAAATCTGGTGAACAGGAAATAGAAATTAAGATATTGGTTCTGTTTGATGTATACTTGGTATGTAAGTAGCTACATGTAATCCTAATAGAATGGAAGAGTATTTCTTTCTAGTGTAGCAAATTACC
Source organism: Phoenix dactylifera (assembly GCF_051530095.1). Classification (NCBI taxonomy): domain Eukaryota; kingdom Viridiplantae; phylum Streptophyta; class Magnoliopsida; order Arecales; family Arecaceae; genus Phoenix; species Phoenix dactylifera. The sequence continues at coordinate 6,528,979 of NC_143207.1, read as the reverse complement.
ATCATAGAAAGATCTTCCTGAATGTTAATCTCTCTGACTCTCAACTAACTGTCAAATTAATTATACCTAGATTGTTAAGCTAATGCAGACCAGCACCCTCATTATTTAGCTTAATGTTAATTTGCAGGAGTTCACCAGACCAAAATTCTGGTGAACAGGAAATAGAAATTAAGATATCGGTTCTGTTTGATGCATACTTGGTATGTAAGTAGCTACATGTAACAGGGGGATTCTTTACATGCAAAGAGAGTGTGCTAAATAGTTTGGTGAAGAAAGACAGATCAAAATAAGATGATGCATTCCTGGCCAACAACACAAATTGAACTAGAAAAGTGGAGAAATTCTTCAAAAGAAGGCTTTGTTCCAGCTGGTAGTTGGGAGAGTGATCAGTATCATGTATAATAACACTATATAAGTATTGCAGTCCTCATCAATCAATTAATGCATGCATAAAATCTTGATTCTTACTAATTTGCACACAGAGAACCAGGATATTTAAGCTCTTGCAAAGTTGAAGATTTTATCTACAAACTACAGTGAAGACATAACTCCTAATTGGCCAGCTCTTGTGGTTGATAAACGATCTACCCAATTTATTGGTAAAATTTTTAATTGGACCGAGTCTCAACCATGAAGGAACACTCACAAAAGCATGTGTGTCATGCTGTTTTCCCCTTTGTCTGGTCATTGCATATGCCGCTTCGTGGTTGGGTTGGTCCACCAGCCCAACGGTAAACCTGGTCCAACTAATAATTTTTCAAGTTATTGAAGCCCAAAAAGAAGCCTAATAACTTGGAGTAAATTTCGGTAGTTCCTAATTTATTTTACAAGGATGCTATAAAATTTACCATTCATTTTATAAGACAACCAAGCAAATAGATAATTAGATGGCAACGACAGCCATGTGTAATGTAATTAGGAAAAGGAATAAAAAGAGCTACTATAACAAAACCAAACCGTCGCATCTGTGACTAGAGGAAATATCATCATCCGTGAGACCCGCAGATTGATTCAGGAGATGGACAATTTTTAGACAGCATATGCGTTTCGGAAAGCAAACAGAGCAGCAGATTGGGACGCCTCCTTTGTCGCTCGGTATTCCAGAGACTTTCTCTGGACATCCGTAGTGGACATACCCTCCCTTGTACTCTTTACTTTCTCGTGATTGGGCAGGATGTACTCACGTTAGAGCTATATTTATTGTCGTTTTCACTATAAAAAAAAAGCAATTTATTCAGATTTTGAATCACCTTTTAGATTCTTACCTGGAGGACTTCTTGTTCCATAAAGAGTTTTACATATAAAAACAAAATCTAATTAAGTCACATGGAAAATGAGCTTAGAAACGTCTAACAAGCCGCCTAGCCTAGCTCGCTCCCTCTTCTTCAAATTTTCAAATCCTTCATCAAGGTTTGCTAATAACATTTTGGCAGATCGTGATGCTTCTGTTCATAAATTCATGCTTAAATAATATATAGATATCTTTTTATTATTATTATTTAAAATAAAAAATATAGTAATTTTTTAATACTTTGGATCTTCTGTATAAAATTTCTGGTCCCATTCTTTTTTTATTAATGTTGGGGAATAATAGTTCCACATCATATAGGCTGAGGCGCTTGTGATACTTATATATTTTTTGGATCTATCCATCCAAATATTCGGATTTCTTTCTTTATTCAATTCCATGGGCTCTCCATAGTTTTATGGTGCTTATATATGTTTGAGCCCATCCATCTAATCTAAACTTTCAGATTGAGTGTCATCAAACAGCAAAACAGAGTTGTTTTTTTAATTAATTAAATAATTTGCTTTTGGTAGCCATGCTTTATTTTGTTTTGTTGAGGACGGCAAAAATAAGAATACAGCTGTTACCGACGTTGACCATCTAATCAATATAACAATGTGGGATTCTCGACAGGGAAAGCTCATCACGTTTTGCTCGTTCTTCATTGAGGCGGCTCTTAAACTTGGGCCAGTCAAAAGTCCAAACCATAGACTTTCTCGTCTTCGATTACGAATAGAAAACGCGGGTGATGAAGTATCCGCACGCGGGAGCGGTGGGCCCAATGGAGGGAACCTCATGAGGGAACAAAGAAGAAGAAGAAGAAGAAGAAGAAGAAGAAGGTTTCTTTTTTTCCTCTTAAGTCTCTCAATCAAGTTTGGCTGCGGAATGATTCCCAGGAGGACTGAGTTCTTGAGAAGAATTCCAGTTTCCAGTTGTTCGTTATTTGGTTATCCGAAGCAAAGGTTTTTTGCCCACAGAAGTTCTGGTTGTAATTTGTTCTCTCCTTTCCATTGCCTTCTTCCATGATATGCAAGTTGGTGGCCATTGGGTCATTATTCTACCGATTTGAAATTCTGAGTACAATTGTGTTTTCTTCAATTCTGATTTTCTTTTTCTAATAAACAGATGAAGAGCAAAAACTGTGAGCACTTCATCCATGCCGGTCCGTTGGGCGATAAGGGTTTTAGGAATTCGAAGGCAATGGAGGAGAGAGGCAGAGCCACTATATTTTTCAGGCTGAGGTGAGAAACATGACTCTAGTTTATTATTGGAAAGAAGAAGTGATACGTTGTTCAAGATATTTTTTTACTCTGTGTCAAGTAGTATCCCTTCTTTGTTTGTCTTGTTATTTCCCTGTTCTTTAATGCACAACAAGTGCTATGTTGCGCTCCATAGTGGTCGTTATTATTTTGATTGATTATATCTAAGAACTTCACTGAGGAGTTAGAATTTTTATAGGCTAGATGCTGCAGCTGCTTCCTACAAACTTTGCATAGGATGCTAGCTGAGTAGTGTCAACTCAATTTGGTGCATCCAGTTGCTTGCAAGAATATCGTAATTCGAGCTAATAGCTAAAAGGGTTGTTTGGATGCTTGAAGTTCATAGTGGAAGATTTTATCATTTCAATAAGATCTTGGTGAGAGCTTGTATTTTAGAACTAGGGATTGCCTTGGAGGTCACACCCGTCTTCTTAACAACCAGAGGTTTTGCGTTTGATTCTCGGGTAGTGCGTGCCAAAAATTTAGACATGGGTATTATGCTATGGATTGGTCTTCCCTTCCTTTCTCTAAAGAAAAAGGCGCTATACATGAACCCGGCGGTTTGCATCCTTATTCTCTAGCAATTAGAGACATCACCTTGTAAAAGGAATTTATTATACGGAGAAATAGGTATTAGCTGGTGCAAATGCCTCTGTCTCCCTCAGAACCCTGTTTCCTATGTAGTTTTAAAACAGAGACCCCCACTTAAAACTTCTTGCTCGGACATAAGATCTTCCGATATCCAAACAGACTGTAATTAGTTTTGAGTTTCGTTTATAGTCTATCCAGAATGTGTTTAACATCGGATACATACAGCACCAACTCTATAGTGGGAAAAGATAACATGGTTAAGGGTGCAAAATTTGATGCTAGCTGACTTGGCTAGGCCTTTTTTGTCAAGTTCATGTTTTGATTTAGGTCAAATTAGGATTTTTTTTTTTTTTTTTTGCTTCAGATATTGAATGAGTTTGGTATGAATCATAGCCTTAACCCGCCTGACATCATGAGGATAAAATTTTATCCAAATTGGAATAGGTCAAGTCATGAATGTGGGTTAAGATTTTTTAAGTGGTTGGTGCCTTTAAATCAACTGAAATCGATATCAGAATTCATCTTGTAGTTAATCATTAGGTTTCGTTGGGTTAGGTTGGGCCATGGAGAATATAATAGAAAACATGCCAGTTGGGTTAGATTAGGTCATTAGAATTGAGCTATGAGTGGAGATGGTTCAGAGGTTCTAATCCAATACTAGTTTGGATCTATTATGAGCCAACGTTGCCGAAGATGATGTGACCCAATTTATTACCAGCCTTGTGAGTCATATCCTAGTCACTTTAATATGTTTTTCTTCCTACAAGAAAGGGAGGAGACTTACCCGTTCTATAATTACCCAGATCCAGATTTTTGGTGATGCACCTCTCAAGAATCAAACCGTAAAACTTTGGTTGGTAAGTAGATAGGTCCGATCACCGGGGCTAGACCTAGTTTACAGTCACTTGTATATTTTTGAATCTTTTAATTTCTTTCTTTCTTATATATTTTAAATCCTAGTAGAGTTCTAAGGTTACCAACAAGTCCTTGGCAGTACAAAGACAACTTGGGAGTCATCAATGAATTTATAAGTTCAGAATACATGAAGCTCTTGGAGAGTTTTTTCTCATGTGCTGCTGACATGCAAACTAAATGATTCACAAGTAAATAGCTAATGCTAATTATAAGGGTTGTATTAAGAAACCTTATCAATTATCAAGTGTAATTTCAATTGAACAGTGATATTTGACATTGCCCGTGGCTTCAAGGGGTATTCATGTTTGGCATATGCCTGCCCTGACCGAAAGATTTTGGGATGATTCCGTACTACAGTTCCTCCTTTTATAGTTCTCTATCTTTATCCCAGGTGCTCAAGCCATTTTCTTCAATCTGCACTGAGCGAGTCAAGATAAGCGTTATGATCTGCAACAGCTGAGGTGTTCCGAAGTTTGCTTAGTGCCGATAAGGAATGAACGAAGCCACTTCGCAAGCAGCGAAAAGCTCTCATTTAAGAAATTGGAAGCAGGAATGAAGAAGGGGGCACAGTCAGACTTTCGTCTCAGACTACCTTAGACAATGAAGCTGTTCAGATATCCTCGCATATTCATAACCAAAAGCCTCGGATTATTGACTCTCCTTGACAATCCTCTAGTTATCTTTAGTTTACTTATCTTGCAATGTTGGTAAAAGAAACCTAAAGCTAAGGATTGCACAAAAATTCTTGCCGATTCAACTACTACTACTCTGCAATCATAGATTATTTGAGCACGAACAAGTAGTATAAATCATTTTTTTACCACAAGGTTTGCTCCTATTACAAGTTTGCAATTGTAATCCTATCCTGCAATTATGCTTACTAGGGTAATAAAAGGGTTTCTTAGGTTCCTTTTGTAGTTAGATCTGGGCTTCTTTCATGCTGCAGGCAACTAAGGCAATTGAATCAATCTTGAAGTCTAAAGCCTGTGAGTAGAACCCTGCATTCAAAAGGGATTCATTAAGATTCTTTCACAAGTTCGATGTCATGCAGCTTATGTTCCGTCGGACTTTTTTGAAGTAACCAAAACTGTAACAGAAACAGGGAACCACCCCGAAATCAGATCTTGTTGGAGTAGTTTCATTCAGAGAACTTCATGTCAGATATTGTGGATAAATGCTTTTCTTTTTCTTTGAAAAATATAGTGGTAACATGCCATAACCTGGGATTAACTTTGGATGCTCTTAAGTAGAGGGTTCCAACCAGCTAGACAAGTCTTATTGGTTGGATCCATGTTTATTGAGGAGGCTAATTGTGCATGGAATTAAGGAGTGAGAAGCTTTCAAGTCAAATCATTATGGAGTGGATATAAAGGCATACCTGACGGTAGAACAGCTAAGATTATTAGAGAAAACAACCAAAGATGAAAGCCGCCATCAGATAGTTAATTGCTTCTTCCAGAGATAATTTAATCCTTGTTGATTTAACTCCTGCCCTATGAAACTTTGGATTTCCCTTACTGTTTCTTTGATATTGTTAACTGCTTCTACTTCCTTGATGTTATTGACTTCATGTATATTTATATTGTTTGTTATTGCAGGTTATTAGTAGACATGTGAACATGATTTCTCCTTCATAACCAAGTATCCACTGGTTTATCCTTAATTCCAGCCCCGAGCTCCAAATGGAAGGTAAATTATTGGAAAAAGTTACTTGATTCTAGTGAGGTGTGGCGTTCACTATTTTTGTAAATTTTCAGAGTGGATGCTATGGCATAAGATATGTGAAAATGATTTAAAGAGATAGAAACATAAAAAATAAGTGTTTGAGAAAATGTTTATAAAGGATAATAAAAGATCAATTAGGACAGAGTAGTGCTCCAAGTCTTTCAAAGTTTGACAATTGGTAGAAAATAAAGAGATAATAACAAAAAATAGTTTCCTAAGTATGGTAGGACTTTAACTTGTTTAACAATTGTTTCAAGAAGAAAGAAATATGAAAAGTTGACTAAAAAATACAAGAAAAATCTTTTTCAAAATGACATATTGTAAAAAAATGGAATTTTATCAGCAATGATAGGCTTTCATTAAATCAGCCATATCTTCCTCATCTAACCTTCATTTTTGTTAATTCAAGATGTTTTGGAGATAACTTGATGCTAGACATATTGAATGTGGTTTCATTGAAAAAATATACCTTAGCTAATATCGATGAGGCTTCCTTTGTCTTATATCTACCTCTTTTGACTATGGCTTGACATAAATTTTAAATTTTTAAGTCGATTGGACACTTGCAAGTCAAATGTCACCTTATATCATTTCATAAGGTCACCTTAAATTTCGAAGCATGTTCATCCCACTAGTTCCTCTCGGCACAAATGTCAAAGTGTTGGCCTTCATGCTTCTTCAAACATGGAATTCAATATAGGCATTCAAACCCTTCTTGGCATTGATGTTGCATATAGTTTGGTCATGTGGTTAGTAGGAGGTCAGTTGCTTGCATCAAAGTCAACATCCTATGGAAGAGATCTTATGAATAGAACCTCAAACAATTTTATCAATCAACTTTCTATGTCCAATAATGTGATGTACTGAGAGTATATATAGGTTCCAAGGTCCCTTTATCAAGGACTCATGGGATCCCCTGAATTTTGACCAAATGTTGAAATACCATACAAGCCTATTGGCTCATATCTAGTCACTTCAGGCATTCCAACAATGGATTTCAGAGTTACAGGCTTCTAACAGCTGAATATAGTTGTCTAAAGATATTGTTATTATAGGCTTCTAAAAATTGATACTGGTGTCGTAACAACATTATGACATATAAAATCTGGCCACAGAATCATTCTAAAGGTTGGATTCCAGCCATCAGAATTAGTATCTTTGACAAAGTTGAACAACTTTCTTTTTTAGCCATAACCGCCTTGTCCAAACTCTTATTGCAACTATGAACAATATGTTCTAAATGTAACTCAATGTTGGAATAAAATTGGTTTGATATTTAAACTCCAAAATGTCCTAATCCTAGTGAAGCTATCATTTGACTCTTGTATGTTATAATCTTTTAAAGGAAACTAGATAATGACACATTCTCTTATGCACCCAAACTCCAATAACTATGTCTGTTCTTGGACTTCCAGGTCTTCTTGGGTCTAGGTTTCATCATAGATATTCTACTGTTTGCATATTTACTTAGAAGGCCATGAATTGAGGTCCTATTAAGCACTCGTGTATTCAAAATTTTTTTGATCAAAAAAATAATGCACTATTAATGGTGTTAATGATTCATTTGTGTCACAAAATTTTATATCTAATGTTGAATATTCCTTTTTGCAGCTGGAAATAACTTTATAATGTTGGCTATAAGTTGTCCTACTTGGCTTAGGTCTCTAGTTCCTGCATGTGAGATATCAATATCACTTGAAAGCAAGGTCCGCAATAACGGAACCAGCATCTATGTTGGTAGGCTGGTGGTACAGTATGGTATGGTATCATGCTATACTATTCCGATGCGTACTAACAAAAGAAAACTAGAGAGGGAGGGAAGGAGGGAGGGGGCTTAGAAGCCCTCCTCTCCTCCTCCACTTGTCCACAGGGCCAACTAGGCAAAGCCCATGTTTCCTTCTCCCAGCATCTCTCACTTTCCTCCCCTCTCTCTCTCTCCCTCCCTCTCTCTCACCTCCCTTCCTCTCTCTCGCTTTTGGCCGAGCCCTTGTTTTGTTTGACATATGCGCTCTGCTTGATAGGGCTAGTAGACGAGTGGAGGAAAGGAGGGCTTTCGAGCCCCTGCTCCCTCCTTCTCCAAGCATCTCTCTCCCCCTCCCTGTCCCTTTCTCTCTCCCCCTCCCTCCCTCTCTCTCTCTCTTCCTCTCTTTTCTTCTTCCTCTCTCCTTTTCTTGCTGGTTTCTCGAATCGAGAGAGGGAACTGCACCAGTCCGCCCCGAATGAGCAGTTCAAGGTGGTATGGTAGTCCTTGCTTGAAAGAACTTCTTAAAATCTAGATGTAGGATTGATGGTTTTTTTTGTTGTTATATGAGAAACTCAACTACTTTTTATCTTAAAATCTCTTTGGCTTACGTCTCCAATTCTTGCATGTGAGATATTAAAATCACTTGAAAGATCTTCTCAAAATCTAGATATAAGATTGATATTTTTTCTTCCTTGTTATATAAGAAACTCCACTACTTTCCATCTTTAAATCTCTTTCTTGGTCTCAAAAATAGTTTTCAGCTTGTACCTTAGATGAATCCATAACTAGCACAAAAGACTTACTATATCAACTCATACCTTAGCTAGCAAGTGCAGTAAGGTAGACTCAACATCAAGTCTATTGCATGTTAGGATGCAATGCTTAGGTGGCAATCTGTTTGACAATTATTTGCATGTCAAATCACTAAATTCAACAAGTACTAAATGTGGCCCATTATCGGTGATTACCTATACGACATCTGCTCTTCCACATGATCTATCATCTCCTCAATCAGTTTTGATGAAATATGAAAATTTAATATGGTCTTCCTTTTTTTTATCAATTTATGACCAATTTTTGGCCTCAAAATAACATAAAATTACAAAAATGAAGATAGGAGTCGTATTACCAGATTTTAGCAAAAATCCGGGTTGCAATCCATGAAATTGACAAGATCTAGCTATTTTTTTTAATTATTTTACAAAATAAAGATTTGGAAGGTGTTGAGAGCTCACGAGATGGGGGCTCTCTTTTCCCCCAATAATTTAACCTCTCTTATGGTCGGTATACGCTCGAATCGATAAGAACCATTTGGTTCGCACCAAAACTGCGCCGAACCATCCGGTTCAATGCTGTTCGGGAGATAAGGAGGGGAACCATCCTAGTTCTCCCTCAGTTTGGTATGGTATGCTCTGAACCAGATGGTCTGGGTGCTGAGTTACGCCCTGTTCGATGCGACGTTCGCAGCATCCAAAAAAGAAGAGCAAAGCAAACGTAGCATGCCCAAAAGTGAACCAACCCCTTGGACTGCTACGAAATTGTATCATTTGGTCTACGTACCGGAACTGATAACATTCGAGATTATGCAGGATTATACACGAAAGATCCTTTTTTGGCTCTCTCTTCAGCCCTATGTCTCTTATCCCTAGGGGGTCTTCCTCCACTAGCAGGTTTTTTCGGAAAACTCCATCTATTCGAGCCGACCCTATCTGACTGAGGCTGTCGACTTAACTGCGCCGAATCTGGAGGTCTGCTTTGATCCGAGTCTTCCATGGCCTGATCGTGCTCATATTGATCCGGAGGCAGATTACCCGCCCCTGCCCCAAAGGCTATGCTCTGCCAAAGCGGCGTCCCTTGAATGAACCTACCTTGGCAAGAATGAGCGGAAGGTTCTTTCTGATCAATCAAAGTGCTAGCCGCCTGTCTAAGTCCTGGTTGAGCTGTCATAGGTCCAGAATCGGGATAGGACTAGGTGATTGATCCGAGGAACTCTTCTAATATAGAATAGATACAGCGATGGAGGCCTAAAGACTGCAGCGAATAGGCCAACAGCTGAGATGGGGATAGCAGCGCTTAGCAGCGGATACGCTAACGTCGGATAAGCAACCCACTGCCTCCAACAAGGGATAAAGGGCTGCTAGAGAATAAAGTGTGGCACTTTCTTTCGTAATAGAGTAGGCAGTTCGAGATTCCGCAATGCGCGATGAATGCATATCAGGGGTAAGGAAGGTGCCGAGGTCTTAATAGAAAGGGGTTGATAGTCCCATCTACTAGGCTTTTCCGAACTTCCCTTCGCCTTTCTGCCCTAGCACTTGCAAATAAATTCTTAATACTTTTGCTAAAAAAGAGAATATGAGAGTTTTGCTTTCTCGCTTGACTTGAAAACTCCACTTTTTTCTCTATTTTGCTTTTCTGACTTATATAGGATGTTTCTCGATGTGACCAAACAGTAGAATCTATCTCTCAGCGATTCCTTTCTCCGCTAATCATCCCTTCCCAACCAGCCCGCCTGATCGATCGTCGGTTGAGCTGACTAAACTCAGTTGTCGGTTAGTGGGTGCATGTCAAGCGAGGAAACAAGAGTTCCGGTACAACCAGACGAAATGATCACTGAGCCGGATCAGCCAGACGAAGCAAGAAGAGTGCCAAAATTTTTGGGTTACATACGTGATGTCGAATTCAGACAGAAGCAGTAACCATCTTGCGGTCCTTCCCGTTAAGGCACAACTTGGTTTTGGAAGATATGGCACCAAAAGTTGTAGAGCTGGTCGTTTTTCATATCGAGCCATTGAAGCAGCGCGTCGGGCTACAATCGGACAATAAAAAAGGAGAAATTTTGTTTACCGAGACAGAGTTGATTGATTTACGGGACGTCGTTCATCGCATAAATGCGCCTTGGATCGTAGAATTCAAAAAAATTTCTGGATCCAAATCCAGAAGTTATTTGAATTCATTAGGGAGGAGAGATTAGGATCTGAGAAAGGTTGATTAAGATTCATAAAATTGAAACTAAAATCAGAAGAAATTAATTTGAAGATCTCATCTTCAAAAATTCTGCAGGTGAAGAACACCGCAGCCTGATGATCTATCTAGATTCCTGTTTGAGTCACATAATTGTCCGGCCTCTACAGGTATCCACACGAGGATCTAATTATCTGAGATAGGGTCTTACCGGAGTGCTAGCTCCTTGCAAAAACTTCTCATGACTATCATATAGATTAGAAGATAAAAATCTGCAACATACCTCCTTAAAGAAGAACCCTTTCTTCTTCAACCTTGCTCACGATGGAGGAAGAGGAAGGAGGAACCTTGCACGTGGATCTTCCTTGCCTTGCTACCGTGGAAGAAGAGAAGGATGAAGACCCCTTGCTGCCGTGGAGAAGGAGGAAGAAAGAAGAGGAGGCGTGGAGAGGAAGAGGAGAGAATTTTTTTTTTCATTACTTCTCCCTTGCTACCCTTTTATAGATTAGATTTAGAGCTCCTCTTAATCTTATTAGGAGTATGGGACTATAACCACCCTTGGATTAATGCCAAGTGTCCAATCCTTATGCTCAAAGATGCATGACATGTGTCTATTTAATCAATTGATTAATTTCCTAATCATATTAGGATTCCTAATCTCATTAGGAGAATTAATTGATTTGGGAGCATGCATCTTATGACGCGATGTGGACTTTAAAGTCCGCATAGTGTGAACATGACTTAAGTCATATTCATCCTACAACGACATGTGGTCTTTAAAATCCGCACAAACCTTGGTTTAATCAAATTGACCCAATCATGAACCCAAATCAATTTGGGTCGAACCCAAATTGATTTGGCTCATTAAATCAGCCCAATTGCAATCCAATTGCAATTGATTCCACTTAATTCTTCTTCCATTAACTCACTAACACTTAGTGGGTTAATTCAATCACCAATCATATTGATGATTGATTTCTATTATGATTTCAAATCACAATTATGCTAGTCTGACTAATTAAATCCTCTATGTGTGTGATCCCGTAGGTTCTATTCTGACTGGTAGTGAAAAATATTGAGATCTCCATCTCAATATCGCTGAAACTCCTTTCAGTGGACTGAAACGATTTCAGTTCTACTCTTATAGTTCACTGATCACCAAGTGAATGCCTTCGAGTCTCATAATCCACTAGTGACACCTAGCAGTATGTGGTGGCAACCCAGCAGAATGGAATATCTGAACCTCTTGGTGCAGTTAGCGTATGATACAGTCCCTCTATCATGGATTCCGACATGACGGAGGTTATGGATATCTCGTCAAACCCCATCGTCTGTCATATGTCAAATTTATACGACTTCCAGTTCGAGATATAGAAAATTCTTTTTCCAAAATACTTGGCCAGAAATTTATCGAATTCAGTCTCATAAATCATATAGGATTACTCCTAATCTATCAAGGTCGATAGATCCCATCTAGATGTAACCCTATTCCAAAATGAACTTACTGCAGCCAATTCGCACTATAAGGACCCGAATGACTAGGGCCCAAGTTCACATGCTTGTCAAACTACAGCAACCTCACAGTGAATAGCTGAGGCATCGCAGGTCAAAGGACCAATCATACAACTGCAGCATAAGTAGTCACTGACGAGTGGATAGACATCCATGTGACTACTATCTTTAGTCACACTCAGTACCTTGTTTTCTAACAAGTACTTGCATAATCACTCCAGTGTCTCTACACCGTGGACTCGAGACTCGTCCATCTGACTAAGTGATTTGTGCACTAATCTCAGCGGATCGATCACCGTCCCTCGTGATGGATCCATCGATCAGGAGCATTTAGAAATTAATCCCTAATGACACATGCCTCAAATTCTCAACTCCTTGAAATTATGTGTCATCATCTATTAATTTTTTGGACGATTCATGGACACAAACAAACATGAATGAAAAATAAATTGCCCAATCTTATTTATTAATAAGCATCAAATTACAAATTTATGCCCTAGATTACAAATATGCGTCAGCCACGTTGGCTTCTAGGGCATACTTCTAACACTGGGATGGTACGCTAACCTTGAAAGATATGATCTTGCCTCAACTATTCTTCCACTTACTTTTTTGCTAGCAGGGGTCAATTTGAAGCAAGCAAGAATCATTCTACGATTTTCTCTGAGAATCGTTCTAGGGTTGGCAGAGAGTTCTAGGGTTTTATCTCTGCCAACGTAGTCCTACTTGCTTTCTTCTACCTTGAATCCATTAGATTTAGTAGCATTCTCCTCTTCATGTGCTTCGTTATTATATCCTTCTTGTACTAATCAATGTCATGTGTTAAGAATCTAGTGGCTATTTTTCTCCTCTTCTTATGACTATCGAACACTTCCTAAATTATATTTCGCCTTTTGAACTGGCCTGGCATGTTCAAGTCTCCAACTTAGAGCTTAAGTAGTATGGTAGTAGATCTGGTAATAGAAAGGTAGGCAGAAAGTACCTACAAGAGAATTCCCAACTTAAGATGATGATTTCTAGTAGGACCAATAGACACGACTTGCTCCATTGGCTAAGCACTCATATTGAGATTATGTGGAACTAATTACACCTTAAGTTTTAGTCATGGACTATATTGGCTATATGTTAGCTACTATGCTCATTGAGGAAACAAAGTCTACTTCTCATCATTGGCTTGTTGTACCATCCTTATGGCTGATTACGGTTACAATTCTTTGTTGTGATTGAGAAAGTTATTCATTGACATAGTTCTCTTATTGTGAGCAAGTGCTTCTCTTGAAGTATTAGATGTCGATACCTCCTGAGTGGTGGCAGGTTCAACATAGCCATACCATAGTTTTCTACGATCCCACACCATCACCACGAGGGATAAGTTGCCTGTAAAAGAGGATCACTACTCTGTGAAGGCATTGAGATTATGCTTGCATTAAAGTTCAGAACTTTGGTGAAACCCACTTGTAGAAATCATCCTTTGCTTTTTGAAATTGTTGACATGGGGATCATCGGATATTGAAATAGATATCAGGAAAATAAGCACGCCTATAGGGTTCCATGTTATTTCGAGGGATGCTGGCATTTGGGCAATAATCTTGATTGTTGAGTTGCAACATTAGCATGCATCTCTTATAGTGCGATAGATAACAATTGATTTATTGCTCTAAGATTCTTTTGGCCTTATTTCATACGCACAAGAAACTCATCCAAACTATCCATATGATGCACAGGGCCTTTTTATTAGTGGCTCATTGTTGTAGAGTTAAGAGCCCATCCTTTTCTCAATGACATGAATAGTGGAGTCACACAATCAACCATGATACGCCATATCGGTCGCTACCAGCGAGTACCGACCATGCCATACTGGTACCGAATAGATATGCATACGATAGGCGTCTCAAGTCATCATGGTATGCCAAACTGACCTCCATACCGGCTATACCGATATTGTACTAAGATGGTACTAATGCTGGGTGGGAACCTTGAGCCAGCACTATATAATTTAGGGGTAAAACTTTTGATAATAAGATATCAGAAAGAATCTGTTGCTATAGAATTGCTGATGATGAAACTAGAATCAAGGGTTCGCACTAATGGTTTGTGGAAGTATTATAGATTGAAAATGCTTGAAGGTAGAAGACAAACCTGGTCTAATCGCACGGCGCAATAAGTCCTCTTCTTCTTCCTGTGAAGGAAATTATGATCATCTAGACTAGGTAAGAGTGATTTAGCAAAGATAACCATGTTGGAGTCTCACCATCCTTTGCTCGAGGTTTCGACGATCAGATTGACATTATATGGGTCACATAAAAATCAAACCAGAAAAAGAAAGCCTTCGAGTCTCACCAAGATTGTGGCAAAAGTCATATCACCATAACTCTCAATAATCATTCAAACTTCATTTCATTAACATATCTCAAAAATGATGAGTGCATGATATTTATAGCTTTTACTGTGTTTCATTGATCATGATTCTTATATGCTCTTAGAATTTGAGTATACTAAGTAATAGAACAAAAAGTCATGAGAATTTGACATGAATTCCACAAGACTACATATTGAAGCATTCATATCATATGTATTAGATAGGTCAAAATTGGCATTTCACAGTTTCCTAGTTTGACTTAGATTGTTAAGCTAATATAGCCAATGTTGGCTAATGGGAGCATCTGTTGGCACTAGTCCCCTATTTGAAGGACCCCACTCTAAGCCTGGCACATTTGGAACTTGTTTTTTTTTCCACTTAGGCTTAGCATTAAGGCCAAGCTTGGGCACTAGATTAATCCAATGCATCTATTAATCTTGAATCCAAAAGATCCATGTTAGCATAAATTTCTACACCCTAGTATTTGCCATCTCATGATACTTTCCAGGGTACTTTCCAATCCTAGGTGAGTCCAAATAGTGATTTTGAGATGTCGGCCCATTCATTCATCTCATCTACCCCATAGCTTAATAAATTTGACTACCAGCGAATTAGATGGTGTTCATGGTAGTCACTAAATTTAATTACCTTAACCTAGTAGATGATCATCTACATGGTTCCCAAGCTTGCTTTCTTGGAGACTTCACCTTAAAACTTAGTCGGAGGAGTGATTTTCTCACCATTGAGGACCAACGGTTGATACTGTCACATCATTGATGAGTCATATTATGATGCTTCATCTTCCTATCCATTTCTTGACGAGAGCTATTAAACTTGCAGTTGAAGAGAATGGTCTAGCTAGTGATGTAGGCCCCTCTACTATGACATTGGATAGTTGATAGTTTTTAGGTTGATCTTTATTAATTAATGAGGACATATTTTCTTGTTACCAGGATCTATGATGATATTGATTGCTTCCTCTATGTATGATTGGCAATGATTAGTTCGTCGTTGTAGATGCCTTAATGGTCAGAAAAGTTATTCCTTTTTCAATGTTTGTTATCTTCTCCTTTCGTATTACGCTTATTTTTGGATGCATAAGAGAAATATTATCAAGGTTTGTTATATCGGTCAGTACCGGTGTGTACCAACCGTACTATATCATACTGTATCGGTACCAAACCAGCATGTAGTATGGAGGCCATATAGACATTCGATACATCGAACCGGTTCCTGTACAATATGCGTCGATGGTATAATAGGATGGTATTTGTATGGGGTTCGATATTCTAATCATCTTCTTCTAGCATATGTATTTCCTTAAAGGAAATATTTGTTATCTTCTCCTTTGGCATTATACTTACTTTCTTTCATTGACTTTCTTCGCTTCTATCTTAATGATGGCCAAAGTCTTCTTATGGTTCTTAGTCACTAAGTTTCTAAGTTGATTGCATCTATGGCGGGTGTACCATCTTGTGGATCATGCACATAGAGATATTTGCCTTAATAATCAGGTTTGGTGGGATAATTGTTTGGTGACTCAACTTAACATAATTCTATTATACATGAGGATAAGTGCTAAGCCTTCCCCAGCGTCATAGGGTTGGGGGCAGAAGTAGATGCTAAGCATCGTAGCATAGACTTGCTCAGTGTCATTAGCCATCAAGAACTTGGTCTTGACAAAAGAAGAAATATCTCAATCAGTCTAGTCCTTAAAATTGTTAGTATAATTTTTTGATCTTCAAACTATTTTGTTTCAAAGGTTTACTTAGCACAAACCTTCGCATAGGCTTCCTATGATTGGACAAATATTGCACAAAGTTTATGTGAAGTTCTTCTAGAGTTACACTAGATGAAAAGCCTTAGAGTTGCACCAAGGCCATAGCTGAGCCATGCTACCATGGTTGAACACTTATTATATGCACCTAAACTTCTATTCATTTTGTAGTATCGTATATGTGATGATTACATATTATTTATGGCTTTAGAACCCCTTATATTGAATTGGGATTTAGGTGGCTCTAAAATTCATCCAAACTACAGGATACTTGGAAAAGAAAGTAAGAATTGGACAAAATTTTGCCTAGGCTACCCGAGAAAGAATCTAATTATGATAGAAAATTGGCACCATTCATGTATGATGGATCAATTTTGGCATCAAATAAATTGATGATGTAGCTTATGTTATAGCAATTGAGTGCTAGTGATAGCATTATAGTACATGAATTCTATGTGGGATCGAAGTTCTGATGCTTAGGTGGCTTCTTAAGCCCTGGATTTTAGGTACAAAGGGTCAAAGGGAGGGAAGAAGAAATTTACAGATTTATGGATCCTAATCCTTTTTCTTGTAATTCCTTTGAGAGAACAAAACTACAAATGCCCTAATCCTACCTAAAGTTATATCACTTTAACTCAAAAGAAACAAAAAGGGTAGATATTATGGTTACTAGGTATTGAAGGACAACAAAGCCTCCACAACTCAGGTCGTAGGGATTTGTTATAATAGGGCATATGATAAATTTTGATAGGTTAGAGAGAATCTAGTTGAGATTTATCAACACTGAACTCTAATTTTTGATATGAATTGATGAGCTTATTATTGTAGATTCAATAAAACTATCCTATGTAACTCAACTACAAGAATTAACTAAATGGACCCTTTTACTAGTGGCGGCCACTTCTCTTTTTTTTTTTTTCCTTTCTTCTTCTTGTTTTCCTCCTACACTTTCCTTCCTTGTATTCTCTTCTTTATCTTCCTTCCTCTTTCCCTCCTTTTCCCTCATTTCCTGCCCTTTTTTCTCTTCTGTCTTTTATTTGATCTCTCTTGGGCAAGTCCTCCTTTCTTATCCTATAGAATTGTTAGGTAGCACCAAAAACCTCCTCTTTCTCCCATTTTACTGACACAAGTCTATTGTGATATGATCAATGTATAGATTTCTTCTTCAAACTGTTCTACTTTTATCTCCAACAAAAAATATAAAAAGAAAATTACAAAATAGAATATGTAAGAAAGTAATAGAAGTTTACCCCTCTTGAAATTCATACATCTAAGGGGAAAGTGTTGCCCAAGGTGACAAGCCAATAGGGGGGGTGAATTGGTTTCTCTTAATTTTTACTATCTTACTTTAGTCAATTGATGAGTGAGTGAAATTAGAACAATGCACACTACAAATACACAAGAAGTATAGTGGTTCGGTGCTCTCCTAAGCACCTACGTCCACTCCCCAAGCGACCCCTTGGGAATTTACTATAATCCCGCGGATTACAGTTGGATTGTTTTTCGGGCTCACAATCTAAAAACCTTTACACTTTGGTTTTCCGGGATTACCAAAAACCTATGTTGGTTTTACGGGCTCACCAACGAACCTTCACAATTGGTTTTACGGGTTCACCAATAAACCTACACCGTTGGTTTTGCAGGCTCACCAACAAACCTTTACAAGGTGATTAATAAAAAGAAAGAAGAAAGTTGAAGCTCCTAGATGAGCAAATATAACATTTATAAGCCACAAAGAAGAGTTTAGAGAATAGTTATCGCTTGATGAGACTTCTCTCTTCTTTGTCAAGAATGCTTAACTCTTCAAGGGTGGATGGAGCTTTTGATATCTCTTGGAGTCTGCTCAACCACTTCCTTTTTGACTCTTGAATGAAGCACTTGGATGAAGAAGATTAGGGCACTTGTCTTTCTTGTGTAAGCTTTGATATTTTGTAAAAGGATGTTTCCTCTGATGAATAGTGTCACTTTAAATAGTTTCTTTCATCCATTGGACAAGCCCCAATGGTTAGAATTCAAAAACTAGCCGTTACTCACTGTTGGGAGGTCAAAAAGTACTTCTGCAGAACTAGCCATTATGCTTCTGCCCGTGCTTGGGTCGACCCAACTTTTACTTGGGTCAACTCAACATTAACTGGGGTCGACCCTCTCAGAACCACAGAACCTTGCATTTCAGTCTTCCTTCACTTGGGTCGACTCAACATCTTTTTGGGTCGACTCAAGGTTCAGTTGGGTCGACTCAACTTCCACTTAGGTCGACCCTCTCAGGGTTTCCAGAGAACCTATTTTTGAATGTCATTGCCTTTGGGTCGACTCATGTTAACTTGGGGTCGACTCAAGTTTCATTTGGGTCGACCCTCTCAGGGTTTCCAGAGAACTGTTTTCTTGAGGCTTGAGGATTGGGTCGACTCATCCTTTTCTTGGGTTGACCCAAGTACTGTTCATCCGTGCCATTTTTGCAGAAGTGTGCCATATGGTTTCTTGATGTGCCGGGGTCGACTCAATCAATCTTGGGGTCGACTCAATCCACACTTTGCTGCAACTTAAGGTTAGATTCATCCATATAATCAATGAAATAATCTTTAAACAATTTTGAATATATGTCATGGTAGTGCTACATACTCCAAACAATGAAAATTACTATTGTCCACTTAAGAGTATGTTTCACTTGAAACTTTGCCAAATTAGAATTTAGAATTCACTATCCCTTTCGTATCACAAATTTTATCTTATTAATAATCATTGAAATACATTTTAATCTCATTATACTAATGTATCGAGAGTGACAGACTTATTAATGATGTATCGAATTAACTTGTAACATACTCTTAATTATTGTATTAATCATCAAAATACCACTATCATCCTCAATCTTTCCCTTTTTGATGATTACAAAATATTGAGTATGAGCCTATTGATACTTATCTTAAAATTAGTTTTAGAAGGGCTCAAGTTGCTGAATTTCAGCTTTTCAAATTTGAGAGTGAAGTCTCCCCCTATTTCATCCAAATGTTCCCAATTTGACCTTTTGAATTACTTTCCCTTTCTTTTATATTTCATTAAAGATGAAACTTCAAAAATTTGAGATAAAGTATGAGTTTCAGATTATGTATCGAGGCCTGACACTGTATGGGTATAGGTATGGCGTGCAGGCCAGCCTCCTTGGATTTTAGGTGATTAACTACCGAAGCGAAGAAAAGGCTGGATCAAGATAAGGGGGGTACTACGAGCCCTCTGCCCCACGCATCTAACCAGCTCGCGTGGTTCACCGGTTCCACCGACGTCACCCTTAGATCGAGTGATTCAGTCGATACAGAGGTGCGCTTCAAGTGGGGGGTGTGCTGTCCCTATTGGGCTGGGCCCTTCCCCATAAGGCCCCACCGTCGGGGCATAAGCGCCCTCTTGCTACCTATATGCAAGGCGCTGTGAAAGGTATGTGCCAAATTCTGAAATTCTATGTGCCAAATTCTGAAATTCGATTTAAATCTTAGACTTTAACATTTTCATTGTTACAAATTGCTCCCTCTTAAATGTATATCCTTTTCTGTTATAATTTTCAACTTGTTTGTCAACTTATTTCTCTTTCCTTGCTTCTCCCCCTTTTTGTTATCATCAAATAGGTGCATGGGAATAGACACAGTAATTAACAAACATTTCAGTTTCATTGATCAAAATGGAACATTGTAGTACAATAATGCCAAAACAAAACAAATACAATGTTCCTCAATCGAAGTACAAAGTACATGCCAACACAAAATACATATGAGAACTAGATACATATCCTAGGCTCTAATTATAATGCTAATTTCAGCCTAGGGGGTATCTAATGGCTGTGATCTAGTCCTCATCCTCCTAGCATAAGTGGCGAGGGGAGGTCGAGCTTGATGGGACTGAGTCTGGCGGGGAGCTCGGTGAGCTGGATGACTCTGTGCCGAAATCTCTGACTCAGCTGCTTGGGGCACAGATGGTCCATGAACCTCTCTCTCTCTCCGTAGAGCTCCTATCTGCTCTCTAAGATCACTAATCTCAGCAGTCATAATATCCAATCTGCTCGTCAGTCCATTAGTGATAGTCCTCGCCTGAGCTGACATAAGCTCAGTCATCCTACTCCAAAACTCATCTGTGTATCCCGCAGGAACAGATGACGAAGGTCCAGCCTCTGAAGGTGCTGTAGGATGATCCGTAGGCTCCTCACCCTCAGGGATGGGGTCTCCAATCTCTGGTGCATCACCCTCTGGTGCATCACCCTGAATCCTAGCTCCTGCACGTACCCACTGCCCGTTCACCTTCTCATAACCCATGCGAATAAGGGATCGTGCAGTGTATGTATCAGTGAATAGTAGATGCCTGGAAATCTCTCCCTCTACTGATATGTCATGCTGTCGGAAGATCAGGGTGAGTATCATACCATAAGGCAGGGAGACTCTGGAATTGCATATGACCTTTCTCATCTACCTGAGTGTCATAGCTGGGAGGTTCAGGGGAATGCCCTGAATAATGTGCTCCATGACGACCAGATCTCGCTTAGAAATGAGATCAAACCTCCCACTTTTCGGAAACAAAATCCGACCTATGAAGTTGTGCAACAACCTCATTTCAGCTGAAAGAGAGCTTGCTATTACATTTTCTGAATAATCAAAGTCTTCATTCTCAAGAATCAACTGCAAGGCTCTCAACTTATTTTCGGACTTTTCTGGAGTTGCTCCTTCGCAGGGGAGATGAAGCAACTCACTCAAACTCTCTTCTGAAACCCTAACCCTTACCCCTCGGACTTCAGATATGAGCCCTCCCATTCCAGTTTTCAGGAAGGCATAGAACTCACGAACCAATCCTGGGTAGATCACCACATCTAGGGAGCAAAGATACTCCCAACCTTGCCTTCGGATCCATTCCCCCAAACGGAACCCTTCTTGATCCAAAAACTCGGAGTGGATCCTTCTTCCCGTGGTAACTGGTCTCCCCGCAAATTTCGCAAGTTGGACTGAAGGGGAGGAAGGAGGAGGAGGCTCTACACGTGTCTCACCTTGTGGAGACACTGTAGAAGGCTCTGTAGCAACTCTATTTGCATGGGTGGTCCGTAAAACTCTTCCGGATCGCTTGGCTACGGCTCTCTTGGGTCCCATTTCTTCAAGATCTTGATCTAATCTACTGTTTGGAGATGTTTGGAAGAGATTTGAGAGTGGGAAATAGGGTTTTCGAAAGAGGACAAAGAGAATACAGTGCCCTAGATAGCTCACGGGTCCTCCTTTTAACAGTGGGGTCCCGTCGTTGGGTCGACCCTAGATTTTTTTTGGGTCGACTCAACATTGGGTCGACCCCATTCTGGGTTGGGTCGACCCTAGTTCAGAAATTTTTCTTTCTCTTCCTTTTCTCTTTTTAAAAATTTTCCTTTCTTCCAATCCTTACAAATTCTTACTGGGACAATTATACATGAGTAAGGAATCTATAGATGACTAGTTTGACTAATGTTTCATGGATTTTTAGAAATGGGAGGAGAGTATCATGATACAGCTTGCTCCTTTTTATATCTCCTCAATAAAAAGGATCACATATGCCTAATTCCCTCCTAAGCGTGCAAAATCTATCTTCACTCAAAGATTTTATGAATATGTCAGCTAATTGTTTCTCAGTACATACATACTCAATACATATGTTTCGATTTTGCACATGATCTCTAATAAAATGATATATTATTTCAATGTGTTTGGCTTTAGAGTGCTGAATCGGATTTTTAGTAAGGTTGATGGCACTAGTATTATCACACTTTATAGAAATGTTATCTAGTTTAACTCCATAGTCCTCTAGTTGTTGCTTAAGCCATAGTACTTGAGCACAACAACTGCCGGCAGCTATATATTCAGCTTCAGCCGTTGACAGTGCTACTAAATTCTGCTTTTTGCTAAACCATGATACTAAGTTATTTCCTAAAAATTGACATGTTCCACTAGTGCTCTTCCTATCTAATTGCATCCTGCAAAATCTGCATCTGAGTAGGCAAGCAAATCTAGACAAGAGTCTCTTGAGTACCATAATCCTATGTTTGTAGTTCCTCTTAAATATCTAAGGATTCTTTTAACAGCACTTAAATGTGACTCCTTAGGATCTGATTGGTATCTAGCACATATTCCCACACTAAACACGATGTCTGGTCTACTAGCAGTAAGGTAGAGCAAGGATCCAATTAATCCTCTATAAAGCTTAATATCAATACTTTTTCCTTTCTCATCTTTGTCTAGCTTACTAGTAGGATTCATTGGGGTGCCTACTCCCTTATGATTTTCATTCCCAAACTTCTTTAATATTTCCTTTGTATACTTAGTTTGATGAATGAAGATACCTTCTTTAGTTTGTTTGATTTGTAACCCGAGAAAGAAATTTAGTTCTTCCATTAAACTCATCTCGAATTCTCCTTGCATTAAATTAGCAAACTCTTTGCAAAGATTGTCATCTGTGGCACCAAAAATTATGTCATCTACATATATTTGTACCACTAGTAGATTTTTGTCTTTTCTTTTAAGAAAAAGTGTTTTGTCTACATTTCCTCTACTGAAATCATTATTCAATAGAAATTTACTTAGTCGATCATACCAAGCCCTAGGTGCTTGTTTTAGTCCATATAATGCCTTATGTAGTCTAAACACATGATTTGGCAATTCATGATTTTTAAAATCAGGAGGTTGCTCTACATATACTTCTTCCTCTATATAACCGTTTAAGAAGGCACTTTTTACATCCATTTGATACAATTTGAAATTCATGAAACATGCAAAAGCTAGAAGTAATCTAATAGCCTCTAATCTAGCTACAGGAGCAAATGTTTCCTCAAAATCTATCCCTTCTTCTTGATGGTATCCCTTAGTTACAAGTCTAGCTTTATTTCTTATAACTACCTCATTTTCATCTAATTTATTTCTAAAGATCCATTTTATTCCAATTACAGAGTTATGCTTTGGTCTCTCAGTCAATGTCCATACATTACTTCTTTTGAATTGATTTAATTCTTCTTGCATAGTATTTATCCAATTGGTATCTTTTTCAGCTTCTTCATAAGTCTTAGGTTCTAACTGTGAAACAAAAGCAAGATAATCATTTAAATTTCTAAGAGAGGATCGAGTTCTTACCCCTTGAGATGGATCACCAATGATTAAGTCTTTAGGGTGTCCATATGCATACCTCCATTCCTTTGGTAAGTCTTGAGATTGTGGTGGCACGCGATCATTTTTCTTATCTTGATTTGGCACGTCATCAAGATTCAACTTTTCAAAGTTAATAATTCCTGCATCATCATCAAGGATATCTTCTTTCCTAGCAGACTCACTATCAGACTCATCAAATATGATATTAACTGACTCTTCGACTACAAGAGTTCTTTTATTAAACACTCTGTATGCCCTGCTAGATGTGGAGTATCCTAAGAAGATACCTTCATCTGACTTGGCATCAAATTTACTTAGATCCTCCTTGCCATTGTTTAATATGAAACATCTACATCCAAATACTCTAAGATATTTAGCGGTTGGTTTCTTATTCTTCCAAAGTTCATAAGGAGTTTTCTTGGTTATAGGTCGTATTAAAACCCGATTAAGAATATGGCAAGCAGTGCTTATAGATTCAGCCCAAAAGTACTTTCGAAGATTTGACTCACACAACATCGTGCGTGCCATTTCTACCAAGGTCCTATTTTTCTTTTCAACAACCCCATTTTGCTGAGGCGTTCTAGGTGCTGAAAATTGATGTGAGATACCATTTTCATTACAAAATTTCTCAAAGTGTTGATTTTCAAATTCAGTTCCATGATCACTTCGAATTGCTATTAAAGTGAGCTTCTTTTCATTCATGATATTATTATAATATTTCAAGAATGCTAAAAATGCTTCATTCTTATGTGCCAAAAATGAAACCCATGTATATCTTGAAAAATCATCTACTATAACTAGTCCATACTTCTTCCCTCCTAGACTCGCAGTTCTAGTGGGTCCAAATAGATCCATATGTATGAGTTCAAAAGGCCTAGTTGTTGATACTATATTCTTTGATTTGAAGGATGATTTTGTTTGTTTTTCTAATGAGCATGGTCCACAAATTTTGTCCTTTTTGTTGACCCCCTAATGGATTTTGATGAATACAAAATACTAGAGTATAATTCCATTTATCTTAACAATTTAATTGAGAAATTTATGTGTTTTATTAAGAATATTGTTAAGAAATGTCTAGGCAAGTTCCCATAATTTTTATGAATTTATTGAAGAATTTTTTGAGATGAAAGAAAAAGTTCAGGGACAGCCGAGACGTCTCCTGATAGTCTCAGAGACGTCTCTGGCACAAACAGGAAGAACTGACACGTCTGGAGACGTCCCCGGCACCTGCCAAGTCGTCCCCGCGATAGCGGAGTCGACTCTCTCAGTAGCGGAGTCGACTCTCTCAGTGGCGGCAGAAAGGCAGTTTTCAAGAGACATGCGTGAGACGTTCCCACCATACGCGGAGTCGTCCCCGCAAGTAAAAAGCAGATCTCCAGAGTTGTCCCCTAGATAGCGGAGACGGCTCTCTCAGGGTTTTCCAGAGAATGATTTTTTCGTTGATAAGGCAGCGGAGACGTCCCCTGAAAGAGCGGAGTCGACTCTCTCAGGGAATTCCAGAAGACATGTTTTTCTGAGATAAAGAAGCGGAGTCGTCCCCGAGGGAGCGGAGTCGTCCCCATTCAAAAAGTGCAAACAAGCCGAGACATCCCCGTAAAGTGCAGAGACGACCCTCTCAGCAAATCAGAAAGGCAAGGATTCAAACGGTACAATTCCAGAGTCGTCCCCGTAAAGAGCCGAGTCGTCCCCAGACAACGTAAAAAGTAAAATCTTGTAGCCGAGACGTCTCTCGTTGAAGCGGAGACGTCCCCGGAACGCCTGGGACGCGACTGACAACTTTTCAGGTTTGGTTTGAATTTCAAATCTCCTTCACTTTATCTCTAACGGCTATATTTGCTTTTTGGGCTATAAAAGGGACATCTTAAGTGCTTCTAAACAACTCTTCACCAACCCAAAGCAAAATCATTCAAGAGAGAAGAAAGAAAAAGAGGTTCAAGGGAGTTAGTGCATTCAAGTGAAGAAATCAAGTGCTTTCAAGCTTCCCAAGTGATTTCAAGCTCAACTACTCTCTTCCGCTCGTGCATTCAAAGCTCACACTCAAACCTACGCGATCCACATCGGAAGAATCACCATTTCCCACGCTTCCAACGGCAAAAGGATTCTTCCGGGTTCTATTGTTTATCATTGTCATATTTGCTTATTTAGAGCTTTCCAATTGTTTGTAAAACTCTTTTAACATTGTGCTTGTTCCAGTCAAGGGACTTAGAACAAGGGAAAGGCGTCCCAAGCCTAGGTTAAATTGGGGGTTTTAGGGTTTGTTGTGAGCCCGGTGTAAAACAACGAGTTGGGTAGTGAACTCGCAAAACTACCGTACTGTAATCGTGGATTATAGTGGAAATTTCCAAAGGTGCTTTGGGGAGTGGATGTAGGAGCAGTGGAGGCTCCGAACCACTATAAAAGCCTGTGTTTGCGATTGGTTGTCTTCATAGCTTTATTCTTGCTTTAGCTCTTATATTTGTGTGTTTTACTTTTAAATAGTCAAAAAGTTTTTAAAACACCCAATTCACCCCCCTCTTGGGTGACCATCTCTGGGCAACAAGTGGTATCAGAGCGGGTGCTCTGTGTATTTCTTGAAAGACCTAACCGTCTTAGCCAAAGATCTAGATGGCAACACCCTTTAACAATGTTCCTGCCGAGGGGCAAGCAACCAATAGACCTCCACTCTTCAATGGGACAAATTATACCTATTGGAAGACTAGAATGAGAATCTTCATTCAAGCACAAGACTATGCCTTGTGGAGGGTTATAGTCAAGGGACCACAAGAACCATCACACATGGTTAATGGCATTCGAGTTCCCAAACCTGAAGAGGATTGGGATGAGAATGATGATAGGATGGCTCAACTCAATTCTAGAGCCATGAACTCATTATTTTGTTCTTTAGATGCAAATGAGTTTAATAGAGTCTCCACATGTAGTTCCGCTAAGGAAATATGGGATGGGCTTGAAGTTACCCACGAGGGTACAAATCAAGTCAAGGAGTCCAAAGTGAACATTCTAGTTCACAAATATGAGTTGTTTAAGATGGAACCCAATGAAACCATCACATGCATATTTACACGCTTTACCGATATAATTAATGGTCTAAAAAGTTTGGGTAAATCTTATACTAACCCGGAACTTGTGAGTAAAATTCTCAGGTCTTTGCCAAAAGCATGGGAAGCAAAGGTCACGGCGATCGTAGAAGCCAAAGACCTCAACACCTTGGGGCTAGAACAACTTTTGGGCTCATTAATGACGCATGAGCTCACGATGAAGCAACATGAAGATGATTTGCCAAAGAAGAAGACTATTGCACTCAAGGCTACTTCGAGTGTGTGTGAAGAAGAAAGTAGTGAGAGTGAGGAAGAAAGTGAGGACGAGGACTTGGGTTTGATAGTTAGGAAGTTTAAAAAATTCATGAGGAAAAAGAAACCCTTCCCTAGGAAAAAGTTTGGAGGGAGAAATGATTGGAAAAAGGAAAAAGAAAAAGAAAGAGACCCAATCATATGCTATGATTGCAAGAGACCGGGACACATTCGTTCCGAATGCCCTCAACAAAAGAAGTACTTTGGAAAGAAGAAGAAGAAGGCATTGAAGGCAACATGGGATGATAGTGACACATCATCCTCCGAGGAAGAGAAGGAAGAGACCGCCAATTTATGCTTCATGGCGTTCGAAGACGACGAGGTATGTCAAAACCCAACTATAAATTTTACTTTAGAAGAATTGTATGAAGCTTTTCAAGAACTTATGGGTGATTGTACTATGTTAGGAGCAAAGAATAAAGAATTAAAAGTCTCCAATCAAAAACTGAAGGAAGATATTGAGAACCTATTAATTGAAAAAGAAAGCATTAAAAATATTAACACTATTGACCTAGAAATCAAAAATTCAAAACTTAGCATTGAAAATGAAAAGGCAAAAACACTAATTAAGGAATTAAATCTAAAAATAAAATTCCTACTCAATAATAATACCTCACTTGCACAAAATGTTGAATCTCTTAAACAGGATAAGGAAGAACTAGTTAAAGAAAATTTGAATCTTAAGAACGAGGTACATAAGTACAAACCAATTGTTGAAAAATTTACACAAAGCTCTGAAAAACTAAATCTTATTCTTTCAAATCAAAGAGTTGTTTTCAATAAAGCCGGATTAGGATATAAAACTAACAAACAACAAAAGTATCTAAAGAATTTCTTCATAAAAGCACAAGATGTAAAAACTGAAAAACCTACATGCTTTCATTGTGGAAAGAATGGACATAAAGCCTACTCTTGTATTCAAAGAAAGATCCAAACTAACAAGAGTACATTTGTGAAAGCCAAAAACATAACTAAAGTATGGGTGCCTAAGGGAACCAACCACACTAACCACGAAGGACCCAAGAAAACTTGGGTACCTAAGAGCTTCACATGATCATTTTGCAGGTATGCCTTGCAGCCGGAAATAAAAAGAGAATGTAGTATCTTGATAGCGGTTGCTCAAGGCATATGACCGGTGACAAGAGTCTCTTCGTCACCTTGGAATCAAAAGAAGGAGGAGTAGTCACATTTGGAGACAATGCTAAAGGCCGAATCATTGGTGTTGGTAAAATCTCCATATCACCCTCCTCATTTATTGATAATGTATTGTTAGTTAATGGACTAAAACATAATTTATTAAGTATAAGTCAATTTTGTGACAAGGGATTTAAAGTATCATTTGAATCATCACTATGCATAATTAGTAGTCCAATTGATAATGAGATCATACTCACAGGACATAGGCATGGAAATGTTTACATGGTAGATCTTGATGATCTCACCATGAAGGATGGCCAATGTCTTGTAGCCATGAATCCCAAAGTCAATGAGACTAGTTGGTTATGGCATCGTAGGTTAGGGCATGCTAGCATGGATTTAATCTCTAAATTAATTACAAAGGATCTAGTCAAAGGACTACCAAAAATAGACTTTGAAAAGAATAAAATTTGTGCTGCATGTCAATTAGGGAAACAAACAAGAAGTTCTTTCAAGTCTAAGAACATAGTCTCAACATCAAAACCCTTAGAACTAATTCACATGGATTTGTTTGGACCCACTAGAACTGCTAGTCTAGGGGGTAAGAAATTTGGTCTTGTAATCGTTGATGATTTTTCACGTTTTACATGGGTTTCATTTCTTGCACACAAAGATGAGTCCTTTTCCGCTTTTATCAATTTTCATAATAGGGTTTCAAATGAACTCAATCTTAAACTAAAAGCAATTAGGAGTGATCATGGTACCGAGTTTGAAAATCAATATTTTGAAAAATTTTGTGAAGAAAATGGTATCAATCACAACTTCTCGGCACCTAGGACACCCCAACAAAATGGGGTGGTAGAAAGGAAGAATCGCACACTAGCAGATATGGCTCGTACCATGTTGTGCGAATCGGATCTACCAAAGTATTTTTGGGCTGAAGCAATAAATACTTCATGTCATATTTTGAATCGTGCTTTAGTTAGATCCATCTTGAAGAAAACACCTTATGAGCTAATAAAAGGTAAGAAACCAAATATAAGCTATTTTCATGTTTTCGGTTGTCGATGCTTTATTTTAAATAATGGAAAGGACAATCTAAGCAAATTTAGTGCTAAATCAGATGAGGGGATCTTCTTAGGTTATTCCTCATCTAGTAGAGCATACAGGGTCTTCAACAAGAGAACTCTCGTTGTTGAAGAATCCATTCATGTTGTTTTTGATGAAGCTAATGGAGATTCTTCTAGAAAAGAAGAAGATGGTGATGCAGGTATACTTGAAGACCGAATGAAGGAATTCTCCATTCAAGACAAACAACATGAGGATGAGATCAAAGAAGATACAAATCAGCAAGGTGAAGAAGATCAACCTCCATCAAGAAATCAAGATCTTCCTAAGGAATGGAGGTATGCACATGGTCATCCAAAGGATCTAATCCTTGGTGATCCTTCATAAGGTATAAGAACTAGATCCTCTCTAAGAAATACTAGTAATTATCTTGCTTTCGTTTCTCAAATAGAGCCTAAATCACTAGAAGAAGCTGAAAAAGATGACAATTGGATGAATGCTATGCAAGAGGAATTAAATCAATTTGAAAGAAATGAAGTTTGGACTCTAATGAAAAGACCCCCTAATGTTTCAATTATAGGCACCAAATGGGTATATAGAAATAAACTAGATGAAGATGGGATAGTAATAAGAAACAAAGCTAGGCTAGTGGCCAAAGGATATAATCAGAAGGAAGGAATAGATTTTGATGAAACTTTTGCTCCTGTTGCTAGATTAGAAGCTATTAGATTACTTTTGGCATATGCATGCTTCATGGATTTTAAACTTTATCAAATGGATGTAAAAAGTGCATTTCTAAATGGTTATATAATGGAGGAAGTTTATGTAGGACAACCTCCAGGTTTTGAAAATCACTTACATCCAGATTATGTGTATAAATTGCATAAAGCATTGTATGGACTTAAGCAAGCTCCTAGGGCATGGTATGAAAGGTTAAGTAATTTCCTAATTGAAAACAAATTTAAGAGAGGAAATGTAGACAAAACCCTCTTTATCAAAAGAAAAGGAAATGACTTATTGCTTGTGCAAATTTATGTGGATGATATAATTTTTGGTGCTACTAATGATAATCTTTGTCAAGAGTTTGCCAAGCTTATGCAGGGAGAATTTGAAATGAGCATGATGGGTGAGCTCAACTTCTTCCTTGGGCTACAAATAAAACAATCAGAGGAAGGCATCTTCATCAGTCAATCCAAATACATCAAGGAAATGTTGGAAAAATTCAAGATGAAGGATGCAAAGGAAATCAGCACACCCATGGGCTCAAGTTGCAAGCTTGACAAAGATGAAAAAGGTAAAAGTATAGACTGCAAATTGTACAGAGGTATGATAGGCTCTTTACCTTACTGCTAGTAGACCAGATATATTATTCAGTGTTTGTATGTGTGCTAGATACCAAGCATGTCCTAAGGAATCACACTTGCAAGCTGTTAAGAGAATTTTTAGATATCTAGTAGGGACATCTAATGTAGGCTTATGGTATTCTAAACAATCTGACATAAATTTAATTGCTTATTCCGATGCTGATTTTGCCGGGTGCAAACTCGACAGAAAAAGCACAAGTGGCACATGTCAATTCTTGGGTGCTAATTTGGTTTCTTGGTTTAGCAAGAAACAAAATTCAGTTGCCTTGTCCACAGCTGAGGCTGAGTACATAGCAGCTGGAAGCTGTTGTGCCCAAGTTCTTTGGATTAAGCAACAACTTGAAGACTTCGGTATCAAAATGGATAATATACCAATTAAGTGTGATAATACAAGTGCAATTAATTTAACAAAAAATCCTGTTCAACACTCTAAGTCAAAGCATATAGAGATTAGGCATCATTTTATTAGGGATCATGTGCTGAAAAATGATGTGATGATTGAATATGTATGCACTGAAAATCAATTGGCCGATATCTTTACAAAGCCCCTTTGTAAAGATAGATTCAACTTCTTAAGGAATGCTTTGAGCTTGTATGATCCTAGTAAATGAATTGAACTTGTATTGCATTGCTTTGCTACTCAAACTAGTAATCCACCTCAAAGTAAACATAAGTGAAAACATGAATTCATCTAAGCTAAATGACGAACTGTTTGACTTTCCGGAGGATGGTTACCCTCCCTTGGACTCTTCATGGAGATATTTTCAGAGCCTATTTCATAGGTATTCGAAATTTGGTCAAACATTCCTCATTTCAATATTAATAATGTTGGGAACCCGCCCATGCCGCTGATATTTCAAAAATTTTTCAGATGGCAGCGGAATCGGCATGCGCGAGTTCGACGTTCATCACATGAACGTTGTTTCGAGACCTTTCGTAATTAGGTAAGAATTAAAACTTTTAAAACTAATAGGAAGATCAAATCTTCACCTTGCGCGGGTAGATGATCACCGCGAATCTGAATTCGTGGTTTTAGGAAGAGGGTTCGCTTGAAGCCGTTCAAACGTCCGGCCTCTACGGGTATCCACACGAAGTAGAGATCCGATCAACGTTTCCTTGTCTCCCCGGGGTGCTAGCTCCCTTGCAGAGACTTTCTTTGATGGCTGATCTCCTCTCTTTCTTTCAACTCTTGAAAGTGCTTGAGAGGAGGAAGAAGAAGGAGGGATGATGAAGAAGAACAAGAACCCTTTGCAGCCTTCTCTTCCTTGCTTGTGTTGGAGCCCAAACAAGAGAAGAAGGATGAGCCGGCAATCCCTTTCTCTCTTCTTGCTGATGGCGGCTGAAAACCCAAGGGGAGGATGAAGGGCGTACGGCACAAGGGAGAGGAAATCCCAATACCCTAGGTGCTGCCCCTTGAGCCCCTTTAAATAGATTGTGGAGCTCCTAACTTTTAGGAGCTCCATACTATTTTCCAAGAGGGGCGCCGGCCCCTCTTACCTTGCCGCACCAAAGAAGAGAAGAAGGAGGGGGCGTACGGCCCTCCTCTTGGTTTGCCCTAATCCTCATCTAATGAGGATTGGGAGGCCCTAATCCGGTTTAGTCCTAATTCGATTAGGCTTAGCCAAATTTGGTTCAATGCATACTAGTCCTAATCCAATTAGGACTTGAATGAACCATGACTCAATTGAACTCTTCAATCCTAATCCAATTAGGAGTCATGTTGATTCATTAGATTATTAATTAATTTAGACTTAAGGAATCCTAATCCAATTAGGATTTATTTAATTTTAGTCCTAATCCAATTAGGACTCTATTTGAATCCGAAGTCCTAATCCAATTAGGATTTCTAGGAATCCTACTCCAAGTAGGAATCCAATTTTAATTCAAAACTCCTAATCTCATTAGGATTGAGGAATCCTATTCCAAGTAGGAATCCCAGTCCTAATCCAATTAGAACTCTAGGTATCCTACCCGAAGTAGGATTCTTGTTTCAAGTCCAATTAATTAATTTCTTTTTCCTTCTTCAACTTTTTATCAATCAAATTGATTTCTTGTGATTCCTAATCACGATTTCAACCATCGGATCGGTCAATACTTCTAGTGTGTGTGACCCCATAGGTTCTATTCTGACTGGTAGTGAGATATATTGTGATCTCTATCACTATATCATTGAAAACTCCTTTCAATGGGTTGGAACGATTCCAACTCAACTCATTAGGGTTTATCGATCATCAAGATAATCCCTATGAGTCCCACCATCCACCAGTGACACCTAGCAGCATGTAGTGGCTACCCAGCAGAATGGAATGATGAACCTCTAGGTGCAGTTAACGTGTGATACAGTCCTACTATCGTGGATCCCTACAGGACGGAGGTCATGGACAACTCGTCAAACCCCATCGTCTGTCATATGTCAAGATTTATTCGACTTGAGTTCGATAGTGGAAAACTCTTTCTCCACTTTACTGCCCTGGCCAAGGTCTTAGAACTCAGTCTAACAAATCACATAGGATCACTCCTCTTCTATCAAGGTCGATAGATTCCTTGTAGGTGCATACCCTACTCCTACAGTGAACCTACTGCAGCCAATCTACACTGCATGGACCCATATGGCTAGAGACCATGTATGTGTGCAGTCAAACTACAATAACCTCACTGTGAGTAGCCGAAGCACCGCAGGTCAAAGGACCAGTCACACTACTGCAACATCAAGTAAGTCACTGACGAGTGGATAGACATCCAAGTGACTTCTTGTCTTGGTCACGCTCAGTACCCTTGTTCTCTAACAAGCACCTGCACTATTACTTCAGTGTCCCTACACTGTGGACTCAAGTCTCGTCCATCCAGAAGGAAAGTGATCTGTGCACTGATCGGATCGATCACCGTCCTCGTGATGATCCATTGATCAGGAGCATTTAGAAATTAATCACCAATGATACATGGCTCAAATTCTCAACTCTTGAGAATATGTATCATCATCTTATTAATTTCTTGGACGATTCATAGACACATAAATAATATGAATGAAAAGATGCCTTTTATTTATTCAATAATAAATAGTCAAGTACAAAATTATGTCCCTAGAATCAACAATGTGTCAGCCAAATTGGCTTCTAGGGCATACATCTAACAATCTCCCACTTGCACTAAAGCCAATTGGTCATATATCTTAGGCCCATCTTCTCAAGGTGGGCTTCAGTCTTTTGCTGACTCAGCTGCTTAGTGAAAGGGTCTGCCACGTTATCCGCGGAGTCTACTCTCTGCACCTCTACATATTTCTTCTCCACATAGTCGCGTATGAGGTGAAAGCGCCGCTCTATATGCTTAGACTTCTGATGAGACCTTGGCTCCTTAGCAAGGGCTATGGCGCCATTGTTATCGCAGTAGAGTGTTATGGCATCTGATGTCATCACATCCAGCTCTGCAATGAATTTCTTGAACCAGAAGCCTTCCTTAGCAGCTTCAGAGGCGGCGATGTATTCGGCTTCCATAGTAGAATCAGCAATGATCGGTTGTTTAGAACTCTTCCAATTCACCGTACCACCATTGCACAAGAACACGTATCCAGATGTTGACTTCCTGTCATCGACATCAGTCATGAAGTCTGAATCTGTGTACCCTTCTACCTTTAACTCTGATGATCCTCCAAAAACCAAGAATAAATCTTTAGTTCTTCTCAAGTACTTAAGAATATTCTTCACAGCTGTCCAGTGTTCTTCACCTGGATTCGACTGATATCTGCTTGTGACACTCACAGCAAGAGCTATATCAGGTCGTGTACATAGCATGGCATACATGAGGCTTCCTATTGCCGATGCATAAGGAATCTTGCTCATGCGTTGAATCTCCTCAGATGTGTTGGGGCACATCTTCTTGGAGAGATGAATTCCATGCCTTAGGGATAAGAGACCCCTCTTGGAGTTTTCCATGCTGAACCTCTTCAGCACCTCCTCTATGTACATCTTCTGTGAAAGGCCAAGCATCCTTTTAGATCTATCTCTATAGACCTTTATTCCCAAAATATAGGATGCTTCCCCAAGGTCTTTCATGGAGAATTCTTTTGACAACCAGACCTTGACCGAGGTTAACATGGGAATATCATTCCCAATCAGGAGAATGTCATCTACGTACAGTACGAGAAAAATGACAGCACTCCCACTAACCTTTTTATAAACACATGGTTCCTCTTCGTTTTTGATGAAATCAAACGTTTTGATTGCATCATCGAAACGAGTGTTCCAACTCCGAGAGGCTTGCTTTAGTCCATAGATGGACCTTTGCAGCTTGCAGACCTTGTGATCTCCATCACTGGAAGTGAAACCCAAAGGCTGTTCCATATAGATATCTTCATCAAGATATCCATTCAGGAAAGCAGTTTTCACATCCATCTGCCAGATTTCATAGTCATGAAATGCTGCAATGGCAAGCAATGTCCGGATGGATTTTAGCATGGCTACAGGTGAAAAGGTCTCCTGATAGTCAATACCTTCGCGCTGACTATACCCTTTCGCCACAAGCCTTGCCTTATAGGTCTCTACCTCTCCATCCGAACCTATTTTCCTTTTGTAGATCCATTTGCATCCAATAGGTACAATACCTTCTGGTGGATCTACTAAGGTCCAGACTTGGTTGGAATGCATGGAGTCTATCTCTGACTTCATAGCTTTCAGCCATTTCTCGGAATCGATATCAGATATCGCCTTGTTGTAGGTTTTGGGATCCTGTATGTGATCCCTATCTCCCACTAGGAACATTTCCTCGGTATCCTCTTCTAGTATACCTAAGTATCTATCGGGAGGATGGGAGACCCTACTAGATCTACGAGGTGGTTGAGGGACATCGTGTACTGGCTCCTTATGAATAGGTTCTATAGGATCCATGACTCGTTGCTTTTCAGAGACTTTCTCTTCAAGCTCAATTTTCCTCCCACTGCCTCTATCAAGGATAAACTGATTTTCCAAGAAGATGGCATGACGGCTCACAAACACATTGTGATCCTCTGAGACGTAAAAATTGTATCCTAATGACTCTTTAGGATATCCTATAAAACGAGCACTTATGGTCCTAGCCTCTAACTTGTCCGCCTGTAGTCGCTTGACGTGGGCCGGACACCCCCAAATCTTGAGATGACCCAGACTTGGTTTCTTACCATGCCATATCTCATACGGTGTGGTAGGAACGGATTTAGAGGGAACTTTATTCAATAAATAAATCGCTGTGAGTAAGGCATCTCCCCAAAGAAACATAGGTAAATCAGTGAAGCTCATCATGGACCTGACCATATCCAATAGGGTCCGATTCCTCCTCTCTGACACCCCGTTGAGTTGAGGTGTACCCGGAGGTGTCCATTGTGAGACTATGCTGTTTTCTTTGAGATAGTCCCGGAATTCCCCACTAAGGTATTCTCCTCCTCGATCTGATCGAAGGGCCTTAAGAGGTTTTCCAGTTTGTTTTTCTACTTCATTCTTGAACTCTTTGAACTTTTCAAAGGATTCAGACTTGTGTCTCATAAGATACACATACCCATACCGTGAATAATCATCGGTAAAGGTAATGAAGTATGAATAACGTCCCCTGGCTAGCACATCGAATGGGCCACATACATCTGTATGTACTAGGGTAAGTATTTCGGTGGTCCTCTCCCCATGTCCTACAAAGGGCAGTCTAGCCATCTTTCCTTGAAGACAGGACTCGCAAACTGGATATGACTCGGAAGTCAATGAGCCTAAAAGCCCATCTTTATCCATTTTGTTCATTCTGTCCTCTCCAATATGGCCAAGCCTAAGGTGCCACAAATACCTTTGGTTTATCTCATCTCTGGATCTTTTGGATCCTTTGGCACTCACATCTTGCTCGGTAACATTCACAGATACATCCATATGTAAATGATAGAGACTGTCAATCATGAAACCACGTGCGACTATTTTATTTCTTAAATAAATAGAACAGCAGTCTTTGTCAAATGTAAAAACATGACCTTCCTGTGCTAGACATGAAACAGAAATCAAATTTCTGCTAGCAACAGGTACATAATAACAGTCTCTAAGTATTAAACTAAATCCAGACGGTAGTCGCAGATGGTAGGTGCCCACAGCCACAGCAGCAACTTTTGCCCCGTTGCCAACCCGAAGGGTTACTGCACCTTCCGCCAGCCTTCTACTTTCCTTTAGATCCAGCATGGTAGTGCACAAATGAGCACTAGAACCAGAATCTATAACCCAACTAGAAGTAGAAGAAACCGTTAGATTAGTTTCAATAATGAGCAAGTCTATACCTTCTGAAGGTGTGTCACCTTTCTTGTTCTTCAGGCTCTCGAGGTATGAAGGACAGTTTCTCTTCCAGTGGCCTTCGACATTGCAGTGGAAACATTTTCCTTTGTCGTTAGCCTTTTTCTTTTGAACTTCCTTCTTTGGCTTCTTGTCTTTCTTCTGCTTCTTTGCAGGCTTCTTTTTCTTCCAAGTAGACTTTCTCTTGGAACCAGAAGTCAACTCAGCAGCGAGGACATTGCCCCTTGAACCTTTCAAGGCTCCCTCAGCAGTTACCAACATGTTGATTAGTTCAGTCTTAGTGCATTCAATCTTATTCATGTGGTAGTTTACTATAAACTGACCAAATGAATCAGGAAGTGACTGTAGGATCAAATCCACTTGCAATTCCTTGTGCATGTCCATACCGAGCTTCTCAAGCTCCTCTAGGTCCTTGATCATGGTCAGACCGTGATCATGGACAGACTGCCCCTCGCGCATCTTCGCTTTGAAAAGCCTCTTGGACACTTCAAAACGAGCTGTGCGACTTTGCTCACCATACAACTCTTGCAGGTGTGCCAGTATGTCCCTAGCAGTCTTTATATTTTCATGCTGGCATTGGAGTTCATTAGACATAGATGCCATCATATAGCATTTTACTCTAATGTCATCGTCCAACCACTTTTTATGCATCTCACGCTGAACATCAGTGGGACGTGCTGGTAATGTGGGGATATCTGAATCGAGTATGTAGCCTATCTTCTCACAGTCCAAAACTATTTTGAGATTTCTAAGCCAGTCCTTGTAATTGGTTCCGGTCAGTCGGTTGGTCTCAAGAATACGGGTCAAAGGGTTTGAAGCCGACATTGTATCTGCAGAGAGTAAAGATTCTAGTTAGACTTTTGTACTTGATCCTAATCTGTCCTAAGGTCTTTTAGAACAAATTGTGACTCCCACTATTTTCTCGAATTCCTCACACTCCCCTGGTAGGAAAACGGAAATCCCACACGACTAGGGTTTCTAGTGGGTACTGCGGTCCCACCAATTTACATGCCACCTCACCTAACAGTTATTGGTGACACATAGATGGATGAGTGTACAACTCTTGTACAATGCTTCTCAAGCATGTTGCAGTGCAACTTGGTCTCTAAGCCATGAAGACCTCACCTAACAGTTATTGGTCTCATTTCTTAGTTAAGTCAGACCCACTGTATAACCGTAGGAATAAAGTCGTCATTGGGTCCTCACCTAACAGTTATTGGTGCCCAACCCCACCTTTACCCTACAACATCTCATGTCTATAGAGAGGTCCAGCCCCCCAATGCAACTTGACCACTGTATCCAGCCGAGACAAGTCAACATCAGAAAAGGCCTTAGCAGCTCTACTACAGTGGAAGACCTATTGACTTAATATTGGTTAATCAGGTCTTAGTGTTTGCAACTTGAGCCTTTCATAAGAGGTAATCGAACAATTGGCCAGGTAAGCAGGTGGGAGGCTCCCCTTACTCAGAGAGTAAGGTCCTAATTAAGTAACCACCTTTCATGCTTTTCTAGACACCAATTAGATCAATTAATCTAATATGACTTGCTCATGTCGGTTCACTCTCGACTTGATTGAGGAGGTTTTGATTTAGGTCTCAATTGGGTTTGCTACATCACATGTAGACCTATCTACCCGACTCTCATTCACATCACATGCAAACGGCGCATTGCAGGCAGTTATAATCGCGGCAATAATTAAAGCTAAACTTTAACTAGGTGATGATCATGGATTCTAATTAGGTCGTATTACAAGCACATGCACATCAATTGATCAAGTGGTCTTCAACTCTTGAATTGGTTCCAAGCCTCCTTGATTCGATCCTTGATCAACCCTTGATCCCATCGCCATCAACCGCTTGGATCACCTTTCATCTCATGCCTTTGCTTCAACTTGATCGTTGATGTACATCACATCACAGAAATACAACCAGATGTAAAATAAAAATAAAAATAATTTACATCTCCTTTTAGGAGGCACGCAGGCCTCTCAAAACATCAAATAAGATGCATGCAAGCATCTGAAAAATTACATGACATCGCAGATCACATCGCAGGTCATTACATTTGATACCAAAAGGGGTTGAATCCTATGATTATCACCGTATGCTACAATTATAATTTTCAGATCTGAAACTTAACTGATTATATCATGACATAGGTCGCTGATCATGCTAATCATGATTCTAAACTTTGTAATCCCATTAACAATGCAATTAGAATCATCTTTTTATCACATAAAAATCAGCATGTAAAAATCAGCACCCCTGAAAAATCTGCATGCAGAATTTTTCAGCATGCATGATCATTTAATTTTCAGATCTAATATGCCTTTAGATATTTAATTCTTACCTTAATCTACGAAGCCTAGGCTCTGATACCACTGTTGGGAACCCGCCCATGCCGCTGATATTTCAAAAATTTTTCAGATGGCAGCGGAATCGGCATGCGCGAGTTCGACGTTCATCACATGAACGTTGTTTCGAGACCTTTCGTAATTAGGTAAGAATTAAAACTTTTAAAACTAATAGGAAGATCAAATCTTCACCTTGCGCGGGTAGATGATCACCGCGAATCTGAATTCGTGGTTTTAGGAAGAGGGTTCGCTTGAAGCCGTTCAAATGTCCGGCCTCTACGGGTATCCACACGAAGTAGAGATCCGATCAACGTTTCCTTGTCTCCCCGGGGTGCTAGCTCCCTTGCAGAGACTTCCTTTGATGGCTGATCTCCTCTCTTTCTTTCAACTCTTGAAAGTGCTTGAGAGGAGGAAGAAGAAGGAGGGATGATGAAGAAGAACAAGAACCCTTTGCAGCCTTCTCTTCCTTGCTTGCGTTGGAGCCCAAACAAGAAAAGAAGGATGAGCCGGCAATCCCTTTCTCTCTTCTTGCTGATGGCGGCTGAAAACCCAAGGGGAGGATGAAGGGCGTACGGCACAAGGGAGAGGAAATCCCAATACCCTAGGTGCTGCCCCTTGAGCCCCTTTAAATAGATTGTGGAGCTCCTAACTTTTAGGAGCTCCATACTATTTTCCAAGAGGGGCGCCGGCCCCTCTTACCTTGCCGCACCAAAGAAGAGAAGAAGGAGGGGGCGTACGGCCCTCCTCTTGGTTTGCCCTAATCCTCATCTAATGAGGATTGGGAGGCCCTAATCCGGTTTAGTCCTAATTCGATTAGGCTTAGCCAAATTTGGTTCAATGCATACTAGTCCTAATCCAATTAGGACTTGAATGAACCATGACTCAATTGAACTCTTCAATCCTAATCCAATTAGGAGTCATGTTGATTCATTAGATTATTAATTAATTTAGACTTAAGGAATCCTAATCCAATTAGGATTTATTTAATTTTAGTCCTAATCCAATTAGGACTCTATTTGAATCCGAAGTCCTAATCCAATTAGGATTTCTAGGAATCCTACTCCAAGTAGGAATCCAATTTTAATTCAAAACTCCTAATCTCATTAGGATTGAGGAATCCTATTCCAAGTAGGAATCCCAGTCCTAATCCAATTAGAACTCTAGGTATCCTATCCGAAGTAGGATTCTTGTTTCAAGTCCAATTAATTAATTCCTTTTTCCTTCTTCAACTTTTTATCAATCAAATTGATTTCTTGTGATTCCTAATCACGATTTCAACCATCGGATCGGTCAATACTTCTAGTGTGTGTGACCCCATAGGTTCTATTCTGACTGGTAGTGAGATATATTGTGATCTCTATCACTATATCATTGAAAACTCCTTTCAATGGGTTGGAACGATTCCAACTCAACTCATTAGGGTTTATCGATCATCAAGATAATCCCTATGAGTCCCACCATCCACCAGTGACACCTAGCAGCATGTAGTGGCTACCCAGCAGAATGGAATGATGAACCTCTAGGTGCAGTTAACGTGTGATACAGTCCTACTATCGTGGATCCCTACAGGACGGAGGTCATGGACAACTCGTCAAACCCCATCGTCTGTCATATGTCAAGATTTATTCGACTTGAGTTCGATAGTGGAAAACTCTTTCTCCACTTTACTGCCCTGGCCAAGGTCTTAGAACTCAGTCTAACAAATCACATAGGATCACTCCTCTTCTATCAAGGTCGATAGATTCCTTGTAGGTGCATACCCTACTCCTACAGTGAACCTACTGCAGCCAATCTACACTGCATGGACCCATATGGCTAGAGACCATGTATGTGTGCAGTCAAACTACAATAACCTCACTGTGAGTAGCCGAAGCATCGCAGGTCAAAGGACCAGTCACACTACTGCAACATCAAGTAAGTCACTGACGAGTGGATAGACATCCAAGTGACTTCTTGTCTTGGTCACGCTCAGTACCCTTGTTCTCTAACAAGCACCTGCACTATCACTTCAGTGTCCCTACACTGTGGACTCAAGTCTCGTCCATCCAGAAGGAAAGTGATCTGTGCACTGATCGGATCGATCACCGTCCTCGTGATGATCCATTGATCATGAGCATTTAGAAATTAATCACCAATGATACATGGCTCAAATTCTCAACTCTTGAGAATATGTATCATCATCTTATTAATTTCTTGGACGATTCATAGACACATAAATAATATGAATGAAAAGATGCCTTTTATTTATTCAATAATAAATAGTCAAGTACAAAATTATGTCCCTAGAATCAACAATGTGTCAGCCAAATTGGCTTCTAGGGCATACATCTAACAAATAATTCAAAAATCATTATCAAATTATTATAGGATGTATTATTAAGGGGGAGGACACAAACAAATTCACTCTGAGTTTATCAAAAGAGATCATGTTGATTAGGGTGATTAAACAAAAATTGGGAAAAGATAGAGTTCAGTCTAAAATTTTTTCAGTGCCGGAGACGTCTCTGGCAAATCGCAGAGACATCCCCCCAGGCGAGACGTCTCGCCTTAGTCGCGGAGACGTCTCGGGGACCGAACTAGAGTTTTTAAAATAAGTGAAACAGCTCGAGCCGACCCGAGCTATCTTCTCTCATTCCCGACCAAAACCAAAAACCCTAGCCTCCGCTTGTTCTCCATCACAAACCCTAGCCTCCTTCTCCACATTTTCTTAGGATTTCCACTCAATGGCACCCAAAAGAGCTAGGACGACCCGTGGAAGGCGACCTAGGGCAGCGGCCGATGGTGAGGAACGGAGGGAAGAACCTTCCGCGCCGTCTCCTCCGGTTGCTCCGCCAACCACAACCATCTCCTGTGCAAATCGCACAGTCACGACCGGTAGGTATATAGATTTTTCATTTTTAGATAATGAGGGGTTCTCTATTGGAGAGAGACTCCGAGCCCAAGGGTGGGAGCACCTTTGTACCCTTAATACCTCGACCTACCCCGGCCTAGTTAGAGAACTTTTTAGCAATATGGCCTTAGGGGACCTAGGGTACACTGCATATGTCCGGGGACATTAGTAGAAGTCAATGAAGATGTCCTATCCACTGTCTTGCAAATCCCTAAGGACGGTGAGGCTCCAACCTCACATCCCCAAAGGGAGTCAGCCCTAAATTTACTTTTAGGACGAGAGGACTGCGGCCCTCTTGATGTTGTCAACTCCCAAGACCTAAACGCCGAAATGAGATTACTTTTAAGTATTGTCAACCGGGTCTTGTTTCCCAAAACCGGTCGCTTCGATTTTGTTTCGGAGCGAGATTTAGTTATAATGCACCATATCCTACTAGGGATTCCTCTAAACCTCCCTAGACTCATGCTAAACTACATTGCCCTATGTCATAGGTATTCTAGGTTTAGTTTACCCTATGGCATGATCTTTACCTTAGTTTTCAAACACTTTAAGGTTCACATTCCCGAAAATGAACCTGCAAAGCCCTTGAGAAACACCGACTACTATAATGAGGGCACAATGAGAAGAATGGAGTTTCATAAGATAGATGGATCTTGGGTCAAGGTTCCAAAAAGAAAAGCACAAACCCTAGAGCCTGAGATCCCACATCACGAGTCTGACCATCACTCTCCTCCACCTAGCCACATGGATATCCCTGATATACCCTCTAGCTCAGCTGGACCTTCCACATCCATGGTGCACACTTCAAGAAGGTCTAAGGTAGGAGCAATGTACTTCAAGGCTGATATGGAAAAGGCATTTGCCGGATCTGGGCACATACCTTCTAACATATCCACCACCTCCTCCAGTCAGTGGGCCTTCCTTCCTATCAGAGGATCAGATGCGCACCTTAGCATCTGTCATTTGCCAGCAGATGAGGGAGGAGATGGGATCCATGATCTCCACTGAGTTGGCCCCCATCAGAGCTTCACATGAAGGGCTTCTACAAGAGCTGAAGGAAGTTAGAGCTCAAATTGAAGCTACAACGCAAGAAATGATTGGTGTGGGTGCCACCCAAACCTACAGGTCAATTGAGCTCAAGGACAGCTTGAAGACCATTTCCAAGAGTCTCAAAGAGTTGACAAGCCCAGGAGGCAATGTGGGCACTTTAGTTGCCCAACTTAGAGGGAGGATTGAAATGGCAACTGAAGAATTTGAAGCACTTGTGGCAGCCTTCCACAAGTCACAGGGAGATCAATTTAAGACCCTAATGGATTCAATCAATGCTTTTATAGATGCAGCTTGTAGGGTTTATGAGCAACGTCGCCGATAAGGGACGTTTTGTAAACATCTAGGGATCTTCTTTTTGTAAACCC
The DNA here is from genome assembly GCF_051530095.1 of Phoenix dactylifera. Taxonomy (NCBI): domain Eukaryota; kingdom Viridiplantae; phylum Streptophyta; class Magnoliopsida; order Arecales; family Arecaceae; genus Phoenix; species Phoenix dactylifera. The sequence continues at coordinate 6,485,854 of NC_143207.1, read as the reverse complement.
TAGGCTATTTTGAAACACTTTTTGTATTAGAAATCAATACTTGTAATGATTTCTTCTTTTGACTATATACTGACTTCAAAGGTTTACAATGACATATGAATGACATACAATTTCTTTTGAAACCCTGTGTACATTTCTAACTCTGTGTATGTGATTGTGTATGTGATTTTGTGATGTGCCATAAAAATCTTCTCACATACCTTGAGTGTTCAAATTTGATACAAAGAAACAATGCATATAAAACAGAGGGAGCACATCTTGTGATAACTATACTAAACAAAAAGATGAGTCTGAAATGAATTCCAAAACAAAGGGGGAGTGATATGAATGACTGAATTCATTAATAGAAATGACTTGGACAGGGGGAGCACAACTTGAATATTCTTAAGTGGTTCATGGAAATATGCTGAATCTTACTAGGAAGTATGCTTTAAGCACCTACAGATAATTTGTCCCCTTCATTGTTGATGACAAAAAGGGGGAGTAGAACCATAGAACCAATATGGATAAGGGGAGTAGAACCAATATGGATACATTGGAATGCAAAATACAAAATTCATGCTTAAAAGTTGAATTAGAAGAGATAAAATTGAAGAATATTGGCTTTAAAATAATTGCCCTTCTGGAAAAGAAATGGGGAGTCAAAAAGAACTTAGCTTTCAATTATCTCAAAGTGTTGATTTTCAAATTCAGTTCCATGATCACTTCGAATTGCTATTAAAGTGAGCTTCTTTTCATTCATGATATTATTATAATATTTCAAGAATGCTAAAAATGCTTCATTCTTATGTGCCAAAAATGAAACCCATGTATATCTTGAAAAATCATCTACTATAACTAGTCCATACTTCTTCCCTCCTAGACTCGCAGTTCTAGTGGGTCCAAATAGATCCATATGTATGAGTTCAAAAGGCCTAGTTGTTGATACTATATTCTTTGATTTGAAGGATGATTTTGTTTGTTTTCCTAATGAGCATGGTCCACAAATTTTGTCCTTTTTGTTGACCCCCTAATGGATTTTGATGAATACAAAACACTAGAGTATAATTCCATTTATCTTCACAATTTAATTGAGAAATTCATGTGTTTTATTAAGAATATTGTTAAGAAATGTCTAGGCAAGTTCCCATAATTTTTATGAATTTATTGAAGAATTTTTTGAGATGAAAGAAAAAGTTCAGGGACAGCCGAGACGTCTCCTGATAGTCTCAGAGACGTCTCTGGCACAAACAGGAAGAACTGGCACGTCTGGAGACGTCCCCGGCACCTGCCGAGTGGTCCCCGCGATAGCGGAGTCGACTCTCTCAGTAGCGGAGTCGACTCTCTCAGTGGCGGCAGAAAGGCAGTTTTCAAGAGACATGCACGAGACGTCCCCACCATACGCGGAGTCGTCCCCGCAAGTAAAAAGCAGATCTCCGGAGTCGTCCCCTAGATAGCGGAGACGGCTCTCTCAGGGTTTTCCAGAGAATGATTTTTTCGGTGATAAGGCAGCGGAGACGTCCCCTAAAAGAGCGGAGTCGACTCTCTCAGGAAATTCCAGAAGACATGTTTTTCTGAGATAAAGAAGCGGAGTCGTCCCCGAGGGAGCGGAGTCGTCCCCATTCAAAAAGTGCAAACAAGCCGAGACATCCCCGTAAAGTGCAGAGACGACCCTCTCAGCAAATCAGAAAGGCAAGGATTCAAACGGTACAATTCCAGAGTCGTCCCCGTAAAGAGCCGAGTCGTCCCCAGACAACGTAAAAAGTAAAATCTTGTAGCCGAGACGTCTCTCATTGAAGCGGAGACGTCCCCGGAACGCCTGGGACGCGACTGACAACTTTTCAGGTTTGGTTTGAATTTCAAATCTCCTTCACTTTATCTCTAACGGCTATATTTGCTTTTTGGGCTATAAAAGGGACCTCTTAAGTACTTCTAAACAACTCTTCACCAACCCAAAGCAAAATCATTCAAGAGAGAAGAAAGAAAAAGAGGTTCAAGGGAGTTAGTGCATTCAAGTGAAGAAATCAAGTGCTTTCAAGCTTCCCAAGTGATTTCAAGCTCAACTACTCTCTTCCGCTCGTGCATTCAAAGCTCACACTCAAACCTACGCGATCCACATCGGAAGAATCACCATTTCCCACGCTTCCAACGGCAAAAGGATTCTTCCGGGTTCTATTGTTTATCATTGTCATATTTGCTTATTTAGAGCTTTCCAATTGTTTGTAAAACTCTTTTAACATTGTGCTTGTTCCAGTCAAGGGACTTGGAACAAGGGAAAGGCGTCCCAAGCCTAGGTTAAATTGGGGGTTTTAGGGTTTGTTGTGAGCCCGGTGTAAAACAACGAGTTGGGTAGTGAACTCGCAAAACTACCGTACTGTAATCGTGGATTATAGTGGAAATTCCCAAAGGTGCTTTGGGGAGTGGATGTAGGAGCAGTGGAGGCTCCGAACTACTATAAAAGCCTGTGTTTGCGATTGGTTGTCTTCATAGCTTTATTCTTGCTTTAGCTCTTATATTTGTGTGTTTTACTTTTAAATAGTCAAAAAGTTTTTAAAACACCCAATTCACCCCCCTCTTGGGTGACCATCTCTGGGCAACACTTTTCAAAGATCAATTTTGGCACTGTTGCCCAAGGTGACAAGCCAAGAGGGGGGGGGGGTGAATTGGTTTCTTTTACTTTTAACTATCTTACTTGTGTTAAATAATGAGTTAGTAAACTTAAACAAATCACAATACAAACAACAAGAAGTATAGTGGTTCGGTGCTCTCCTTAGCACCTACGTCCACTCCCCAAGCGACCCCTTGGGAATTCACTATAATCCCGCGGATTACAGTTGGATTGTTTTCCGGGCTCACAATCCAAAAATCTTTACACTTTGGTTTTTCGGGTTCACCAAAAACCTATGTTGGTTTTACGGGCTCACCAACGAACCTTTACAATTGGTTTTCCGGGTTCACCAATCAACCTATTCCGTTGGTTTTGCGGGCTAACCAACCAACCTTTACAAGTAGTTTAACAAATAAAGAAAAAAGATTTAAACTCCTAGATGAGCAAATAAAACAATATAATCTACAAAGAAGAGTTTAGAAAGTATTTATCGCTTGTAGTGACTTCTCTCTTCTTTGTCAAGGATGCTTCACTCTTCAAGGGAGGATGGAGCTCTTGATGACTCTTTGAATCTGCTCAACCCCTTTCTTTGATTCTTGAATGAAGCACTTGGATGAAGAAGATTAGGGCACTTTCTCTTTCTTGTGTACACTTTGATATTCTTTGGAAAAGATGTTCTATCTGATGAATAGTGCCACTTTAAATAGTTTCCTACATCCATTTGACAAGCCCCAATGGTTAGAATTCAAAAACTAGCCGTTACTCACTTTTGGAAGGATAAAAAGTACTGCTGCAGAACTAGCCGTTATGCTTCTACCCGTGTTTGGGTCGGCTCAACCTGTCCTTGGGTCGACCCAACTTTCACTTGGGTCGACTCAAACATTCCTTGGGTCGACCCTCTCAGAAACACAGAAACTTGCAATTCAGCCTTCCTTCACTTGGGTCGACCCAACCTTTCTTTGGGTCGACTCAAGGTTCAGTTGGGTCGACTCAACTTCTTCTTGGGTCGACCCTAACAGGGTTTCCAGAGAACCTTTTCTGTCTTCTGTTCTGTCTTGCCTTTGGGTCGACCCACACAGGATTTGGGTCGACTCAAGCTTGGGTCGACTCAACTATATCTTGGGTCGACCCTCTCAGTAAATCCAGAGAACCATTTTCTGAGTTGTTTGAGGATCTTGATGTTTGGGTCGACTCTGTTGGGGTTTCCCAGTGCCCTAGGGCGCAGTGGAAGATACGGGATTATAAAATTTTCTTATAAAACCCATTATATGAAACCCTAATAAGCCAAGATTGCCTTAATAGTATAACCAAATAATGTAGAAAATATAATCTTGGTATAGAAGAATACCTATCACGCTATATCCAATATGTCTGAAGATGTCCTAAGGTGCCCAAATGTTCACCCTCCGATGTTGATCCACACAGGAATGGGTTCAAGACTCTAGCTCCACCAAAACTTGATTCTAATTGTTCAATCCTTCCAAAGGATTTAATTGGCTGATTTTTCTTCACTTCCTTCTTCCTTTCTACCTCTAAAACATTCACTAGCCTTTTTGTCCTAAAGAAGACCCTCTTGTCTTGGGTTAGGACAAAAGAGAGAGGCTTGTAAGAAAGAAGGGATAAGGGAGAGAGAAGGAGAGACTTTTTCTTTGATGATTTTTAGAACCCCAAGGCACCTCCTTATATATAAGAGATGGAGGGATGCATCATAAAGGGATGCATCCCATCCACACACCTCATCATGATGAGGCATGTGCCAAGAGAGGCATCCCATCATGATGGGGTGCTAAGGAGAAGGGTGTATCAACTTCTTTCTCATGTCTCTCTCTTAAATCCTGATGATCCAAGGGCCCAAATGCAGTGAACCAAAGCCAATGGTCCAGATCTAGGCACCATCTAATGGTCCAGATCAAGGCATCATCATCCAGGATGCCATCCAATGGTCCAGAAGCAAGATGCCATCACCGATGGTCCAGATTCAGGTGCTGAGCAACGGTCCAGATCTTTCATCCAAAGAGACATCCAGTGGTCCAGATTCAGGCGCTGACCAATGGTCCAGATCCTTCATCCAGAAATCCATCCAATGGTTCAGATGAAGGTGCCAACCAGTGGACCAGATCCTTCATCCAGGAAACCATCCAATGGTCCAGATGAAGGCGCCAACCAGTGGACCAGATCCTTCATCCAGGGAGTGATCCAATGGTCCAGAAGTGAAGGCCCTATCAAACCCAATCCAATTGGGTTTAACCAACTTAAAGAAAATATTAAACCTAATCAAATCAGGTCTAATTAAAGCCAAATGGGTTCCAACTCTTGGCTAACCCATATTAGGTCATGATCTAATCATATTAGATCAACCTAACCTAAGAATCAGATTCGAATTTAATTTGAATCAGGAGCTAGGATTTGCAACACGTGCTAGCATGTTCATCTTGCAAACATGATCTAATCCAATTAGACCCTTGATCAATTCACTTGTGTGTGACCCATTGGGTTCCTTATCTTAGCCAGCAGTAGGTGCAGGTGCAAGTTGATCTAACCTGATTAGAATACCTCTAATCCAATTTAGGTTCAATTTAGTGCTAAACCTGACTTAGCAATCAGAACCTTTCTGATGCTTTGATCTAATCAAACTCTTTGATCCGATCAACCCACAAGACATGATTGACATCTAGCAACGTATCATGTCTACCCGAAAGATGAGGAATGTATTGGACAAATCCAAACATACCCTTCAGTGGCAAGTTACTATGCAATTCAATCCCTCAGTCATACTACATCCTGAATAAGTGCATGAGTATGGATCAATATCAAACTCAATCACTTATTCATGTCTCTCTCAATCTTTTATATGATAATTCAAATAATGAAACATTAGAAACTCTTTCTAATATTCATTTTGCTTTGATCAAAGGCTTCTTGAATCATCATAAGATTAGAGTAAGTAGGATGTTACCTTCTCTTACTAAAAGTGACTGATTTCTTGTTGACCTACTCACAATCTTCATACAAAATCCACCATATCCAGAATACCCCGTACACAACGCAATGTCGTGAATGAGGGTAAACCAAAATATAGCTTCAAGTGCACAAGGTACCATGGTGATCTCAGGTCTAAGGATCACTTGCACAACTCCCACTATGAGAACCATCTTTTGATAATTAAGTAAGAATCCATAAGATGTTCTCATGGCTGGTCATTTCAGTGAACTCATTCCTCTAATGAGCACCCACATCTTTGTATTAGTGTCTCACACAAGTGATTGTGAGATCAATCACCCTCTACATTGAGCATACATAAGTTGTGCCAGTCTTTCCGGTAATATTGATCCCCGACTCAATATACCAATTTGACTGGGAATATTCTAAATTAGGATTTTAGGATTTTAGGTCTCACTGGTATGATCTCATCATAACCCTAAAACCAATGTCCTAATTTATGGGGTTCATCATCCAAAAATAAAATAGATAAGCAGCAAATGATGAAACACAATGCCTTTATTGATATATATCGAGTGTCAAAGTATATGATTTGGAGGATTACAAAGAGAAACCCATCAAATGATTGGCTTATAAGGCATCTACTCTTTCAGACTCATGCTTTCCTTGGGTCGACCCAACTCACTGTTCTTCTGTGCCATTTTTGCAGAAGTGTGCCAAATGCTTTCTTGATGTGCCGGGGTCGACCCAATCATCCTTTGGTTCGACTCAATCCACACTTTGCTGCATCTCAAGGTTAGATTCATTCAAATAAACAATGAAATGTATCTATATCAATTTATACAAATATACCGAGAGTAATAGACTTATAAATGAAGTATCGATTTAACTTATAACATACTCTAGATAATTGCTTGTTAATCATCAAAATAACACTATCATCCTCAATCTCCCCCTTTTTGATGATTACAAAATAAAGAGTATAAGCCTATTGATACTTATCTTAAAATCAATTTTTGAAAGGGCTTAACTTGCTGAATTTCAGCTTTTCATATATAAGAGTGAAGTCTCCCCCTATATCATTCAAATATTGCCAATTTGACTTTTTGAATTGCTCCCCCTTTCATTTATAATTCATTAAAGATGAAACTCCAAAAATTTGAGATAAAATATGAGTTTCAGGTTATGTATCGAGGTGTGAAAGGTGCGTGCCAAATTCTGAAATTCTATGTGCCAAATTCTGAAATTTGATAGAAATTTTTGACTTGATCATTTTCATTGTTGCAAATTGCTCCCCCTTGGATGTATATGCTTTCCTATATGATTTTCAATTTGTTTTACAAGTTATTTCGTTATTTCTCCTTCTTTCTTTACTTCTCCTCTTATCACTCTACCTTTACTTCTCCCCCTATTACTCTTTCTTTACTTCTCCCCCTTTTTGTTATCATCAAACAGATGCATGGGAAAAGACACAATAAATAACAAACATTCAAACTTCATTGATCAAAATAGGAACATTTTAGTACATTCATGCCCAAAAACAAAAACAAATACAATGTTCCTTAATCAAATTTAAAGATACATGATAAAAGCAAAATACATATGAGACTAGATATCGAGCCTAGGCTTTAAACAGAAATGCTAATATCAGCCTAGGGAGTATCTATTGGCTGGGATCTAGTCCTCATCCTCCTAGTGTACGTGGCGAGGGGAGGTCGAGCCTGGTGAGACTGTGTCTGGCGTGGAGCACGACGAGCTGGATGACTCTGTGCCGAAATCTCTAACTCAGCGGCCTGTGGCACAGATGGTCCATGGGTCTCTCTCTCTCTCCGGAGTGCTCCTATCTGCTGCCTCAGATCACTGATCTCAGCAGACATGATGTCCAGTCGGCTCGTCAGCCCATCAGTAATAGTCCTCGCCTGAGCTGACATACTATCTAATCTGCTCGTCAGCCCGTCAGTAATAGTCCTCGCCTGAGCTGACATGATCTCAGTCATCCTACTCCAGAACTCATCTGTATCTCTCGGAGGAACAGATGACGATGGTCCAGCCTCCGAAGGTGCAGTAGGATGATCCATATGCTCCTCATCCTCAGGGATAGGGTCTCCATGATCTGGTGCATCACCCTCTGGTGCCTCACCCTGAATCCCTACTCCAGTATTAATCCACTGTCCGTTCACTTTCTCATATCCCATGCGTATAAGTGTCCGTGCAGTGTATGTGTCAGTATGAAGCAGACTCCTGGATGCCTCCCCCTCGACAGATATACCGTGCTGTCGAAAAATCAACGTGAGTATCATACCATAAGGTAGTGATACTCTGGAGTTGCAGATCACTTTCCTCATCTGCTTCAGTATCATGGCCGGGAGATTCAGGGGAATACCCTGAATAATATACTCCATTACTACTAGATCTCGCTCAGTGATGAGATCGAATCTCCCGCTCTTCGGAAATAAAATCCTATTTATAATGCTGAGCAGTAATCTCATTTCAGCAGAAAGAGAGCTAGCTATTACCTTCTCCGAAAAATCGAAGTCCTCATTTTCCATTATCAACTGAAGGGCTCTCATCTTATTTTCAGGCTTTTCCAGAGTTGCTCCTTCGCAGGGCAGATGAAGTAGCTCACTCAAACTCTCCTCGGAAACTCGAACCCTTACTCCTCGAACTTCCGAAACAAGCCCTCCCATTCCAGTTTTAAGGAAGGCATAGAACTCCCGAACTAATCCGGGGTAGATCATCACATCTAGGGAGCAAAGATACTCCCAACCTTGCCTTTGGATCCATTCCCTCAACCTAAACCCTTCTTGATAAAAGAACTCGGAATGGATCCTTCTCCCCGTTGTAACCGGTCTCCCCGCAAATCTTGCAAGTATAACTGAGGGGGAAGGAGGAGGAGGTGGCTCCGCACGTGCCACACGTTGTGGAGACACGGTAGATGGCTCCGTAGGTTGCCTTTCCTCACGTTGGATCCGTGAGACTCTTCCGGATCTCTTGGCTACGGCTCTTTTGGGTCCCATTTCTCCAAGATCTTAAGGTAATCTACTGTTTGGAGGAGTTTGGAGGAGTTTGGAGAGTGGGGATTAGAGTATTCAGAAGAGGACAAGGGCAAACAGTGCCCTAATAGTGCTCTCGGGTCTCCCTTTAACAGTGGGGTCCCGACATTGGGTCGACTCAAGAAATTTCTTGGGTCGACTCAACGTTTGGTCGACCCTATTCTGGGTTGGGTCGACCCAAGTGCAGAATTTTTCTGTTCTCTTCCTTTTTTGCTTCTAAAAATTTTCCTTGCTTCCAATCCTTATAAATTCTTTCTGAGTAAGAAATCTATAGATAACAAGTTTGACTCATGTTTCATGGGTTTTTAGAAATTGAAGGAATGTATCATGAGACTACTTGCTCCCTTTTATATTTCTTCAATAAAAAGGATCACATATGCCTAATTCCCTCCTTAGCGTGCAGAATCTATCTTCACTCAAGGGTTTTGTAAATATGTCGGCTAATTGTTTTTCAGTGCATATATGTTCAATACATATGTTTCCATTTTGCACATGATCCCTAATAAAATGATACCTTATTTCTATGTGTTTGGCTTTAGAATGCTGAACTGGATTTTTAGTAAGATTGATGGCACTAGTATTATCACATTTAATACAAATATTATCTAGCTTAACTCCATAGTCCTCTAGTTGTTGCTTAAGCCATAGTACTTGAGCACAACAACTACCAGCAGCTATATATTCAGCTTCAGCTGTGGACAGTGCCACTGAATTCTGCTTTTTGCTAAACCATGATACTAAATTATTTCCTAAGAATTGACATGTGCCACTTGTGCTCTTCCTATCTAATTTGCATCCGGCAAAATCAGCATCTGAATATGCAAGCAAATCTAGATAGGAGTCTCTTGAGTACCATAATCCTATATTGGTAGTTCCTCTTAAATATCTAAGAATTCTTTTAACAGCACTTAAATGTGACTCCTTAGGATCCGATTGGTATCTAGCACATATTCCTACACTAAATACGATGTCGGGTCTACTAGTAGTAAGGTAGAGCAAGGATCCAATTAGTCCTCTATAAAGCTTAATATCAATACTCTTTCCTTTTTCATCTTTGTCTAGCTTACTAGTAGGATTCATTGGAGTGCCTACTCCCTTATGATTTTCATTCCCAAACTTCTTTAGTATTTCCTTTGTATACTTAGTTAGATGAATGAAAATGCCTTCCTTAGTTTGTTTGATTTGTAATCCTAGAAAGAAGCTTAGTTCTCCCATCAAACTCATTTCGAATTCTCCATGCATTAAATCAGCAAATTCTTTGCAAAGAGTATCATTTGTGGCACCAAAGATTATGTCATCTACATATATTTGAACCACTAATAGATTTTTGTCCTTTCTTTTGAGAAATAGTGTTTTATCTACATTTCCTCTACTAAAGTCATTATTAAGCAGAAATTTGCTTAATCGATCATACCAAGCCCTAGGAGCTTACTTTAATCCATATAATGCCTTATGTAGTTTAAACACATGATTTGGCAATTCATGATTCTCAAAACCAGGAGGTTGTTCTACATATACTTCCTCCTCAATAAAACCATTTAAGAATGCACTCTTCACATCCATTTGATACAATTTGAAATTAATGAAACATGCAAATGCTAGAAGAAATCTAATAGCCTCTAATCTAGCTACAGGAGCAAATGTTTCATCAAAATCTATTCCTTCTTCGTGATTGTATCCCTTAGCTACAAGTCTAGCCTTATTTCTTATAACTACTCCATTTTTATCTAATTTATTTCTAAATATCCATTTTGTTCCAATTACTGAGTTATGCTTTGGTCTTTCAATTAATGTCCATACATTACTTCTTTTAAATTGATTTAATTCTTCTTGCATGGCATTTATCCAATTAGTATCTTTTTCAGCTTCTTCATAAGTCTTAGGTTCTAATTGTGAAACAAAAGCAAGATAATCATTTAAATTTCTAAGTGATGATCGAGTTCTTACCCCTTGAGATGGATCACCAATGATTAAGTCTTTAAGGTGTCCATATGCATACCTCCATTCCTTTGGCAAGTTTTGAGATTGTGGTGGCACGCAATCATCTCCCTTATCTTGAATTGGCACGTCATCAATATTCAACTTTTCAAAGTCGATAATTCCTATATCATCATCAACAATATTTTTTTTTCTAGCAGACTCACTATCAGACTCATCAAATATAATATTGACTGACTCTTCCACTACTAGAGTTCTTTTATTGAATACTCTGTATGCCCTGCTAGATGTGGAGTATCCTAAGAAGATACCTTCATCTGACTTGGCATCAAATTTACTTAGATCCTCCTTGCCATTGTTTAAGATGAAACATCTACATCTAAATACTTTAAGATATTTAGCAGTTGGTTTCTTATTCTTCCAAAGTTCATAAGGAGTTTTCTTGGTTATTGGTCGTATTAAAACTCGATTTAGAATATGGCAAGAGTGCTTATAGCTTCAGCCCAAAAGTACTTTGGAAGATTTGACTCACACAACATCGTGCGTGCCATTTCTGCCAATGTCCTATTTTTCCTTTCAACAACCCCATTTTGTTAGGGCGTTCTAGGTGCTGAAAATTGATGTGAAATACCATTTTTAGTGCAAAATTCTTCAAAGTGTTGATTTTCAAATTCAGTACCATGATCACTTCGAATTGCTACGAAGGTGAGTTTCTTTTCATTTATGATATTATTATATAGTTTCAAGAATTCTGAAAATGCTTAATTCTTATGTGCCAAAAATGAAACCCATGTATATCTTGAAAAATCATCAACAATAACTAGTCCATACTTCTTCCCTCCTAGACTCGCAGTTCTAGTGGGTCCAAATAAATCCATGTGTATAAGTTCAAAAGGCCTAGTTGTTGATACTATATTCTTTGATTTGAAAGATGATTTAGTTTGTTTTTCCAATGAACATGGTCCACAGATTTTGTCCTTTTCAAAAATCAATTTTGGCACCTCCTTTAATAATTCCTTCTTGACTAGTTTTGAGATTAATTCCATACTAGCATGTCCTAGTCTACGATGCCAAAGCCAACTTGTTTCATTTTTCTTTTCTTCATTAGTAATTAAGCATAATCCATTTTTCTTGCCTAAATCATGAAGATCTACCAAGTATATATTTCTTTGCCTTTGTCCTACAAGTACAATGCTATTATCTTTAGGATTTGTGATTATGCATACAGATGCTTCAAATGTGACTTTAAACCCTTTATCACAAAATTGACTTATGCTAAGCAGATTATGTTTCAATCCCTTAACTAATAAGACATTTTCTATAAAAATAGATGGAGTAATGAAAATTTTACCCTTTCCAATGATATGCCCTTTACCATTGTCTCCATAGGTTACTACTCCACCCTTCTTTGATTCCAAGGTGACAAATTGATCTACGTCACCGGTCATGTGTCTTGAACAGCCGCTATCTAGATACCATCGTTGTTCCACTTTATCAGCTGCAAGACACCCCTCATCGTCATTGGCCATATGACACATTTGGGTCGTCTCTTGATAATCTTCCTCTTCAGAACTTGACTCCTCACTTTCACTCCATTCAGCCATGAAGTTCTTCTTTTTTAGTTTTCTTGCCATCCATTTCAAATCTGGGCAATCTATCTTATAATGCCCGGGTTTGTTACACTCATAGCAAATAGGAGTTTTTTTTTCCTTTTCTTTGTCCTTACCCTTTTCTTTGCTTGAGCTACCTTTGAGGAAAGGTTTCTTTCTATAAAATCTATTCTTACCTCTCATAAATTTTCTGAATTTTCTTCCAAGCATAGCCATCCCTTCTTCATCAAATTCATCATCATCATCTGAATCTTCCGATTCAGTTTGTTGTTTAGGGGTAGTAGTCTTTAGGGCAATGGGCTTTCTTCTCTTAACCTCATCTTCCGAATTTTGCCTCATTGTCAACTCATGGGTCATGAGTGATCCTAGAAGCTCCTCTAATTGCAGTGTGTTGAGGTCCTTAGCTTCTTGAATTGCGGTTACCTTGGCCTCCCAAATTCTTGGTAGAGACCTGAGAATTTTTCGCACCAATTCAGAGTTAGTGTAAGACTTTTCTAAACTCTTAAGCCCATTTATAATTTCAGTAAAACGAGTAAACATATCAGTTATGGACTCAGTAGATTCCATTTTAAACAATTCATACTTGTGTACTAATATGTTTATCTTTGACTCCTTAACTTGATTGGTCCCTTCATGAGTGACCTCAAGTTTGTCCCAAATTTCTTTAGCAGAGATGCAAGTAGATATTCTATTAAATTCACTTACATCTAATGAGCAATAAAGTACATTAATAGCTTTTGCATTTAACTGTGCCAATCTTCTATCACTTTTATTCCAATCCATTTCTGGTTTGGGTATGATAGTGCCCTCTATATTAAGTGTGGGTGTGTGAGGTCCTCTAGTAATGATATACCATAATTCATAGTCTAAAGCTTGAATGAATATCCTCATCCTAGCTTTTCAATATGTGTAGTTTGTGCCATTAAATAGAGGTGGTCTATTTGTGGATTGCCCCTCACTCATAGAACATCCCACTTGGGTTGTCATGATCTTTAACTCTTGATTGTGAGATCAATGAGTACTATTGGAGAACCTGGCTCTGATACCACTTGTTACCCAAGGTGACAAGCCAAGAGGGGGGGTGAATTGGTTTCTTTTACTTTTAACTATCTTACTTGTGTTAAATGATGAGTTAGTAAACTTAAACAAATCACAATACAAACAACAAGAAGTATAGTGGTTCGGTGCTCTTCTTAGCACCTACGTCCACTCCCCAAGCGACCCCTTGGGAATTCACTATAATCCCGTGGATTACAGTTGGATTGTTTTTCGGACTCACAATCCAAAAACCTTTACACTTTGGTTTTCCGGGTTCACCAAAAACCTATATTGGTTTTACGGGCTCACCAACGAACCTTTGTTGGTTTTATGGGCTCACCAACGAACCTTTACAATTGGTTTTCCGGGTTCACCAATCAACCTATTCCGTTGATTTTGCGGGCTAACCAACCAACCTTTACAAGTAGTTTAACAAATAAAGAAAGAAGATTTAAACTCCTAGATGAGCAAATAAAACAATATAATCTACAAAGAAGAGTTTAGAAAGTATTTATCGCTTGTAGTGACTTCTCTCTTCTTTGTCAAGGATGCTTCACTCTTCAAGGGAGGATGGAGCTCTTGATGACTCTTTGAATCTGCTCAACCCCTTTCTTTGATTCTTGAATGAAGCACTTGGATGAAGAAGATTAGGGCACTTTCTCTTTCTTGTGTATACTTTGATATTCTTTGGAAAAGATGTTCTATCTGATGAATAGTGCCACTTTAAATAGTTTCCTACATCCATTGGACAAGCCCCAATGGTTAGAATTCAAAAACTAGCCGTTACTCACTTTTGGAAGGACAAAAAGTACTTCTGCAGAACTAGCCGTTATGCTTCTGCCCGTGTTTGGGTCGGCTCAACCTGTCCTTGGGTCGACCCAACTTTCACTTGGGTCGACTCAAACATTCCTTGGGTCGACCCTCTCAGAAACACAGAAACTTGCAATTCAGCCTTCCTTCACTTGGGTCGACCCAACCTTTCTTTGGGTCGACTCAAGGTTCAGTTGGGTCGACTCAACTTCTTCTTGGGTCGACCCTAACAGGGTTTCCAGAGAACTTTTTCTGTCTTCTGTTCTGTCTTGCCTTTGGGTCGACCCACACAGGGTTTGGGTCGACTCAAGCTTGGGTCGACTCAACTATATCTTGGGTCGATCCTCTCAGTAAATCCAGAGAACCATTTTCTGAGTTGTTTGAGGATCTTGATGTTTGGGTCGACTCATGCTTTCCTTGGGTCGACCCAACTCACTGTTCATCTGTGCCATTTTTGCAGAAGTGTGCCAAATGCTTTCTTGATGTGCCGGGGTCGACCCAATCATCCTTTGGGTCGACTCAATCCACACTTTGCTGCATCTCAAGGTTAGATTCATTCAAATAAACAATGAAATGTATCTATATCAATTTATACAAATATACCGAGAGTAATAGACTTATAAATGAAGTATCGATTTAACTTATAACATACTCTAGATAATTGCTTGTTAATCATCAAAATAACACTATCGTCCTCAGGCACATCTTTTATTAATTTCTTCTTGACTAGTTTTGATATTAAATCCATACTAGCATGTCCTAGTTTACGATGCCAAAGCCAACTTGTTTCATTTTTCTTTTCTTCATTTGTAATTAAACATAATCCATTTTTCTTGTCTAATTCATGAAGATCTACCATGTAAATATTTCTTTGCCTTTGTCCTATAAGTACAATGCTATTATCTTTAGGATTTGTGATTATGCATACTGATGCTTCAAATATGACTTTAAATCCTTTATCACAAAATTGGCTTATGCTAAGTAGGTTATGTTTCAAACCATTAACTAATAAGACATTTTCTATGAAGGTAGATGGAGTAATGAAAATTTTATCCTTTTCAATGATAAACCCCTTTCCATTGTCTCCATAGGTTACTACTCCATCCTTCTTAGACTCCAAAGTGACAAATTGGTCTACGTCACCGGTCATGTGTCTTGAACAGCCGCTATCTAGATACCATCGTTTATCCACCTTATTAGTTGCAAGACACCCCTGCAATCAAGATCAAGAATGAGCTTTAGGTACCCAAACTAAGTTGGGTCCTTTAGGGTTAGTACTTGATGTTCCTTTTGGAACCCAAACTTTCTTGGATTTAAGCTTATAATTGTTACTCAATTTGTTGTAGCTAGACTTTCTATAGTTACATTCATATGCTTTATGTCCTAATTTATTGCAACAATGGCAAGTTATATTTTCATTTTTAGCTTTTACAAATATGTTCTTTAAGTATTTTTGTTTTCTATTTGTTTTATATCACAATCCAGCTTTATCATATACAGCTTTTTGACTATTAAGAATCATATTTAATTTGGTTGAGCTAAGTGTAAACTTGTCTACTAAGGATTTATATTTTTCAGCATCTTCTTTTAACTTGACATTTTCAGCATTTAGATTCTTGGTTTCATTTGTGAGTCTCCTACTTAATGTTTCATAATTATTAGATAGTTTCAGCTTATCTTTGATAAGAGATTGATTTTCTTTTTTTAGAACTTTATTTTTATTGATCAGTTTTTTGTGTTCTTCCATAAGTTCTAAAAATGCATCATGTAATTCATCAACAGTAAAATCACATTCAAGTTCAGAATCTACCTCATCGTCATTGGCCATATGGCAGATTTGGGCCGTCTCTTGATGATCTTCCTCTTCCGAACTTGACTCCTCACTTTCACTCCATTCAGCCATGAAGTTTTTCTTCTTAAGTTTTCTTGCCATCCACTTTAATTCCGGGCAATCTATCTTATAATGCCCAGGCTTGTTACACTCATAACAAATTGGTGTTTCCTTTTCTTTTTCTTTTTCCTTACCCTTTTCTTTGCTTGAGCTACCTTTGAAGAAGGGCTTCTTTTTATGAAATCTCTTCTTTCGTCTCATAAATTTTCTGAATTTTCTTCCAAGCATAGCCATTCCTTCTTCATCAAATTCCTCATCATCATCAGATTCTTCCAATTCAGTTTCTTGTTTTGGAGTGGTAGACTTTAAGGCAATGGTCCTTCTTCTCTCGACCTCATCTTCTGAATTTTACCTCATGGTCAACTCATGGGTCATGAGTGATCCTAGAAGTTCCTCCAATTGCAGTGTATTGAGGTCCTTTGCTTCCTGAATTGCTGTTACCTTGGCCTCCCAAACTCTTGGTAGAGACCTGAGAATTTTTTGCACCAATTCAGAGTTAGTATAAGACTTTCCTAAACTCTTTAGCCCATTTATGATTTCAGTGAAACGAGTAAACATTTCAGTTATGGACTCAGTGGATTCCATTTTAAACAATTCATACTTATGTACTAATATGTTTATTTTTGACTCCTTAACTTGATTTGTTCCTTCATGTGTGACCTCAAGTTTATCCCAAATTTCTTTTGCGGAGATGCATGTAGATATTCTATTGAATTCACTTACATCTAGTGAATAGTAAAGTACATTAATCGCTTTAGCATTTAGTTGTGCTAGTCTTCTATCACTTTCATTCCAATCCATTTCTGGTTTGGGTATGATAGTGCCCTCTATACTAATTGTGGGTGTGTGAGGTCCTCTAGTTATAATATACCACAATTCATAGTCTAGAGCTTGAATGAATATCCTCATCCTAGCTTTTCAGTATGTGTAATTTGTGCCATTAAATAGAGGAGGTCTATTTGTGGATTGCCCCTCACTCATAGAACATCCCACTTGGGTTGTCATGATCTTTGACTCTTGATTGTGAGATCAACAAATACTATATGAGCACCTTGCTCTGATACCACTTGTTGCCCAAGGTGACAAGCCAAGAGGGGGGGTTGAATTGGTTTCTCTTAATTTTTACTATCTTACTTTAGTCAATTGATGAGTGAGTGAAATTAGAACAATGCACACTACAAACACACAAGAAGTATAGTGGTTCGGTGCTCTCCTAAGCACCTACGTCCACTCCCCAAGCGACCCCTTGGGAATTTACTATAATCCCGCGGATTACAGTTGGATTGTTTTTCGGGCTCACAATCCAAAAACCTTTACACTTTGGTTTTTCGGGATCACCAAAAACCTATGTTGGTTTTACGGGCTCACCAATGAACCTTCACAATTGGTTTTATGGGTTCACCAATAAACCTACACCGTTGGTTTTGCGGGCTCACCAACAAACCTTTACAAGATGATTAATAAAAAGAAAGAAGAAAGTTGAAGCTTCTAGATGAGCAAATATAACATTTATAAGCCACAAAGAAGAGTTTAGAGAATAGTTATCGCTTGATGAGACTTCTCTCTTCTTTGTCAAGAATGCTTCACTCTTCAAGGGTGGATGGAGCTTTTGATATCTCTTGGAGTCTGCTCAACCACTTCCTTTTTGACTCTTGAATGAAGCACTTGGATGAAGAAGATTAGGGCATTTGAGGGGACGGGAAAAGAAACTGCTCCGAAGAAAGATATTGGGGTTCCCAATGCTTCTCCACGCCCAACGAGATGCGTCGGCCTGAAGGGACAAAATCCTCATAAAGCAAAGTGGATGGAGGTGGATCGAGTGAGGAACTATACCCTCACGACGTCTTTCTTGTGTAAGCTTTGATATTTTGCAAAAGGATGTTTCCTCTGATGAATAGTGTCACTTTAAATAGTTTCCTTCATCCATTGGACAAGCCCCAATGGTTAGAATTCAAAAACTAGCCGTTACTCACTGTTGGGAGGTCAAAAAGTACTTCTGCAGAACTAGCCGTTATGCTTCTGCCCGTGCTTGGGTCGACTCAACTTTTACAGGGGTCGACCCAACTTTCACTTGGGTCGACTCAATATTTACTGGGGTCGACCCTCTCAGAACCACAGAACCTTGCATTTCAGTCTTCCTTCACTTGGGTCGACTCAACACCTTTTTGGGTCGACTCAAGGTTCAGTTGGGTCGACTCAACTTCCACTTGGGTCGACCCTCTCAGGGTTTCCAGAGAACCTATTTTTGAATGACGTTGCCTTTGGGTCGACTCATATTAACTTGGGGTAGACTCAAGTTTCATTTGGGTCGACCCTCTCAGGGTTTCCAGAGAACTGTTTTCTTGAGGCTTGAGGATTGGGTCGACTCATCCTTTTCTTGGGTCGACCCAAGCACTGTTCATCCGTGCCATTTTTGCAGAAGTGTGCCATATGGTTTCTTGATGTGTCGGGGTCGACTCAATCAATCTTGGGGTCGACTCAATCCACACTTTGCTGCAACTTAAGGTTAGATTCATCCATATAATCAATGAAATAACCTTTAAACAATTTTCAATATATGTCATGGTAGTGCTACATACTCCAAACAATGAAAATTACTATTGTCCACTTAAGAGTATGTTTCACTTGAAACTTTGCCAAATTAGAATTTAGAATTCACTATCCCTTTTGTTGCCCAGATAGACAACCCAAGAGGGGGGGGGGGGTGAATTGGGTTTTAAAATAATTATTGCAATTAAAATGTTTGTGGACACTAATTAATACTTTTTGCAAGTTGATTAATTAGATGCTATGTGCAGTGAGTGAGATGAAAGTAAAGACGTCAAGGCAATCACAAACACAATGATTTTATAGTGGTTCGGAGCTAACCCTTGCTCCTACGTCCACTCCCCAAGCCTCACTTGGGAATTCACTATAAGCCCTCGGATTACAGCCGGTTGTTTTACAAGCTCACAACCCAACTTGTTGTTTTACGAGATTACAACGAACTCGGTCGGTTTTCACAGGCTCACCGACTAGAACCGCCCGATTGTTTTCCCGGGATCACAATCAAACCCTTACACGTTGGTTTCAACCTAGCCTCACCAACAAACCTTTACACCCTTGATTCAATCTCCTGATTGAATCAAGTAAGGACCAAATGGATAGAAAAACAAACAGAAAAATACAGCTTCTAAATAAGCAGATTTTCAGCAATATAAATAGAAGAGAAGTTAAGAGCCCTCAAACAATTTATGATGATGTAGTGGAGGGCTTCTTGAACTCTGGATCTCCTCTTGAATGTCTTGAAGACTTGAAGGCTGAAGGAGACTTCTTTAATGTTGGGAAGAGTTGGTTGAATGGAGTTAATGGCCCTCTTCCTTCTTTTTCGTTGAAAATCCTTTGGCAGATGAAGAATATGTGTTTTCTTTGAAAGGAATGTCACTTCTCTACTTTGCTACAGTTCTCTGTGGCTATTTAAGCCATTCCCCACGGAAACTAGCCGTTAGACACAATCTACTAGCCGTTCTGCACATTCTGCACATCCTGACAATGTTTTCGTTAGGATCGGAGTCGACTCGCGCGATCTGGAGTCGACTCGGCTGCAGCAGGAGTCGACTCATGCTTTTCTGGAGTCGGCTCGGCAACTGTTCCGGATTTGAATTAAAGTGCTCTTCTCGACTGGGAGTCGACTCGACTTAACCCGGAGTCGACTCCCCAAAGTCTGGAGCTGACCTGGCACTTTTGGAGTCGGCTCATCCCAAGGAATCCATGGATGCATTTTTCAAATTTGCTCACTCGAGTCGACTCGTAAATTCTGGGAGTCGACTCGGCGCTCAGAGTCCGAACTTCCGAGCTTCTGTCTTTTGGCTCGTGCTGTCTTGGAGTCGACTCGGACTGTTTTGGAGTCGACTCGGCTATCAGTATCCGAAAAGCAATCTTCTGTCTTTTTGGGGTAGCGCTGCCTTGGAGTCGACTCGAACTGTCTTGGAGTCGACTCGCCTCTCAGAGACAAAAATACTGTCTTTTGTCTTTTTGGGGTCGCGCTGTCTCGGAGTCGACTCGGCCTTTGCGGGAGTCGACTCGGCTCTCAGTGTCCGAAAGTTGCTCTCTGACTTTTGCCTTGTATTACACTGAGAGTCGACTCTCGCTTCCTTTGGAGTTGACCTGCCAACCATCGGAGTCGACTCGAGTTCCTCAGGAGTCGACTCGGCTCTCAGGATCCAAAATACCTTCTCTGTCTTTCTGTCTGTAACTCCCTGGAGTTGACTCATACTACTCTAGAGTCGACTCGGCAAGCATCAGAGTCGACTCGCGCTCTTCAGGAGTCGACTCGCTGACAGGTTTTGAGTTGGATCTTTCTGTTCGTCTGTCTGTTCTCAGTCGGAGTCGACTCGTAATGTACAGGAGTTGACTCGAGCCTGTGCCAGTGCTTCTGATACGCTTGGAGTCGACTCGTAATATCCCGGAGTCGACTCGAGTCTCAGACTTTGGTTCAAATTGACTTCTTAACTTATCCAAAATGTCTTGAACCAAATCTAGAGACACTTAACCATCAATATACAAGAATTTTACTGAAACACTAGATTGAATTCATTAGTAAACATAAGATATACTCAAATGCTTTGAGCTCATCAAAATCAAATAGGGTTATAATCAATCACTCCACAATCTCTCCCTTTTTGATGATGACAAAATATTGAGTATATGTAAAGTGAATTGCTCAACAAACAAGAAGATTTATAGTAAAATTTTAAAATGAATTCAAGTGTCTGGTTATTTAATTTATCCAAACCTGAAAGGTGTGAAACAATAAATTTTGAAGTTAAAGCTCCCCCTTTCATTTGGAATTATATAAGCCTTCATAACATGCAATCAATTGTTTAGCTTATATATATTTAATGATTTTGCTTTCTTAAAAATTCAGATTCTCCCCCTCAACACATGCATTCAACTTTGTTTTGATTCTCATAATTTTCTTTTAGTGCATTGAAGCTTTTGAGCTTAAATTTTTGGTTTTTAGAGGGAAAATATGTCAATTTGTTCTTGAGTATGATTCAACTAATCTCCGAATATCTCTTGAATAGATTCTGGAGATTACTCTATTAGGAGCCCCAACAGAGAGATAATGAGCCTCGAGGTATCGAATCCACTAAGAACAAATTATTGTGTGTTTTAAAAGTTTTCTCTTTTTATTGATTTTCATTGATTCTCTTTACATGTCTATTCAATATATTTCTTCCCTTTTTTGTCATTATAGTAAAAAGAAAAAAAGCACATTACACAAGCAATGAGAGTAAGGCTATAAGATATTAATTTGCACATTTTTGAAGAGAATTGTCTACTCCTTGTATTGATGTATATGTAAGTACACTTGTGAATACAAAGAGTAATGCAAGAAATACATGTCAAAATACAAAAATAAGCTAGGGCTTCTTCGAGGAGGAGGTGGCTCCCTTGGGCAGTCTTGATTGTTCCATGAGTAGACTGACCCCATCTGTGACGTGCCCTTGCTGTGTGATGATCGCCGAGGTGGCCCTACTGTGGATCGAGGAAAGCTCAGTCAGGCTCTCTTGGAGTGTGTCCAACTTGGCAATCAACACATTCGCCAGACGCTCGGCCCCCTGGCTCTGGGTGCCCATGTCATGTCGGATGTCATCTCACATCTTTCTTGTGTTGCTTGTGACATCGCTCATGTTTGAGAATTGGGCTTGTATCAGGCTTCTGACATTGTAAATTTCTTTCCTTAGATGAGCCGTCATCTCGGTCATAGCTGTCAGGGAGGGAACCAATGCAGAAGAGGGGGCAGTGGAGGGAGCAGTCGCTGGACCTCGGAGCTCCCTCAGTAGGTCGTCCCGAAGATCCCTCACGATCTCCTGTCGCAACTCCCGGAGCTGCTCAGGTGATATCCGGACCTCTAGTGGCTGAGAAGGTGGTGCAGTGGAGGGTCCGGCAGAGGTAGATGGTGCTGAGGTGGAGGGATAGGTGGAAAAGTCTGAATCAGGATCAGGACTGGGGGAGTGTCTAGTAGTAGGTGTGGAGGAGGATGGTTTCCTGACCCAGGTTCCCTCTACCTTATGAAAACCCATCCTGTGAAGGGTTCCCTCACCCATGCGATCTGTCCATCGCAGTGCGCGAGAGGGTTCTCCCTCAAGAATAGGGATCTCGGACTTCCTAAAGATCAGGGTATATAGCATCCCATATGGAAGGGTGAGCCTAGGTCTGTCTAGTGGCTCACATAGGTATTTGTAGATTAGTTTGGGAAAGTTAATTGGGGTGTCCTAGAGAATGTAATACATGAGGGCTAGGTCCCTCTCAGATACAAAATCGAAGCGGCCGGTCTTAGGAAAAAGGGTCCTAGAGATAATGCTCAAGAGGAGCCGCATTTCAACTGAAAGGGAACTAGCGGACACCTCATCTAGTGGGGACTAGGGTGGACTCCCTAATATGGCTGTAAGGGCCTCAGTCCTATCGGCCGGGTGAGTACGAGATACCCCTACTTGGGGAAGATGGAGGACTTGAGCAATAAAATCCTCCGAAATAAATAAAGGGACACCCGCTACGGTTCCCTGTATCCCACCATTCTCCCTAGACACTGTACCATAGAACTTCCTAACTAGCCCTGGGTATGTGGGGAGATCTAGAGAACAAAAGAACTCTAGGCCTTGGGCCCTCAACCTATCCCCTATGGTAAAGCCTTCCCGGGAGAGATAGTCGAAGTTGACATATCTCCCGGTGGAGACCGCCTTCCCGGCGCACGGATGCGAGGGAACCGGCCTCGGCGGGGAACGAACCGGAGGTTGTGGCCTCACGGGATTGTTCCGAGCCTTGGACCGTCGCTCGGTGCCGCTCGCGGGTTGGGGCCTCTTCCGGCTTGGGACAACCGACTTACGGGGCATGGTTGACCTAGGAATGGGGTAAAACCCTAATGGACGGAAGAAGGTCGACGGAAAAACTCTAACCAGGGTCGGAGACGATGTCGGAGATGGCTCTAGGGTTTTGTGAATAGTGGAGGCGATGAATAGAAGTGTTGATTAAACGCTTGGATTAGGGTTAAAAAACTCGGATCCCGACCGCGAGTCGACTCCAGTTAGTCGCGAGTCGACTCGACCTCGAGTCGACTCCAAAATATGCGCGAGTCGACTCCCCCTATGCTGCCATCGACCTCGAGTCGACTTCCGTCTATGTGCGAGTCGACTCCCCCTTATGAGCCGACTCTGAAACTTACTCGAGTCGACTCGAACTCTGGCACACACCTAAAAATCATGCTATTTTCGTACCAACCAAGGGACAATCACTAAGTTATGATCTGATTTGATGATTATAAATGAGAAACTCCATATTTAACACAAGCTAATCATCAAAATCAATGAACTGGAAGAGAATATCACTAGGATGGATCAATCACTTCTAATCCTCTCCTAAGCACACTAAATCTCTCTTCACTCAAGGGTTTTGTGAAGATATCAGCTAATTGATCATCAGTGCAAACAAATTGAAGTGTCATATCACCATTCAGTTCATGATCTCTTATGAAGTGATGTCTTATCTCAATATGTTTAGTTTTTGAATGCTGAATTGGATTTTTAGTTAGATTAATGGCACTTGTATTATCACAATTAATGAGAATTTTGTCTTGTTTAATGCCATAGTCTTCAAGTTGTTGTTTAATCCACATGATTTGAGCACAACAACTCCCGGCAGCAACATATTCAGCTTCAGCAGTAGATAATGCAACCGAGTTTTGTTTCTTGCTAAACCATGAGATTAAATTTTCTCCTAAGAATTGACATGACCCGCTGATGCTTTTTCTATCAAGTTTACAACCAGCAAACTCTGAATCTGTGTATCCTATTAATTTCAGGCTAGATTCTTTAGAATACCATAAACCTATACTTTTTGTTCCTATTAGGTATTTAAAGATTCTCTTTACTGCAATTAGATGAGATTCCTTAGGATTAGACTGATATCTAGCACACATGCATACACTAAACATTATATCAGGTCTACTTGAAGTGAGATATAATAAAGATCCTATCATACCTCTATACATCTTTTGATCTACAGATTTACCTGATTCATCTTGGTCTAGTTTGCATGATGAGCTCATTGGTGTGCTGATTGACTTGTTTCCCTCCATATCAAACTTCTTAAGCATCTCCTTGATGTATTTAGCTTGATTGATGAAGATCCCTTCTTTTGATTGTTTGATTTGAAGCCCAAGGAAATAGTTCAGCTCTCCCATCATGCTCATTTCAAACTCACTCTGCATCAAGTCAGCAAATTCTTCGCAGAGGCGATTGTTAGTAGCACCGAAAATAATATCATCAACATAAATCTACACTATAACATATCTTTGTTTTTCTTCTTTAAAAATAGTGTTGTATCTACATTTTTCCTAGTGAACTCATGTTCTAGTAGAAATTTGCTAAGTCTTTCATACCATGCTCTAGGTGCTTGTTTCAAACCATAAAGTGCTTTGTTCAATTTATACACATGATTAGGGTATTGATGATTTTCAAAACCAGAAGGTTGTTCTACATACACCTCCTCATTAATATACCCATTTAAAAATGCACTTTTTACATCCATTTGAAATAATTTAAAATCCTTAGAGCATGCAAATGCTAGTAATAATCTAATTGCCTCAAGTCTAGCTACAGGAGCAAAGGTTTCATCAAAATCTATACCTTCTTCTTGATTATAGCCCTTTGCTACTAGTCTAGCCTTATTCCTAATTATAATTCCATTTTCATCAAGTTTATTTTTATATATCCATTTAGTACCTATAATTGAATATTCAGAGGGTCGTTCAACTAGGTTCCATACCTTGTTTCTAGTAAATTGGTTTAATTCTTCTTGCATTGCATTTATCCAATTTACATCTTTTTCAGCTTCTTCTATGTGTTTGGGTTCAAAATGTGAGACAAAAGCTAGATGATTATTTAAGTTCCTAAGAGATGCTCTAGTCCTAACAGGTTGAGATGGATCATCTAAAATTAATTCCTTAGGATGCCCATGAGCATACCTCCAAGCCTTAGTTAGCCCATGATCCACCACAGCCTCTTGGCTTGATGATGCATTTCCAATTAATTTTTGTTCATCATCTTGTAATGTCATCTCATCAATTTTTTCTTCAAGAATTTCAGCATCATCATCAAGATCAACTCTCTTGCTAGAAGAGATATCACTAGAATCATCAAAAACTACATGTATAGATTCTTCAATAACAAGGGTTCTTTTATTAAAAACTCTATAGGCTTTACTAGTTGTAGAATACCCCAAAAATATACCCTCATCAGATTTAGAGTCAAATTTACCTATATTATCTTTCCCATTATTATGAACAAAACACCTACATCCAAAGACATGAAAATAGTTTACTTTTGGTTTTCTATTTTTCTAAAGTTCATAAGGTGTTTTCTTTATAATGGGTCTCAATAAAACTCGATTTAATATATGACATGAGGTATTAATGGCTTCTCTCCAAAAGTACTTAGGGAGGTTACTTTCACATAACATGGTTCTAGCCATTTCCTCTAGGGTTCTATTCTTCCTTTCTACAACTCCATTTTGTTGTGGTGTCCTAGGTGCAGAAAAATTATGAGTTATTCCCTTTTTACTACAAAACTCATCAAATAAATGATTTTCAAATTCGGTTCCATGGTCACTTCTAATAGCTATGACTGAAGCATCTCTAGCATTTGTTACTTCCTTATGAAATTTCTTAAAAACTAAAAATGCTTGATCTTTATGAGCTAAGAACATGACCCAAGTATATCTAGAAAAGTCATTTACAAAAACTAGACCATATTTATTTCCTCCTAGACTTGTGGTTCTAGTTGGTCCGAATAGATCCATGTGTAGTAGTTCTAGAGGTCTAGAGGTAGAGACACAATTTATGGATTTAAAGGAGTTCCTTGATTGTTTGCCATATTGACAAGCTTCACATATCTTATTCTTTTCAAACTTTAGTTTTGGCAAACCTATCACGGAATCTCTTTTAACTAGTTTTGATATTGTGTCCATACTTGCATGACCTAACTTACGGTGCCATAACCAACTAGCATCATTATCCTTAGTTTCATTAACAACTAAACATGGGTTATGTTTGGCAAGATCCTCAAGGTCTACTACATACACATTCCCACGTCTTATTCCTTTAAAAACTAAACTAATGTTATTTGAGTTGGTTATGATGCATAAGGTTGGTTTGAACAAAACATCAAAACCTCTATCACATAATTGACTAATGCTAAGTAGATTATGCTTAAGACCATCAACATATCAGACATTATCAATAAAGGTTGAAGGGATAATTTGTACTTTACCTATACCAATGATGTGACCTTGGTTATTGTCTCCAAATGTCACAGCACCTCCCTTCTTAGGCTCAAGGGTGAAGAATTGGTTTTTGTCACCCGTCATGTGTCTTGAGCAGCCACTATCCAAGTACCAATAATTTTTGTCGACCTTGGCTGCAAGACACTCCTACACAAGCAAATCATACAATTTTAGGTACCTAAGTTTTCTTGGATCCTTCATGGTTAGTGTTACGGGGGAACTTAGCCACCATGCCCCACGTGACCGGCACGCGCGCCCAGGAAGACTACGGCAGCCCCTTGATCCAGCAATCCGACCCCGAGTCGGACATCTTCGGCTCCGCAGCCCGACCCCGAGTCGGCTGCCCCTTGATCCAGCAATCCGACCCCGAGTCGGACATCTTCGGCTCCGCAGCCCGACCCCGAGTCGGCTGCCCCTTGATCCAGCAATTCGACCCCGAGTCGGACATCTTCGGCTCCGCAGCCCGACCCCGAGTTGGCTGCCCCTTGATCCAGCAATCCGACCCCGAGTCGGACATCCTCGGCTCCGCAGCCCGACCCCGAGTCAGACATCTCTCGACAACGACAGGCTATTCCCCAGAGGCACGCCGCAGCCTCCTGCTCCACTACTCCCTGCAACGGTTGTATCTGGCGCTGCTCCACGATCCCCTGTAACAGCCGTACAAGGCGGAGCTCCACTACGCCCTGTCATGGCCGTACCCAGCGCTGCCCCACGACGCCCTGTAACGGCCGTGTCAGTGGCAGCTCCATCGTGCCCCACGATGACGAACCCCCCTGAAAGACCCCCCAGCCTGGTATATATGCGGCTGGGGGGGGAAGGGGGGGTAAGCAAGAACTTCCAGAGCATTCTCTTACTTGCTACTATTATCTCTCCTTCTCCTCCAATCTCCTCTGACTTGATCGTCGGAGGGCCCCCACTACCCCAGTGGTGGTGCGAGGCTTGCTTGCAGGTTTTCCGGTGGAAGGTGGAGCGCAATCAACACCAACCAAGGCAACTCAAACGGAACCCCGTTTACACCGCTGTGCCAATCGTTCTCGGTTTGGACCACCAGCAACAGTTGGCGCTAGAGGAAGGGCCGAATCTCAGAGTGATCGTAATGGCACGGCGAGGTGGTCGTGGAGCTTCCAATGCCTCCGGTCGCGGGGCCTCTCGCGCCTCCGGCCGGGAGGCCGCTGCGTCTCCAACACATTCTCAGCAACACTCCACCGCTCCACCTCCCATTCAGATGGTCGAAGCCGCTCAGTTCGACCAGTTAGCCCAGCAGGTTCGCACCCTCGCGGAGGCAGTGCAGAACCTGCAGGGTGTGATGTCTCGGGCGCCGTAGCGGGCCCAGGAGCCGCTGCTCCCTGAGCGCTCACCTGTCCTCCTCAACCCGCGCTCCTTCCTCTCCCATGGGGAGGAGCGCCGGCGCGAGGAAGATTCTCGAGCACGGTCCATTCTGCCGGGACCTTCCCATCGGAGCTGCGCGGGGTACGAGAGGCGGGCCCGGGCGCGTTCCCAGACCCCCCAGTCCTCAAGGAACCCGCGCTCCAGTCGGTCCCCCTCTCGGTGCTCCTTGTCTCCCACCCATCGGTCGCGCTCCCTGGACCGGCGGGTGGACGATCTCCACCGACAACTCCAGGTCCTGAAGGGCCGCTCCAAAGATCCCTTCGCCGACTTGGAGATCTCCTCCCAGCCGGCGCTTGCCTCGAGGATCCTGCGGACCCCGAATCCGCCGGGGTTTAAAATGCCGGCGATCGAGCCCTATGACGGGGCGGCGGACCCGCGGGATCACGTCGAGAGTTTCAGGACCCTTATGCTCCTCCACGGAGCATCAGATCCTCTCCTCTGCAAGGCCTTCCCGGCGACCCTCCGTGGCCCGGCAAGGGCGTGGTTCGCCGGCTTGGAGGCTAACTCAATCCAGTCCTTCGACCAGTTTACTCGCCTCTTCATCACCCATTTCGCCGTCAGTAGCCGGCGGCGACTGGTCTCCGACTCCCTCTTTGATGTCCGGCAAAACGAGGGAGAAAGCTTGCGGGATTATCTTACCCGCTTCAACAAGGCTACGCTGGAAGTCCGGAACCTGAGCCAGGAGGTGGCTCTTTCAGCCCTGAAGCGTGGCTTCCGAAAGGGCAGACTCACCTTCTCCCTGGACAAACGCCTGCCGCGGAGCTTTCTGGAGCTGTTGTCCCGGGCGAACCAGTATGCGGACGCCGAGGAGGCGGCCGCCCACCGGAGCAAGGAGGCCGCCGAAATCCCTCCAAAGCTCGGGAAGAAAAGGCGAAAAGAGGCACGCCAGAGGAGGAGCCCGACGCCTCAACGTCGGCGCAGAAGCCTGTCGCCGGCGAGGAACCACGGCGCCCTACGCCCTCGTTTTCCGCCCCGACGTTTCAACCGGTACACTCCTCTCCTGACTCCCCGGGCCCAGATCCTCATGGAAATCAAGGGGCGGGAGGACCTCCCGGTCCCGAGACAGATGAAGAAGATTCCTGGGAGGAGGCCCTCTCGGGCGTACGGTGAGTACCACCGAGACCACGGCCACGACACCGAAGACTGCTTCCAGCTTCGGGACGAGATCGAGGCTCTCATCCGCCGAGGGCGTCTCGGTCGATATGTGAACGACCGACGTCCCCCCGCAGACCCGCGTCCGGCCGACCCGGCCCCTCAGGAGCCTCGGGAGCAGAATCGACCCGTCGCGGGCGTGATCCACACTATCACTGGGGGCTGCCCCCGGCCCGAGAGGAACGCAGGGGGCTCGACTGAAGCGTCAGGGGCAGCCGTCGCAAAGAGGCAAAGGGTCGGTAATGTAATCACTTTTTGTGATGAAGATGTAAAGGGGGTTCAGACCCCCCACGATGACGCCATGGTGATCTCCCTCACTATGGCAAACTATGATGTAAGGCGTGTTCTTGTGGATAGTGGAAGCTCAGCTGATATTTTGTTTTACGAGGCCTTCCAAAAGATGAGCTTGTCCAGACAGTTGTTGCACAAAGTATCCACCCCCCTCATAGGATTCACCGGTGACGCTGTCCCAGCGGAAGGCGTCATCGAGCTGCCTGTGACTGCGGGCGTCGCACCCGCAGAAGCCACCGTGCAACTCGGATTCTTGGTCGTCCGTGTTCCCTCGGCCTACAACGCTATCCTCGGACGACCCGGGCTGAACGCCCTTCGCGCGGTGGTCTCTACGTACCACTTGCTCATGCGGTTCCCCACGGCGGCCGGGATTGGAGAGGTCCGAGGTGACCAACCGACCGCACGGCAATGTTTCCTAGCAACTCTCAAAGGGAAGAAGCCCGTGGAAGCCCTAAGCGTCGAGTCCCTTGACGCCAAAGACGAGGTGGCCTTGCGGCACGGGGAGCCGGCCGAGGGTGTGATCGAAGTTCCCCTCGAGGAAGGTCGCCCGGACCGGACGGTCCGGGTCGGCACCAATCTCGACCCGGGAGCTCGGGCTCGGTTGGTGGAATTTCTCCGAGCCAACGCCGATGTATTCGCCTGGTCGGCGGCCGATGTACCTGGGATCGACCCGGAGGTCATTTCTCACGCCCTCAACGTCGACCCAACCCACCGACCGGTAAAACAGAAGAAGAGACACTGTGCCCCGGATCGGATCCGAGTGGTCGACCAGGAGGTAGACAAGCTCTTGGAGGCAGGATTCATAAGGGAGGTCAGCTACCCCGAATGGCTGGCAAATGTCGTACTTGTCCGGAAGGCGAGCGGGAAGTGGAGGATGTGCGTCGACTACACCGACCTGAACAAGGCATGCCCCAAGGATAGCTTTCCGCTTCCGCGGATAGACCAACTGGTCGACGCGACTTCCGGATATCAGCTGCTGTCTTTCATGGACGCCTTCTCCGGCTACAACCAGATAATGATGGCTCCACAGGACGAGGAGAAAACTGCCTTTATAACAGACCGGGGGCTGTACTGTTACAAGGTAATGCCCTTCGGTCTGAAGAATGCTGGCGCCACTTACCAGCGCCTCGTCAACAAAATCTTCAAAGAGCAAATCGGCCGGAACATGGAGGTGTACGTGGACGATATGCTGGTGAAGAGCCGCAATGCAGACCAGCACATCGCGGATCTGGAGGAGACTTTCGCCACCTTGCGGAAGTTTCGCATGAAGCTGAACCCAGTGAAGTGCGCCTTTGGCGCTTCGGCCGGGAGGTTCCTCGGTTTCATTGTCAACCAGCGGGGGATCGAAGCCAACCCGGACAAAATCAAGGCCATCCAAGATATGTCCCCTCCGACCAAAGTGAAGGAGGTTCAGGAGCTCGCTGGGAGGGTCGCCGCGCTCGGACGATTTGTGGCAAAATCGGCCGAACGCTGCCAACCTTTCTTCAAGGTGTTGAAACGCCCGAAAGACTTCCTCTGGACGGCCGAATGTCAAGCAGCATTCGACCAGCTCAAGAAATACTTGGCGTCTCCTCCCCTGCTGTCCAAGCCGCAAGAAGGGGAGATGCTCTACCTCTATCTGGCGGTCTCCCCAACCGCAGTCAGTGCGGTACTGGTTCGGAAAGAGGCAAAGCTCCAGAAGCCTGTGTACTACATCAGCCGGGTCCTACGGGATGCCGAGACGCGGTATATGAAGGCTGAAAAGATCGCCTTCGTGCTGCTGACCGCGACCAGGAGGCTTCGCCCCTATTTCCAGGCCCATTCTGTCACCCTCTTGACCGATCAACCGCTGCGGCAGATCCTCAGCAATCCTGAGAATGCGGGACGGCTGGTGAAGTGGGCAGTAGAACTTGGTGAGTTCGACATCCGCTACCAGCCCCGACCCGCCATCAAGGCCCAGGCGCTCGCGGATTTCCTCGCTGAGTGCACGGTGCAGGAGGCGGAACCTAGGTCGCCGGAAACACCCAGCCTCGACCTCCCGATTTGGACGCTTCACATCGATGGGTCGTCGAACCCCGAAGGTGGAGGGGCCGGGCTGGTCCTTACCAGTCCTGATGGAGTGATAGCCGAGTATGCCTTGAGGTTCGGATTTCCAGTGACCAACAACGAGGCGGAGTACGAGGCCCTAGTCACGGGACTCAAACTCACCAAGGAGCTCGGCATCCGGCGCCTGAAGGTCTTCACCGACTCCCAGCTGGTGGTCGGGCAGGTCCGTGGGGAGTTCGAGGCCCGGAACCCGACCATGCAGAATTACGTCCGGAAGGTGCAAGCACTCATTCCCGATCTCGGCAGTGTCGACATCCAGCAGGTCCCAAGAAGTGAAAATGCCAAGGCCGACAGGTTGTCCCGCTTAGTGGGCGCAGACGCGCACAACTTGTCGAGGGCGATCTACCTGGAGACCCTGGATGCCCCGAGCATCGGCGAGGCTGGAGCGGTGATGGCGATTGATCCGGAGCCGTCTTGGATGGACCCGCTTGTCGCCTACCTCGCCGAAGGGATCCTCCCTGAAGACGAAGATCAAGCTCGGCGACTTGTTATGAAGTCCGCCCACTACGTACTCTATGAAGGGAGGCTGTATCGGACCTCGTTCACCGCCCCCCTCTTAAAGTGCCTCCGCCCCTCGGAAGCGGCCTACGTCCTCGGCGAAGTCCACGAAGGCGTTTGCGGATCACACTTGGGGGCTAGGTCCTTGGCGCACAAGATCATGAGGCAAGGCTATTATTGGCCTACCTTGTTGGAGGACTCAAAGGATTATGTACGGAAATGCGACGCCTGCCAGCGCCACGCCAACGTCCAGAGAGTCCCTTCTGTCCCCTTGGCACCAATCACTGCACCCTGGCCCTTCGCCCAGTGGGGAATGGATATCCTCGGACCATTCTCCGTCGCTTCAGCTCAGCGAAAATTTTTGATTGTTGCAATCGACTACTTCACCAAGTGGGTGGAGGCAGAGCCGCTGGCCACTATCACGGAGGCGCAAGTCCGGAAGTTCGTGAAGAAGAACATCATTGTCCGATTTGGGGTACCTCGGGTCCTCATCTCGGATAATGGTCGACAGTTCGACAACAAGCATTTCCGTGACTTCTGCGAGGAGTTCGGGATCGAGCATCGGTTCACATCTGTGTCGCATCCCCAAACCAACGGCGAGGCCGAGGTCACAAATCGGACAATCCTCCAAGGAATCAAAGCGCGAATCGGTCGGACGGGGCAAGCTTGGGTCGAAGAACTCGAGAATGTCCTTTGGGCGTATCAGACCACGCATCGGACCCCTACCGGGGAGACGCCTTTCAGCCTAACCTATGGCACGGAAGCCGTTGTCCCCGTGGAGCTCGGACTCCCCTCACCTCGGGTGGCCGCGCACCGACCCGAGGCCAATTCGGAGCAACTCCGAGGGAACCTGGATCTCTTGGAAGAAGCGAGGGAAATGGCGCAGGTTCGGATGGCGATGTATCAGCGGAGGGTGGCCCGATATTACAACTCCAAGGTCCGACCAAAGCTTTTCAGAATCGGAGATCTGGTGCTAAGGCGAGCTAAAGCATCTCAACCTGTGGAAGGTGGGAAGCTAGCGCCAAATTGGGAAGGCCCGTATAGGGTTCGCTGGGTAAACCGACCTGGCTCCTACCAGTTGGAGGCCCTAGATGGTCGAGAAATTCCAAGGAGCTGGAATTCCGCTAACCTGCGGATGTATTACCAGTAGAACGACAATGCCAGAAAGACAGTTCAAAAATGTATAACACTTTTTATTTCAATAATTTCTGGTTACAATGGCGTGCTCGTGTGATTACAAGGAATTCCCAGAGGGGAATTAGGGTGTAAAGAAAGTAAAGAAGAGGTGGAGACTCCGAGGAGCTGAAGATCTGGGATCCCGAAACCTCCATCCGAAGCGGCTGCAATCCCACCGGAAGTGGGTGCTTCCAACCGGAGGCGCCATCGACGTCTCACGAAAAAGACGAAGAGCCGGCGCGGATGAAGAAGAAGTGGACGAAGGAGAAGTCCACACTGCTCCTACCCAGAGGCGCCATCAACGCCTCACGAAAAAGACGAGGAGCCGCCGCAGAAGAAGCTCCCGCTGCCTCCAGGGGAACGCCACCTCCAAGGGATATTCCGGTCCTCCCCAGTGTTAGGGGAGAGAAGGAATACAAGGGAGAAGAGCATATGGAGGCGCGGTCCCGGATCAAGCATTTGGCGCGGAGCTCAATCGGGAGGCTGAACTTCAAGGAGGGGAGACGTGATCCCGGATGAAACGCCTAGAGCGGAGTTCCGCCGGGGAGAACCTCCTTGTTGATCCCAGATGAAACGGCTAGTTGGCGGAAGTCGCGAAGGGCGCGCCTCCCGTTCCTTCGGTAGGGGTCTCTCAACCATGCGCCGGAGAGGAGGCCCACGATCCATGGCAACCTGAACAGCTCCGGCTTGGCAGGCTCCATCGCACCTGCACCTATATTTATAGCCAAACTGCGGCCCCCCGGTCGTTCCGATGCGGGTGGCTCCAATAAATGCGGGCGCATTGAATCCGGAGCCGATCCGGCTCTCGAGGCGTATCTTTCCGCGATTTCCTAAGCGTTATTCTCCTTAATCGCATTCTTTGTGCAGGACACTCCGGGTGGCCTGTACCCCTAGGTCCACGTATCTCCGCTCGCGCCCAGGCCACATCCGCCTCGAAGAACGCGCGTATCGCGGCCGCTTAACTGACACTCCTCGCAAGCAGCAACTGGCGATCCGATTTTCCAGGTAACCCCTCAATTAGCATTTAATGCCCATCTGGTGTTCCCCAGGCGACGCTTGGAGAGGAGGAGAAACACGATCGCAGCTGGCCACGGAGAAATCCCGTCGGGCGGCAAGCGACAGGCGCACGACCAGCGAGCGGAATTTCTCGAGGCTCGGCCCTCGGATGCCAGGCTAACCCCATGATCATCTCGGGAGCAGACTAGCCTGAAGCCCCGACCGGTCGCCTCGGCTTGCGCCAGCCTTGGCCGACCAACGAGCGGAATTTCCTGAGGCCTGACAACCCTCGGATGCCAGGCTAACCCGATGATCATCCCGGGAGCAGACTAGCCTGAAGCCCCGACCGGTCGCCTCGGCTTGCGCCAGCCTTGGCCGACCAACGAGCAGAATTTCCCGAGGCTCGGCCCTCGGATGCCAGGCTAACCCGATGATCATCCCGGGAGCAGACTAGCCTGAAGCCCCGACCGGTCGCCTCGGCTTGCGCCAGCCTTGGCCGACCAACGAGCGGAATTTCTCGAGGCTCGGCCCTCGGATGCCAGGCTAACCCGATGATCATCCCGGGAGCAGACTAGCCTGAAGCCCCGACCGGTCGCCTCGGCTTGCGCCAGCCTTGGCCGACCAACGAGCGGAATTTTCTGAGGCTCGGCCCTCGGATGCCAGGCTAACCCGATGATCATCCCGGGAGCAGACTAGCCTGAAGCCCCGACCGGTCGCCTCGGCTTGCACCAGCCTTGGCCGACCAACGAGCGGAATTTCTCGAGGCTCGGCCCTCGGATGCCAGGCTAACCCGATGATCATCCCGGGAGCAGACTAGCCTGAAGCCCCGACCGGTCGCCTCGGCTTGCGCAAGCCTTGGCCGACCAACGAGCGGAATTTCCTGAGGCCTGACAACCCTCGGATGCCAGGCTAACCCGATGATCATCCCGGGAGCAGACTAGCCTGAAGCCCCGACCGGTCGCCTCGGCTTGCGCCAGCCTTGGCCGACCAACGAGCGGAATTTCCCGAGGCTCGGCCCTCGGATGCCAGGCTAACCCGATGATCATCCCGGGAGCAGACTAGCCTGAAGCCCCGACCGGTCGCCTCGGCTTGCGCCAGCCTTGGCCGACCAACGAGCGGAATTTTCCGAGGCTCGGCCCTCGGATGCCAGGCTAACCCGATGATCATCCCGGGAGCAGACTAGCCTGAAGCCCCGACCGGTTGCCTCGGCTTGCGCCAGCCTTGGCCGACCAACGAGCGGAATTTTCCGAGGCTCGTTCCTCGGATGCCAGGCTAACCCGATGATCATCCCGGGAGTAGACTAGCCTGAAGCCCCGACCGGTCGCCTCGGCTTGCGCCAGCCTTGGCCGACCAACGAGCGGAATCTTCCGAGGCTCGGCCCTCGGATGCCAGGCTAACCCGATGATCATCCCGAGAGCAGACTAGCCTGAAGCCCCGACCGGTCGCCTCGGCTTGCGCCAGCCTTGGCCGACCAACGAGCGGAATCTCCCGAGGCTCGGCCCTCGGATGCCAGGCTAACCCGATGATCATCCCGGGAGCAGACTAGCCTGAAGCCCCGACCGGTCGCCTCGGCTTGCGCCAGCCTTGGCCGACCAACGAGCGGAATCTCCCGAGGCTTGGCCCTCGGATGCCAGGCTAACCCGATGATCATCCCGGGAGCAGACTAGCCTGAAGCCCCGACCGGTCGCCTCGGCTTGCGCCAGCCTTGGCCGACCAACGAGCGGAATTTCCTGAGGCCTAACTGTTGGGAACCCGCCCATGCCGCTGATATTTCAAAAATTTTTCAGATGGCAGCGGAATCGGCATGCACGGGATCGACGTTCATCGCATGAACGTTGTTTCGAGACCTTTCGTAATTAGGTAAGAATTAAAACTTTTAAAACTAATAGGAAGATCAAATCTTCACCTTGCGTGGGTAGATGATCACCGCAAATCTGAATTCGTGGTTTTTGGAAGAGGGTTCACTTGAAGTCGTTCAAACGTCCGGCCTCTACGGGTATCCACACGAAGTAGGATCCGATCCAAGCTCTCTATCTCACCGGGGTGCTAGCTCCCTTGCAGAGATAGCTTTGATGGCTGATCTCCTCTCTTTCTTTCAACTCTTGAAAGTGCTTGAGAGGAGGAAGAAGAAGAAGGAAGAAGAGGAAGATGATGAGCCCCTACGCAGCCTTCTTCTGTTGCTTGCGCTGGATGAAGGAAGGGAAGGGGAGGAGGCCGCCAACACTTGGAGAGCTTCTACCCTTGCTTGCGGCTGCAACTAAGAGAGGAAGAGGGTGGCCACGGCACAAGAGGAAGAGGATTCCAATCATCTAGGGCGTCGGCCTCATGGATCTTTTTATAAGCATCAAGGGCTCCTCCAAAGTAGGAGCCCTAGATGATTTTCCAAAGAGGGAGGGCGCCGGCCCTTCTTCATGCCGCACACAAGGAGAGGAGGAGGGGCGTGATCCCTCCTTCTTGTGATGCCCTAATCCTCTTCTAAAGAGGATTGGGTGCCTCTCTTTTGGTTTGATCCCAATCCAATTAGGATTAGCCAAATTGGGTTCAATCTATGCTAGTCCTAATCCAATTAGGACTTGAATGAACCATGACTCAATTGAACTCTTCAATCCTAATCCAATTAGGAGTCATGTTGATTCATTAGATTATTAATTAATTTAGACTTAAGGAATCCTAATCCAATTAGGATTTGTTTAATTCTAGTCCTATCCAATTAGGACTCTAATTTGAATCCAAAGTCCTAATCCAATTAGGATTTCTAGGAATCCTACTCCAAGTAGGAATCCAATTTTGATTCAAAACTCCTAATCTCATTAGGATTGAGGAATCCTATTCCAAGTAGGAATCCCAGTCCTACTCCAACTAGGATTCCCAGTCCTAATCCAATTAGGACTCTAGGAATCCTACCCGAAGTAGGATTTGTGTTTAAGTCCAATTAATTAATTCCCTTTGTTCCTTCTTCAACTTCTTATCAATCAAATTGATTTCTTGTGATTCCTAATCACGATTTCAACCATCGGATCGGTCAATACTTCTATTGTGTGTGACCCCATAGGTTCTATTCTGACTGGTAGTGAGATATATTGTGATCTCTATCACTATATCATTGAAAACTCCTTTCAATGGGTTGGAACGATTCCAACTCTACTCATTAGGGTTTATCGATCATCAAGATAATCCCTATGAGTCCCACCATCCACCAGTGACACCTAGCAGCATGTAGTGGCTACCCAGCAGAATGGAATGATGAACCTCTAGGTGCAGTTAACGTGTGATACAATCCTACTATCGTGGATCCCTACAGGACGGAGGTCATGGACAACTCGTCAAACCCCATCGTCTGTCATATGTCAAGATTTATTCGACTTGAGTTCGATAGTGGAAAACTCTTTTTCCACTTTATATCACTGCCCTGGCCAAGGTCTTAGAACTCAGTCTAACAAATCACATAGGATCACTCCTCTCCTATCAAGGTCGATAGATTCCTTATAGGTGCATACCCTACTCCTACAGTGAACCTACTGCAGCCAATCTACACTGCATGGACCCATATGGCTAGAGACCATGTATGTGTGCAGTCAAACTACAATAACCTCACTGTGAGTAGCCGAAGCACCGCAGGTCAAAGGACCAGTCACACTACTGCAACATCAAGCAAGTCACTGACGAGTGGATAGACATCCAAGTGACTTCTTATCTTGGTCACGCTCAGTACCCTTGTTCTCTAACAAGCACCTGCACTATCACTTCAGTGTCCCTACACTGTGGACTCAAGTCTCGTCCATCCAAAAGGAAAGTGATCTGTGCACTGATCGGATCGATCACCGTCCTCGTGATGATCCATTGATCAGGAGCATTTAGAAATTAATCACCAATGATACATGGCTCAAATTCTCAACTCTTGAGAATATGTATCATCATCTTATTAATTCCTTGGACGATTCATAGACACATAAATAATATGAATGAAAAGATGCCTTTTATTTATTCAATAATAATCAGTCAAGTACAAAATTATGTCCCTAGAATCAACAATGTGTCAGCCAAATTGGCTTCTAGGGCATACATCTAACAATCTCCCACTTGCACTAAAGCCAATTGGTCATATATCTTAGGCCCATCTTCTCAAGGTGGGCTTCAGTCTTTTGCTGACTCAGCTGCTTAGTGAACGGGTCTGCCACGTTATCCGCGGAGTCTACTCTCTGCACCTCTACATCATAGTCGCGTATGAAATGGAAGCGCCGCTCTATGTGCTTGGATTTCTGATGAGACCATGGCTCCATAGCTTGTGCTATGGTGCCAATGTTATCGCAGTAAAGTGTTATAGCATCTAATGACATTACACCTTACTCTGCAATTAACTTTTAATCAGAAGGTTTCCACTGCACCCTTAGATACGGCTTAACATTCAGCTTCTAAGGTAGAATCTATAATGATCGGTTGTTTGGAACTCTTCCAATTTACTGAACCACAATTGCACATATTCTGATGTAGACTTTCTATCATCAATATGTGTGCATCCTTCTACCTTCAACTCTGATCTTCTCCCAAAGACCAAGAACATGTCCTTAGTTCTTCTCAAGTACTTAAGACTGTTCTTTCACAGCTATCCAGTGCTTTTTGCCTGGATCTAACTGATATCTGCTTGTGACACTCACAGGTTGTGTACACAGCATGGCATACATGAGGCTTCCTATTGCCGATGCATAAGGAATCTTGCTCATGCGTTGAATCTCTTCAGATGTGTTGGGGCACATCTTCTTGGAGAGATGAATTCTATGCCTTAGGGGTAAGAGACCCCTCTTGGAGTTTTCCATGCTGAACCTCTTCAGCACCTCCTCTATGTACATTTTCTGTGACAGGCCAAGCATCCTTTTAGATCTATCTCTATAGACCTTTATTCCCAAAATATAGGATGCTTCCCCAAGGTCTTTCATGGAGAATTCTTTTGACAAGCAGACCTTAACCGAGGTTAGCATGGGAATATCATTCCCTATTAGGAGAATGTCATCTACGTACAGTACGAGAAAAACGACAGCACTCCCACTAACCCTTTTGTAAACACACGGTTCCTCTTCGTTTTTGATGAAATCAAACGTTTTGATTGCGTCATCGAAACGAGTGTTCCAACTCCGAGATGCTTGCTTTAGTCCATAGATGGACCTTTGCAGCTTGCAGACCTTGTGATCTCCATCACTGGAAGTGAAACCCAAAGGCTGTTCCATATAGATATCTTCATCAAGATATCCATTCAGGAAAGCAGTTTTCACATCCATCTGCCAAATTTCATAATCATGAAATGCTGCAATGGCAAGCAATGTTCGGATGGATTTTAGCATGGCAACAGGTGAAAAGGTCTCCTGATAGTCAATGCCTTCACGCTGACTATACCCTTTCGCCACAAGCCTTGCCTTATAGGTCTCTACCTCTCCATCCGAACCTATCTTCCTTTTGTAGATCCATTTGCATCCAATAGGTACAATACCTTCTGGTGGATCTACTAAGGTCCAGACTTGGTTGGAACGCATGGAGTCTAACTCTGACTTCATAGCTTCCAGCCATTTCTCGGAATCGACATCAGATATCGCCTCGTTGTAGGTTTTGGGATCCTGTATGTGATCCCTATCTCCCACCAGGAACATTTCCTCGGTATCCTCTTCTAGTATACCTAAGTATCTATCGGGAGGATGGGAGACCCTACTAGATCTACGAGGTGGTCGAGGGACATCGTGTACTGGCTCTGTATGAATGGGTTCAATAGGATCCATGACTCGTTGCTTTTCAGACACTTTCTCTTCAAGCTCAATTTTCCTCCCACTGCCTCTATCAAGGATAAACTGATTTTCCAAGAAGATGGCATGACGGCTCACAAACACATTGTGATCCTCTGAGACGTAAAAGTTGTATCCTAATGACTCTTTAGGATATCCTATAAAACGAGCACTTATGGTCCTAGCCTCTAACTTGTCCGCCTGTAGTCTCTTGACATGGGCCGGACATCCCCAAATCTTGAGATGACCCAGACTTGGTTTCTTACCATGCCATATCTCATACGGTGTGGTAGGAACGGATTTAGAGGGAACACTATTCAATAAATAAATCGCTGTGAGTAAGGCATCTCCCCAAAGGAACATAGGTAAATCAGTGAAGCTCATCATGGACCTGACCATGTCCAACAGGGTCCGATTTCTCCTCTCTGACACCCCGTTGAGTTGAGGTGTACCCGGAGGTGTCCATTGTGAGACTATGCCGTTTTCTTTGAGATAGTCCCGGAATTCTCCACTAAGGTATTCTCCTCCTCGATCTGATCGAAGAGCCTTAAGAGGTTTTCCAGTTTGTTTTTCTACTTCATTCTTGAACTCTTTGAACTTTTCAAGGATTCAGACTTGTGTCTCATAAGATACACATACCCATACCGTGAATAATCATCGGTAAAGATAATGAAGTAAGAATAACGTCCCCTGGCTAGCACATCGAATGGGCCACATACATCTGTATATATTAGGGTAAGTATTTCAGTGGTCCTCTCCCCATGTCCTACAAAGGGCAGTCTAGCCATTTTTCCTTGAAGATAGGACTCGCAAACTGGATATGACTCGGAAGTCAATGAGCCGAGTAGCCCATCTTTATCCATTTTGTTCATCCTATCCTCTCCAATATGGCCAAGTCTGAGGTGCCACAAATATCTTTGGTTTATCTCATCTCTGGATCTTTTGGATCCTTTGGCACTCATATCTTGCTCGGTAACATTCACAGATGCATCCATATGTAAATGATAGAGACTGTCAATCATGAAACCACGTGCGACTATTTTATTTCTCAAATAAATAGAACAGCAGTCTTTGTCAAATGTAAAAACATGACCTTCCTGTGCTAGACATGAAATAGAAATCAAATTTCTGCTAGCAACAGGTACATAATAGCAGTCTCTAAGTATTAAACTAAATCCAGACGGTAGTCGCAGATGGTAGGTGCCCACAGCCACAGCAGCAACTTTTGCCCCGTTGCCAACCCGAAGGGTTACCGCACCTTCCGCCAGCCTTCTACTTTCCTTTAGACTCTGCATGGTAGTGCACAGATGAGCACTAGAACCAGAATCTATAACCCAACTAGAAGTAGAAGAAACCGTTAGATTAGTTTCAATTATGAGCAAGTCTATACCTTCTGAAGGTGTGTCACCTTTCTTGTTCTTCAGGCTCTCGAGGTATGAAGGACAGTTTCTCTTCCAGTGGCCTTCGACATTGCAGTGGAAACATTTTCCTTTGTCGTTAGCACTTTTCTTTTGAGCTTCCTTCTTTGGCTTCTTGTCTTTCTTCTGCTTCTTAGCAGGCTTCTTTTTCTTCCAAGTAGACTTTCTCTTGGAACCAGAAGTCAACTCAGCAGCAAGGACATTGCCCCTTGAACCTTTCAAGGCTCCCTCAGCAGTTACCAACATGTTGATTAGTTCAGTCTTAGTGCATTCAATCTTATTCATGTGGTAGTTTACTATAA
Organism: Phoenix dactylifera; assembly: GCF_051530095.1. Taxonomy (NCBI): domain Eukaryota; kingdom Viridiplantae; phylum Streptophyta; class Magnoliopsida; order Arecales; family Arecaceae; genus Phoenix; species Phoenix dactylifera. The sequence continues at coordinate 6,444,589 of NC_143207.1, read as the reverse complement.
ACTGACCAAATGAATCAGAAAGTGACTGTAGGATCAAATCCACTTGTAATTCCTTGTGCATGTCCATGCCGAGCTTCTCAAGCTCCTCTAGGTCCTTGATCATGGTCAGACCGTGATCATGGACAGACTGCCCCTCGCGCATCTTCGTTTTGAAAAGCCTCTTGGACACTTCAAAACGAGCTGTGCGACTCTGCTCACCATACAACTCTTGCAGGTGTGCCAGTATTTCCCTAGCAGTCTTTATATTTTCATGCTGGCATTGGAGTTCATTAGACATGGATGCCATCATATAGCATTTTACTCTAATGTCATCATCCAACCACTTTTTATACATTTCACGCTGAACATCAGTAGGACGTGCTGGTAGTGTGGGGATATCTGAATCGAGTATGTAGCCTATCTTCTCACAGTCCAAAACTATTTTGAGATTTCTAAGCCAGTCTTTGTAATTGGTTCCGGTCAGTCTGTTGGTCTCAAGAATACGGGTCAAAGGGTTTGAAGCTGACATTGTATCTGCAGAGAGTAAAGATTCTAGTTAGACTTTTGTACTTGATCCTAATCTGTTCTAAGGTCTTTTAGAACAAATGTAACTTCCACTATTTTCTCGAATCCCTCACACTCCCCTGGTAGGGAAACGGAAATCCCACACGACTAGGGTTTCTAGTGGGTACTGCGATCCCACCGATTTACATGCCACCTCACCTAACAGTTATTGATGACACATAGATGGATGAGTGTACAACTCTTGTACAATGCTTCTCAAGCATGTTGCAGTGTAACTTGGTCTCTAAGCCATGAAGACCTCACCTAACAGTTATTGGTCCCATTTCTTAGTTAAGTCAGACCCACCGTATAACCGTAGGAATAAAGTCGTCATTGGGTCCTCACCTAACAGTTATTGGTGCCCAACCCCACCTTTACCCTACAACATCTCATGTCTATAGAGAGGTCCAGCCCCCCGATGCAACTTGACCACTGTGTCCAGCCGAGACAAATCAACATCAGAAAGGCCTTAGCAGCTCTACTACAGTGGAAGACCTATTGACTTAATATTGGTTAATCAGGTCTTAGTGTTTGCAACTTGAGCCCTTCATAAGAGGTAATCGAACAATTGGCCAGGTAAGCAGGTGGGAGGCTCCCCTTACTCAGAGAGTAAGGTCCTAATTAAGTAACCACCTTTCATGCTTTCCTAGACACCAATTAGATCAATTAATCTAATATGACTTGCTCATGTCGGTTCACTCTCGACTTGATTGAGGAGGTTTTGATTTAGGTCTCAATTGGATTTGCTACATCACATGTAAACCTATCTACCCGACTCGCATTTACATCACATGCAAACGGCGCATCACAGGCAGTTATAATCGCAGCATCAAATTAAAGCTAAACTTTAACTAGGTGATGATCATGGATTCTAATTAGGTCGTATTACAAGCACATGCACATCAATCGATCAAGTGGTCTTCAACTCTTGAATTGGTTCCAAGCCTCCTTGATTCGATCCTTGATCAACTCTTGATCCCATCGCCATCAACCGCTTAGATCACCTTTCATCTCATGCCTTTGCTTCAACTTGATCGTTGATGTACATCACATCACAGAAATATAACCAGATGTAAAATAAAAATAAAAATAATTTACATCTCCTTTTAGGAGGCACGCAGGCCTCTCAAAACATCAAACAAGATGCATGCAAGCATCTGAAAAATTACATGACATCGCAGATCACATCGCAGGTCATTACATTTGATACCAAAAGGGTTTGAATCCTATGATCATCACCGTATGCAACAATTATAATTTTCAGATCTGAAAACTAACTGATTGTATCATGACATAGGTCGCTGATCATGCTAATCATGATTCTAAACTTTGTAATCCCATTAACAATGCATTTAGAATCATCTTTTTATCACATAAAAATCAGCATGCAAAAAATCAGCACCCCTGAAAAATCTGCATGCAAAATTTTTCAGCATGCATGATCATTCAATTTTCAGATCTAATATGCCTTTAGATATTTAATTCTTACCTTAATCTACGAAGCCTAGGCTCTGATACCACTGTTGGGAACCCGCCCATGCCGCTGATATTTCAAAAATTTTTCAGATGGCAGCGGAATCGGCATGCACGGGATCGACGTTCATCGCATGAACGTTGTTTCGAGACCTTTCGTAATTAGGTAAGAATTAAAACTTTTAAAACTAATAGGAAGATCAAATTTTCACCTTGCGTGGGTAGATGATCACCGCAAATCTGAATTCGTGGTTTTTGGAAGAGGGTTCACTTGAAGCCGTTCAAACGTCCGGCCTCTACGGGTATCCACACGAAGTAGGATCCGATCCAAGCTCTCTATCTCACCGGGGTGCTAGCTCCCTTGCAGAGATAGCTTTGATGGCTGATCTCCTCTCTTTCTTTCAACTCTTGAAAGTGCTTGAGAGGAGGAAGAAGAAGAAGGAAGAAGAGGAAGAAGATGAGCCCCTACGCAACCTTCTTCTGTTGCTTGCGCTGGATGAAGGAAGGGAAGGGGAGGAGGCCGCCAACACTTGGAGAGCTTCTACCCTTGCTTGCGGCTGCAACTAAGAGAGGAAGAGGGTGGCCACGGCACAAGAGGAAGAGGATTCCAATCATCTAGGGCGTCGGCCTCATGGTCCTTTTTATAAGCATCAAGGGCTCCTCCAAAGTAGGAGCCCTAGATGATTTTCCAAAGAGGGAGGGCGCCGGCCCTTCTTCATGCCGCACACAAGGAGAGGAGGAGGGGCGTGATCCCTCCTTCTTGTGATGCCCTAATCCTCTTCTAAAGAGGATTGGGTGCCTCTCTTTTGGTTTGATCCCAATCCAATTAGGATTAGCCAAATTGGGTTCAATCTATGCTAGTCCTAATCCAATTAGGACTTGAATGAACCATGACTCAATTGAACTCTTCAATCCTAATCCAATTAGGAGTCATGTTGATTCATTAGATTATTAATTAATTTAGACTTAAGGAATCCTAATCCAATTAGGATTTGTTTAATTCTAGTCCTATCCAATTAGGACTCTAATTTGAATCCAAAGTCCTAATCCAATTAGGATTTCTAGGAATCCTACTCCAAGTAGGAATCCAATTTTGATTCATAACTCCTAATCTCATTAGGATTGAGGAATCCTATTCCAAGTAGGAATCCCAGTCCTACTCCAACTAGGATTCCCAGTCCTAATCCAATTAGGACTCTAGGAATCCTACCCGAAGTAGGATTTGTGTTTAAGTCCAATTAATTAATTCCCTTTGTTCCTTCTTCAACTTCTTATCAATCAAATTGATTTCTTGTGATTCCTAATCACGATTTCAACCATCGGATCGGTCAATACTTCTATTGTGTGTGACCCCATAGGTTCTATTCTGACTGGTAGTGAGATATATTGTGATCTCTATCACTATATCATTGAAAACTCCTTTCAATGGGTTGGAACGATTCCAACTCTACTCATTAGGGTTTATCGATCATCAAGATAATCCCTATGAGTCCCACCATCCACCAGTGACACCTAGCAGCATGTAGTGGCTACCCAGCAGAATGGAATGATGAACCTCTAGGTGCAGTTAACGTGTGATACAATCCTACTATCGTGGATCCCTACAGGACGAAGGTCATGGACAACTCGTCAAACCCCATCGTCTGTCATATGTCAAGATTTATTCGACTTGAGTTCGATAGTGGAAAACTCTTTTTCCACTTTATATCACTGCCCTGGCCAAGGTCTTAGAACTCAGTCTAACAAATCACATAGGATCACTCCTCTCCTATCAAGGTCGATAGATTCCTTATAGGTGCATACCCTACTCCTACAGTGAACCTACTGCAGCCAATCTACACTGCATGGACCCATATGGCTAGAGACCATGTATGTGTGCAGTCAAACTACAATAACCTCACTGTGAGTAGCCGAAGCACCGCAGGTCAAAGGACCAGTCACACTACTGCAACATCAAGCAAGTCACTGACGAGTGGATAGACATCCAAGTGACTTCTTGTCTTGGTCACGCTCAGTACCCTTGTTCTCTAACAAGCACCTGCACTATCACTTCAGTGTCCCTACACTGTGGACTCAAGTCTCGTCCATCCAAAAGGAAAGTGATCTGTGCACTGATCGGATCGATCACCGTCCTCGTGATGATCCATTGATCAGGAGCATTTAGAAATTAATCACCAATGATACATGGCTCAAATTCTCAACTCTTGAGAATATGTATCATCATCTTATTAATTCCTTGGACGATTCATAGACACATAAATAATATGAATGAAAAGATGCCTTTTATTTATTCAATAATAATCAGTCAAGTACAAAATTATGTCCCTAGAATCAACAATGTGTCAGCCAAATTGGCTTCTAGGGCATACATCTAACACTAACCCTCGGATGCCTGGCTTAGCGCCGGAAGAATTCCCTGAGGCCTAACCCTCGGATGCCTGGCCTAGCGCCAGAAGAATTTCCTGAGGCCTAACCCTCGGATGCCTGGCCTAGCGCCGGAAGAAGTTCCTGAGGCCTAACCCTCGGATGCCTGGCCTAGCGCCAGAAGAATTTCCTGAGGCCTAACCCTCGGATGCCTGGCTTAGCGCCGGAAGAAGTTCCTGAGGCCTAACCTTCGGATGCCTGGCCTAGCGCGAGAAGAATTTCCTGAGGCCTAACCCTCGGATGCCTGGCTTAGCGCCGGAAGAATTCCCTGAGGCCTAACCCTCAGATACCTGGCCTAGTGCCAGAAGAATTTCAAGAGTCGGGAGTCAGCGAAACGCTACCAAGAGTTAAAAAGAAGAAGGACGAAAGTGAAATGAAGAAACTCTATTTGCATTAACTTTCATTGTTTCAGGGCTGAGACCCATACAACTTGGCAAAACGCCAACACACAAAGAAAAGTACAGAGGGTCAGCTTGGAGGAACCCCCGGGTCGGGAACGCTCGGCACGTCTGCAAGGGGTAGGGAGACGGTTGGAGAATCAGCAGGCAATGGCGCCGGAGGGGAGTCGAGAAGGGAGATCCCACTCAGGTCAATTTCGGGGTACTTAGCCGACACCCTTGCCAGGCCTTCCTCGAAGCCTAAGACAAAGGAGTCGGACCCCGCGTCCGACATGTCACGGACGAACTCGTCAGACTGACGATAGGCCTGTACCGCCTCCGACATATCACGGGTGAACTCGGCGGACTGACGATAAGCCTGTTCCGCCTGACGCCCGATTTCCGCACTATTCTCGGCCAGCGCCGCCTCTGCCCGCTCCATAATCTGAGCTTTCGCCTCCAAGACCTTCGCCACAATCCAGTCGTCCGCCTCGGAGGAGACCCTCAGCAGATCAGCCTGAGCCTCCTTGTGCTTCGCCTCGGCAGCAATGCGAGCAGCCTCAGCCTCCTCCAGGCGCGAATGAAGCTCCTGGTCGCTCGCGCAGGACTTCTCCAAGGCCGACTCCAATTCGCCCAGCTTGGCTTCAAGAGACCGGGTTCGGTTGCGGGCGTTGTCGGCTGACCGCTGGGCCTTCTCCCACCTCTCCCGGTAGTCGGCAGCCTTCCGGGACTGCTTCTCGGCCTGCTCCTCCGCCTTCTTGATCTCGCCCTCGAGACCCGAGGCGACCTTGAGTTGCTCCTGAGCCTCCAACAGTTGCTTCTCGAGGGTGACGAAGCCGAGTGCCCGCTCTTCGGCCACCTGGAGCCTCATCTCGAGGTCCCTGGTCGTCCTCCCCGCCGCAGCCTGACCTCCCTCCTCTACTGCCTTCAGTTGGCTCTCGGCCCTCGCCAGAAGCCTCGCCTGTTCCTCGTAGCACTCCTCCAGGCGGATCATGTACTGGGCGAGCTAAGAGATAGAAAAAACGAGGGCGTCAGGCGGGGATCAACAGAGCCTATAAATGATGAAAGCGACCAAAAGAACACTCACCGACATGAGACAGACGCAGCTGGCAGCCCCAACGTCAGGGACCCTCATCTCCCGGACCTGCCTGCGGTCCTTCTCCAGCAGCACCGTCTCGATGAGGTTTCGGGCGCCGGCGAAAGTGAAGGCCGACCCCGACTTCTCCCCGGAGTCGGACGGTGGTTCTGCAGCCTTACCCTTACCCATCGCTTGGGGAAGAGTCATGCTGACCATGCTCGGGGCGGGGACCGCCCCTGGAATTGACAGGGTCCCGCTCGGCCGGGGCCTCGGCGCGTCCCTCCTCGTATCATCCGGAGCCGACCGAGTCGAAGGCTGGGCTGGGGACCGATCACGTCCGACCCGTCCATCTCGGGCGCGCCTGGGTGATGCCTCCGAAGAAACGGTAGTCTCGGCATCGGAGGGCTGATACAGCGTCAACTGCCGGTCCGCGCCCGCGGCGTCCCCCTGATCGGTGGGTCTGGACCCGTCTGTCGGCGTCGGAGTCGCCTGCCGGCGGGACTTCTTCGCCGGAGGGGCCCCGCTCGGAGGAGCTCGTTTCTTCCTCCGGACCGCTTCCAGTAGGGACGTCCTACCGACAGCCGTTGCCTTGTCCGACCGCATGATGTCGTCGATCTCTGCAAAAAGGACGAGATGGTCGGAGGCTGAGAAACTGAAGGAAAGAACGAGACGAAAGAGGAGAAAAGAGCTAAAAAAGAAATGGTGGCGGGCTCACGGTCAGCGGGGACCGAGCTCAGACCGAGGTTCACCAAGGTATCCTCGGAAATAAGGCGAGCCACCGGGGGGAGCCGGCCCTCGGCAACCAACCCCTTCAAGACGGCGACGCCATCGGATTCCTCCCTCGACAACCTCGATAGGCCAATCGGGGACTTCATCGGCGTCTCCCAGGTTGCCCTGATTCCCCAAGAGGGATCTGCGTCAACGAAAAAGAAGCGCCCCTTCCAGCCGTGAATGGAGGTAGGAGCCTCCTTGACGAGGCCGCACCCTCGCCGCGCCGCAAAGCACCACCACCCTTTGTCCTGGGGGTGGCCGCTCAGGCCGTAGCATTCCCAAAAGACATTCAGGGTGGCGGGAACCTCGTGCATGCGGCAGAGAACCTGAAAGGCCGTCAGGGCGCGCCATGAGTTCGGCACCAGTTGCGTCGGCGCCACTCTTAAACCCCGAAGCACCTGAACGACTAAGTCCGAGGGGGAAAAGCGGAACCCGGCCTGAAGAATGCCCTCATTGATGGCAACCTTCCCCGGAGGAGGATGGGACATCCTCTCCTCAGGCCCCGGGAGCGTAACATTGCAGGCCTCGGGAAGGTGGTATCGAGCCACGAACCTATCTAGGTCTTCGGCGACCAGCTCCGACTTAATGCGGTCTGCTCTCACTTCGCCCATCCCTAATGGCCAGTGAATCTACGGTCAGGACGGGGTCAAGAAGGGGGAAAGGACCGGAACGACTGGAGTACACTAATACAAAAGGAGAAAGTATGGAGAGCCTTAAATTGAAGAATGGGGCAACTCACCGGAAGAGAAGGAAGAACGGCTCCGAGAGCGTCAAAGGAGGAGCAAGCGAACAGTCCGACGGCAATGACGGCAGCGCAAAGGAGAAACTCGAAGATGTCTGTAAAGAGAAAGGCGGACGGAGGAGGGCCCCCGGTTAAATAGGCGAAAAGGTGGGTGACGCCTCGGTGATGCCAGAGGACGCCTGGCTGCCGAAGGGTCGCTCGCGCCCCAAAGGCCAATCGACGCCATTAAGGAAGGATGTCCGCCGAAATCCTCAGACTGCCAGGTCAGCAACAACCGCCATACGCCATAAAGAAGGCGGGGAGCTCGAAGCGCGCGCGCCTCTCCGAGGGATGGCGGCAATCTCGAAGCATCACTCCCTTCACCCGTTCCCCTTCTGGTTCCGGGCTCGGAAGTGGGGGGCTACTGTTACGGGGGAACTTAGCCACCATGCCCCACGTGACCGGCACGCGCGCCCAGGAAGACTACGGCAGCCCCTTGATCCAGCAATCCGACCCCGAGTCGGACATCTTCGGCTCCACAGCCCGACCCCGAGTCGGCTGCCCCTTGATCCAGCAATCCGACCCCGAGTCGGACATCTTCGGCTCCGCAGCCCGACCCCGAGTCGGCTGCCCCTTGATCCAGCAATCCGACCCCGAGTCGGACATCCTCGGCTCCGCAGCCTGACCCCGAGTCAGACATCTCTCGACAACGACAGGCTATTCCCCAGAGGCACGCCGCAGCCTCCTGCTCCACTACTCCCTGCAACGGTTGTATCTGGCGCTGCTCCACGATCCCCTGTAACAGCCGTACAAGGCGGAGCTCCACTACGCCCTGTCATGGCCGTACCCAGCGTTGCCCCACGACGCCCTGTAACGGCCGTGTCAGTGGCAGCTCCATCGTGCCCCACGATGACGAACCCCCCTGAAAGACCCCCCAGCCTGGTATATATGCGGCTGGGGGGGGAAGGGGAGGTAAGCAAGAACTTCCAGAGCATTCTCTTACTTGCTACTATTATCTCTCCTTCTCCTCCAATCTTCTCTGACTTGATCGTCGGAGGGCCCCCACTACCCCAGTGGTGGTGCGAGGCTTGCTTGCAGATTTCCCGGTGGAAGGTGGAGCGCAATCAACACCAACCAAGGCAACTCAAACGGAACCCCGTTCACACCGCTGTGCCAATCGTTCTCGGTTTGGACCACCAGCAACAGTTAGTAATGTTGGTTCCTTTTGGAACCCAAACCCTTTTAATTTTTCTTTTAGTTTTTCCTTTTCTATAATCACACACATTTGCTTTATGTCCTAATGTTCCACAGCAAAAGCATGTTATTTTCTTAGATTTACTTTCTCCTGCTTTAACAAAGAAATTACTAAGGAGTTTTTGCTTATTTTTAGGTTTATACCCTAAACCAGCTCTATTGAACACAGCTCGTTGACTATTGAGTATCATTTCTAATTTTTCTGAGCTATATGTAAATTTTTCTACAAAAGGCTTGTACTTTTCAAGTTCTAGTGTCAATTTTTATTTTTCTGTTTTTAGTGCATTTAAGTCTTTTGTGAAATTACCTCCAATAGTTTGTTTATCCTTTTTAAGTTCAGAAATTTCCTTGGTTAGTTTTTCGTTATCTTTACTTAAGTTATTAGTTTTTTGAATTAACATTTGGTTGCTTGTCTTAAGTTCTAAATTTTCTTTAGTGATAAAATCCTTATCCTTAACTAATTTATCATATTTATGGAGGTGAGATTGATTGGTTAGTTTTAGCTCTTTATTCTTAAGGCTTAATGTCTTATATTCATCCATTAATTCGTTAAACGCATCATATAACTCATTAAATGTAAAATCTAAATGCGTTTCAGATGTTACCTCATTTTCGTTTGCCATAAAGCATAGATTGGCCTTTTCTTCTTGTTCCTCATCCGATGATGATGATGATGATGTATCGGAATCCGATAGGATGGAGACGAGGACTTTCTTTTTCTTGTGCTTGCTGGCCTTCTTGAGCAAAGGACAGTCCGCTCTGAAGTGTTCCGGCTTCTTACATTCGTAGCATCTGATTTCCTCATTTTCCCTTTCCTTACCTTTATCCTTGTAATAGGAACTTGAGGGACCTCTCCTTTGATGAAAGGACTTCTTTCGGTTGATGAATTTTCTGAACTTACGTACGAGAAGAGCCTCATCATCATCTTCCTCATGATCTTCTTCTTCACTGCTGCTACTGCAAGATAAATCCTTGTTAGAAGAAGTAGATTTGAGAGCTATTACCTTTTTCTTATGAGAGGATTCTTCTTCGCTGTGTTGTTTCATTGTGAGCTCGTGCGTCATTAGGGATCCAAGAAGCTCCTCAAGTGGAAGCTTGTTCAAGTCCTTGGCTTCTTGGATTGCCGTCACTTTGGCTTTCCATGACCTTGGTAGATAACGAAGAATCTTCCTGACAAGCTCACTGTTAGAATAATTTTTGCCAAGGCTTTTTAGGCCATTGACAATGTCAGTAAATCTAGTGAACATGCAAGTGATTGTTTCATTAGAATCCATTTTAAATAATTCATACTTATGAACTAATATATTTATTTTGGATTCTTTTACTTGATTTGTGCCCTCGTGGGTCACTTCAAGTCTATCCCAAATCTCTTTTGCAGAATTGCAAGTAGAGACTCTATTGAATTCATTTCTATCTAAAGAACAATAAAGTACATTCATGGCTTTGGCATTTAGTTGTGCCTTCCTTATGTCATTGTCATCCCAATCCTTTTCAAGCTTGGGTACAGTGACACCTTCTATATGAATGGATGGGAGGTATGGTCCATTTGGTATGGTGGTCCACATCTCATAGTCTTGGGCTTGGATAAATATTCTCATCCTCGCCTTCCAATATGAGTAGTCGAATCCATTAAAAAATGGAGGTCTATGGGTGGACTGGCCCTCAATGTGAGAAGATCCAAATGGGGTTGTCATTTTGATCTTTTATTCTTTGGGTAGTAGAGTTCACGCTCTGATACCACTTGTTGCCCAGATAGACAACCCAAGAGGGGGGGTGAATTGGGTTTTAAAATAATTATTGCAATTAAAATGTTTGTGGACACTAATTAATACTTTTTGCAAGTTGATTAATTAGATGCTATGTGCAGTGAGTGAGATGAAAGTAAAGACGTCAAGGCAATCACAAACACAATGATTTTATAGTGGTTCGAAGCTAACCCTTGCTCCTACGTCCACTCTCCAAGCCTCAGTTGGGAATTCACTATAACCCCTCGGATTACAGCCGGTTGTTTTACAAGCTCACAACCCAACTTGTTGTTTTACGAGATCACAACGAACTCGGTCGGTTTTCCCAGGCTCACCGACTAGAACCGCCCGATTGTTTTCCCGGGATCACAATCAAACCCTTCACACGTTGGTTTCAACCTAGGCTCATCAACAAACCTTTACACCCTTGATTCAATCCCCTGATTGAATCAAGTAAGGACCAAATGGATAGAAAAATAAATAGAAAAATACAGCTTCTAAATAAGCAGATTTTCAGCAATATAAATAGAAGAGAAGTTAAGAGCCCTCAAACAATTTATGATGATGTAGTGGAGGGCTTCTTGAACTCTGGGTCTCCTCTTGAATGTCTTGAAGACTTGAAGGCTGAAGGAGACTTCTTTAATGCTGGAAAGAGTTTGTTGAATGGAGTTAATGGCCCTCTTCCTTCTTTTCCGTTGAAAATCCTTTGGCAGATGAAGAATATGTGTTTTCTTTGAAAGGAATGTCACTTCTCTACTTTGCTACAGTTCTCTGTGGCTATTTAAGCCATTCCCCACGAAAACTAGCCGTTAGACACAATCTACTAGCCGTTCTGCACATTCTGCACATCCTGACAATGTTTCCGTTGGGATCGGAGTCGACTCGCGCGATCTGGAGTCGACTCGGCTGCAGCAGGAGTCGACTCATGCTTTTCTGGAGTCGGCTCGGCAACTGTTCCGGATTTGAATTAAAGTGCTCTTCTCGACTGGGAGTCGACTCGACTTAACCCCGAGTCGACTCCCCAAAGTCTAGAGCTGACCTGGCACTTTTGGAGTCGGCTCATCTCAAGGAATCCATGGATGCATTTTTCAAGTTTCCTCACTCAAGTTGACTCGTGAATTCTAGGAGTCGACTCGGCGCTCAGAGTTCGAACTCCCGAGCTTCTGTCTTTTGGCTCGTGCTGTCTTGGAGTCGACTCGGACTGTTTTGGAGTCGACTCGGCTATCAGTATCCGAAAAGCAGTCTTCTGTCTTTTTGGGGTAGCGCTGCCTTGGAGTCGACTCGAACTGTCTTGGAGTCGACTCGCCTCTCAGAGACAAAAATACTGTCTTCTGTCTTTTTGGGGTCGCGCTGTCTCGGAGTCAACTCGGCCTTTGCGGGAGTCGACTCGGCTCTCAGTGTCCGAAAGTTGCTCTCTGACTTTTGCCTTGTATTACACTGAGAGTCGACTCTCGCTTCCTTTGGAGTCGACCTGCCAACCATCGGAGTCGACTCGAGTTCCTCAGGAGTCGACTCGGCTCTCAGGGTCCAAAATACCTTCTCTGTCTTTCTGTCTGTAACTCCCTGGAGTCGACTCATACTACTTTGGAGTCGACTCGGCAAGCATTGGAGTCGACTCGCGCTCTTCAGGAGTCGACTCGCTGACAGATTTTGAGTTGGATCTTTCTGTTCGTCTGTCTGTTCTCAGTCGGAGTCGACTCGTAACGTACAGGAGTCGACTCGAGCCTGTGCCAGTGCTTCTGATACGCTTGGAGTCGACTCGTAATATCCCGGAGTCGACTCGAGTCTCAGACTTTGGTTCAAATTGACTTCTTAACTTATCCAAAATGTCTTGAACCAAATCTAGAGACACTTACCCATCAATATACAAGAATTTCACTGGAACACTAGATTGAATTCATTAGTAAACATAAGATATACTCAAATGCTTTGAGCTCATCAAAATCAAATAGGATTATAATCAATCACTCCACACCTTTCCTATCACAAATTTTATCTCATTAATAATCATTGAAATACATTTTAATCTCATTATACTAATGTATCGAGAGTGACAGACTTATTAATGATGTATCGAATTAACTTGTAACATACTCTTAATTATTGTATTAATCATCAAAATACCACTATCATCCTCAGAAAGGCTCCATCAAAGTCCCAAGCCCCTTCTTTCGGTGACATCTAGCTCTCATAACTTGATAAAGAAAATAACTGGGTTACAATAAATAATAACAATGATTTCTAAAAATAATAAAACATGCAATTTAGGTCAAAAATGTCTACATATCTAAATAACACATGCATGCACTTTAGCTTTTTAAGTTATTCTTGAATTGTTTCCATATTAGGGGTTGTAGAAGGATGATTCATTATTATATATACTAAATTGCATTTGACTAGGTACTTGAGACCGCACAATGGATCAAATCAAGATGGGAACAACCCCAACACGACTTAGATAGGTTAATTTATAGTGCTTATTGATCTAGCATATTTGTCAGCTAGAATGTTGACAATGGAAGGTATATGACAAAGTTGTGGCCTTTGAAAGTTTTGTTGCATGAATCAGAGCTTAGATTTGTCATATTTGGATCCCACATAAAATTCAAACTTGTCCAAAATGGTATGTGTAATTAACAATAGTTCAACTGATTCTCTTCATCATGTATAACCTCTTTTAATTTTCCTTTCCTACTTTTAAATGGAGATAATCATACAATACATTGAAAAGTCCTTAGAAGTACATTATGGCTAACATTCAGATTATTCTAGAAAATGAAATGGAAAAACACAAATTGACCTAAATAGTAAGTAGAACTAGAAAAAAAAAATCCAAGGGGCACATTCCAAGTCCATTGCATAGCCAAAACAATGAGTACTATGTAGCAAAAATGTTGGTCATGGTGGATCCATTCATGCATCACAATTGAGATTTAAGATCCTAAAAATCCATAGTTCAATTTGACAAGAAATTGTTTATTGAGTTGATTTTATTGGGAGAATTTGATCTTTGGTTGTGTTAATTCTCAAAGAAACTTGTGGTACTAATTATTTAAGAGTTGAATGATTTTTTGGTGTTTCTTTCTAAAAGACAATAAGTGATCCTTTCATGTTACGTTATTGATTCTACGTGAAAGCATGTTGTGTGACTATTTGCAGAAATTATCTTTTTAATCACTTGTTGGTGCGGTGAGTGTGGGAGAGAAGATCCCTGTTATCTTGCGGCTCATTCAACAACCAACAGAGGAGAAGAAACAGGGGGTTTGGGCTCCAAAAACAGAGCTTTTCAGAGTTTTTTTTTTCTTTTCACCGGGAGAAAACAATGAAGAAGAAGGCCAGCGGCGCTCCTTTACAACCCTTTTTATATCACCACAACTCACCTAAAATCCCTAATCACAACCCTAATCAAACTAGACTCCTAATTAAGCCTGAATTCAGAACTAAACAAACATAATTTAGGACCCAATTTAAACTAAACAATGACTCAACCAAACCTAAAACAAAGTCTCCTACACGGCTCCAAGTTGGGTTCATTCTGGTTCTGCATCAGTCCCCTCCACTTGAACACAACTTGTCCTCGAGTTCGCATCTGGATATAACTGCTCTTCAGGGTTATTGTATTCATAGATATCAGCGATATTAAAAGTTTTTGAAATTTCCATATCATCTGGTAGGTCCACAACGTAAGTATTGTTATTGATCATTTTCAAAATTCTGTATGGGCCGTACTTTCGTGGCTTCCATTTGCTGTAAGTTCCTACGGAAAATCTTTCTTTGCGCAAGAAAACCATCACCATGTCGCCTTCTTGAAATTCTTTGTGCCTTCGATGTTTATCGGCCCTTGATTTGTACTTAGCATTTGTGTCCTCTAGGCGTTTCTTCACTTCCAACTGTATAGCTTGAATTTCTTCTGCCAAATGTTCTGCTGCCGCACTCTTTCCAAAAATTTTCGGTAAGCGTGCTAGATCCAATGCATGCTTTGGTGCCTTTGAATAAACAATGGAGAAAGGCGACCTTCCGGTTCCACTATGGATAGCATTGTTGTAACAAAACTCTGCTTGGGCCAAGACATAATCCCAATGTTTCAGGGTGCTCCCATAAATGCAACGGATCAAATTACCCAATGTCTTGTTAACCACTTCCATCTATCCATCAATCTGAGGATGCGCAGTGCTGCTAAAATTTAATGAAGTGTCAAACATCCTCCATAGAGTAAGCCAGAAGTGACTCAAAAATTTGGAATCCCGATCTGATGTTATAGATTGTGGTACTCCATGCAAACGAACAATCTCTCGAAAGAACAACCTTGCAATGTGGGATGCATCTGATGTCTTCTTGCAAGGGATGAAATGCGCCATCTTGGAGAACCTGTCCACCACCATGAAGACTGAGTCTACACCTCTTTGTGTTTGAGGAAGACCCAACACAAAATCCATCGACAGATCCTCGCAAATAGAATTTGGCACAGGTAGAGGCATATATAGTCCAGTGTTTTGCGATTGCCCCTTCGCTGTTTGGCAAGTATAGCACCCTTGAATAAATTTTCCAACATCTCTTCTCAGCTGCGGCCAATGATACCTTTCCGTGAGACTGGCAATGGTCTTGTCCCGACCCATATGCCCACTAAGACCGCCACCATAAAGGTCTCTAATCAGCTTCTCTCGCAATGAGGATCTGTGAATACATAAGGAATTGCCCCGAAATAGATAGCCATCCTGAATGTTGAAGTCTCCAGTTGCTTGATGACTTGTACAGTTTGCCCATACATCTTTGAAATCCTCATCCTCTACATACAACTCTTTCAAATATTCAAACCCCACAACCTCTGCTTGCATGGTAGTCAGTGTTAGGGATTCAACCCTACGATTGCGGAATATAAGAAATAGTAGGAGAAAAAAGAACACGGCAAGAAACAATAACAAACGCACAAGACACCCAAGTTTATGTGGTTCGGAGTCCCTTGCTCCTACGTCCACAGCCGCACAGATCAATACTTCACTATATAATCAAAGAAAGTTACAGAGATTCAAGAGAAGAGAACAAACTCTCTTTCTTACAGCAAAACAATCTCTCTCAAGACAAGCAACGCGTCGTCTTCCTGATGCACACAAAGGATCTCCTTTTGGAAACTTCTCGTTGATGAGTTCTAGGGTTTCTCAAGGTTGCCACACACCTCTCGTGTCCCACAAGAAGTCTATATATACCTCCCAATCTCTTACTTTGATTAGGGCTTCAAAAAACCTTGGCTTGAACCCGGTTCATAACTCAGCCTCGCGTGAAAATCGTGCTCGAGTCGACTCCCGCAATTCTGCGAGTCGACTCGGCCACAGTCCACAGAAAAAACCTCTCTGTCTGCCTGTGGGAGTCGACTCCTGGAGTTCTCGAGTCAACTCCAACACTGGGGAGTCGACTCCTATGGATCTGGAGTCGACTCCAAGACTGTGCCAAGTCTGCCTGCGTGCCAGAGTCGACTCCAAGTCTGCTGGAGTCGACTCCGGACCTTGCTGAAATTTTTTTTTCTTTGCTGATTCAACTCTGAATCTTTTCGAACTCTTTCCGGCTTGTCTTCCCTTGATCCTCCACCACCATAGTGCACATAGGGGTCTTGAAAAAAAAAGGGAATGGATCAGGCTCCACAACCCAACAACTCTCCCACTTGGAGACTGATACATCCAATTGTGCATCTATCTGAAAAATAAACAAACTTCTATATCTTGATATGTATTCTCTGTGCGGCACCTCCATTCAACTAGCTTTGGAGGCCAATTGAGGCCATGCATAGCCTCAATTTCTCTGTAGTGACTGTCTTAGTCAACATATCCGCTGAATTCTTTGCTCCTTGAATCTTCTCAAGTAACAAACTGCCATCTTCTAGCAACTTCCTGATGAAGTGATATCTCAGCTGTATGTGCTTCGTTCTCGCATGAAACATTGGGTTCTTAGCTAAGTGAATAGAACTCTGACTGTCGCAGAATAGTACACTACAGTTCTGTTCTCTGCCCAGCTCTTTCAGAAGGTTTTGTAGCCAAATCATCTCCTTACTGGCTTCTGTAATGGCAACATATTCTGCCTCTGTTGTCGAAAGAGCAACGATCTTTTGCAATTGTGAGAACCAGCTCACTGCTGTTCCGCCTATGGTATAAACATACCCTGTGGTGCTTCTTCTAGTGTCAGTATCACCTCCTAGGTCTGCATCCACAAAACCTTGTAGTGTTTGACTGCCTTTTCTATAACACAAGCCTACATTTCTGGTACCTTTCAAATATCTTAGGATCCACTTGACAACCTCCCAATGTTGTCTACCCGGATTGGCCATGTATCTGCTCACAGCTCCCACTGCATGTGCAATGTCGGGTCTCGTGCATATCATAGCATACATCAAGCTGCCTACAGCTGAAGCATATGGTACCCTTGACATCTTCTTCAGCTCCTCATCATCCTTGGGTGATTGCTCTTTTGAAAGTTTGAAATGGCTCGCTAAAGGTGTCTTCATAGAATCTGCATCTGTCATATTGAATCTATTCAACACCTTATCAATGTAGTTAGCTTGAGAAAGCTTCAGTGTTCCAGCCACCTTATCCCTTTCAATCCTCAGCCCAAGCATCTGTTTTGCTGCACCCATGTCTTTCATTGCAAACTTCCTTGATAGCTCTTTCTTCCATCTTTCAATCTCTTGTAGGTTCGGTCCGGCTATCAACATGTCGTCAACATACAAAAGTAAGATGATAAAACTGCCATCAAGTACCTTAAGATAACAGCAATGATCTTCTTGACATCTTACAAAACCATTGTTGATCATGAATCCATCGAACTTTTTGTACCACAACCTCGGGGCCTGTTTCAAACCATACAAACTTCTCTTCAGCTTGCATACAAGGTTCTCCTTGCTAGGGACTGCAAAGCCGATAGGTTGCTGCATGTAGATGTCTTCATCAATCTCTCCATGGAGAAATGCAGTCGTAACATCCAACTGCTCCAAATATAGATTTTCTGCTGCCACAATACTCAGAATCACTCTGATTGTTGAATATTTGACTACCGGAGAGAAAATCTCAGTGTAGTCGATACCTTCCTTCTGTTGGAAGCCTTTCACAACCAACCTTGCTTTGTACCTTTTGCTGCCATCATGTTCCTCTTTAACTTTGTAGACCCACTTGTTCTGTAAAGCCTTCTTGCCTTCTGGTAGTGAACTGAGTTCCCAAGTTTGATTTCTATCCAAGGACTTCATCTCGTCCTTCATGGCTAACTCCCACTTCACCGAATCTTCACTTTCCATGGCTTCTTCATAACACTCGGGTTCACCTCCATCTGTCAATAGCAGATAATGTAAAGAGGATGAATATCTATCCGGTTGTCTCGAGATTCTTGTTGATCTTCTCAGCTGTGGTATACTTGGTTGAGGTTGTGCCACAACAGTTTCTGAATTTTCAGAATTTTTCTGAAAACTTTTGGCAACATCTTCTTCTGTAATCTCTTGCAGCTCAACTTGCTGTTTTTCCTTGCTTTGCTCCCCTGCACTCTCAAGATCTGAAGTATTCTTGTCCTTATAGAGAACTCGCTCATTGAATATCACATCCTTGCTTCTGATGACCTTCTGGTTCTGTGCATCCCAGAACTTGTAACCAAAATCATCTGTACCATATCCAATGAAGAAACACTTTCTGGACTTTGCATCTAGCTTGTCCCTTTTCTCTGCATTAATGTGCACAAAGGAGACACACCCAAAGACCCTCAAGTGTGACAAATTTACTATTTTTCCTGTCCACTCTTCTTCAGGCAATTTGCAATCTAGGGGAACCGACGGGCCTCTTTATTAGATACGCTGCGGTGTTGACTGCCTCAGCCCAAAACATCTTGGGCAAACCAGCATGGATCCTCATACTATTGGCTCTCTCGTTCAGGGTTCTGTTCATTCGCTCAGCCACCCCATTTTGCTGCGGTGTGCTCGGTATTGTCTTCTCCATTCGGATTCCATTCACTGCGCAGAATTTCTTGAACTCACTGCTGTCATACTCACCGCCATTATCAGACCTTAGTCATTTTATCTTTGCACCAGATTCATTCTCCACCAGACTTTTCCACCTTTTGAAGGTGACAAATACCTCTGATTTGTGCTTCACGAAATAAATCCAAACCTTTCTGGTAGAGTCGTCAATGAACGTGACATAATAGTGTGAGCCTCCAAGAGATGCAACCGGTGAAGGCCCCCACACATCTGTGTGTACAAGCTCTAGCTTTTCTGTCTTCGGTGTTCTTCCACCCTTTGAGAAACTAACCTTTTTCTGCTTCCCAAATATGCAGTCTTCACAGAGACCTACATCAACAGTTTTCAGATCTGCTAGCTTATTCTTCTTCACCATCATCTTCATACCTTTCTCACTCATATGTCCAAGTCTGCGATGCCAAAGACAACTATCTGCACCTGTTTCTGTTAATGCCACCGTATCCTTGGTGTCATTGGTCATGTAGAGAGTCCCCAACTTGTTCCCACGTGCTATCACCATAGCTCCTTTGGTGATTTTCCATGAACCACCTACGAAGGTAGTAACATACCCTTCGCTGTCAAGCTGCCCAACAGAAATCAAGTTTCTCTTCAAGCCTGGGATATGCCTCACATTCTTCAGTTTCCACACTGACTGATTTATCATCCTGATATGAACTTCACCTGTCCCCACAATATCTAAAGGCTCATCATCAGCGAGATAAACCTTTCCGAAGTCTCCTGCAGTGTAGTTTAGCATACACTCCTTCCGTGAGGTGGAATGAAACGAAGCTCCAGAGTCTAGTATCCACGATTCCATAGGGCTGTCCACGCTGAGAATCAAAGCATCGTTGGCTTCATCTATGGTTGCATTCACGGACACCTCGTTCTGCCCCTTGCTTGGATTCTTCTTTCTAAGCCAACAATTCTTCCTCGTGTGGCCCATCTTGCCACAATGCCAGCAGCCATCGCCTTTCGATCTAGACTTGCTCCTCCTCTTAGACTTCGATCTGCCACGGTTTTCACTGCATTGCACAGTTCTTCCTCTGCCTTCAGATGTGTTCAGAATCGAACCAGATTTCACACCAGACTCCCTCCTTCTGATATCTTCACTGAGTATCAGATTTCGGACCTCCTCAAACTTCAGTTTGTTTGAGCCGCAGGAACTGCTTACAGCTGTCACCGTTGCACCCCAACTTTCTGGCAAGGAGGATAGAAGAATTAGGGCACGAACTTCATCTTCAAAACTGATTTCCACCGAACTCAACTGGCTCGTAATCAGATTAAACTCATTGATGTGATCAGTAACAGAGGAACCTTCACTCATCTTCAGATTAAATAAACGGCGCATCAGGTACACCTTGTTGGAGGCCGAGGGTTTTTCATACATATTCGACAATGCTCTCAGCAAACCTGCTGTTGTCTTCTCTTCCAAAACGTTGAACGCAACGTTTCGAGCCAACGTCAAGCGAACAACTCCCAAAGCCTGACGATCCATTAAATCCCAGTCGGCCTGTGACATATCTGTCGGTTTCATACCTTCAAGAGGTAGATGAAGTTTCTTCTGATATAAATAATCTTCGATCTGCATCTTCCAGAAACCAAAGTCTTTGCCGTCAAATCTGTCAATCTTGACCTTGCCTTCTTCAGCCGCCATTGCTCCCACTTTTTCCTTTGAACCAGATGGCTCTGATACCAGTTGTTAGGGATTCAACCCTACGATTGCGGAATATAAGAAATAGTAGGAGAAAAAAGAACACGGCAAGAAACAATAACAAACGCACAAGACACCCAAGTTTATGTGGTTCGGAGTCCCTTGCTCCTACGTCCACAGCCGCACAGATCAATACTTCACTATATAATCAAAGAAAGTTACAGAGATTCAAGAGAAGAGAACAAACTCTCTTTCTTACAGCAAAACAATCTCTCTCAAGACGAGCAACGCGTCGTCTTCCTAATGCACACAAAGGATCTCCTTTTGGAAACTTCTCGTTGATGAGTTCTAGGGTTTCTCAAGGTTGCCACACGCCTCTCGTGTCCCACAAGAAGTCTATATATACCTCCCAATCTCTTACTTTGATTAGGGCTTCAAAAAACCTTGGCTTGAACCCGGTTCATAACTCAGCCTCGCGTGAAAATCGTGCTCGAGTCGACTCCCGCAATTCTGCGAGTCGACTCGGCCACAGTCCACAGAAAAAACCTCTCTGTCTGCCTGTGGGAGTCGACTCCTGGAGTTCTCGAGTCGACTCCAACACTGGGGAGTCGACTCCTATGGATCTGGAGTCGACTCCAAGACTGTGCCAAGTCTGCCTGCGTGCCAGAGTCGACTCCAAGTCTGCTGGAGTCGACTCCGGACCTTGCTGAAATTTTTTTTTCTTTGCTGATTCAACTCTGAATCTTTTCGAACTCTTTCCGGCTTGTCTTCCCTTGATCCTCCACCACCATAGTGCACATAGGGGTCTTGAAAAAAAAAGGGAATGGATCAGGCTCCACAACCCAACAGTCAGTAAAGCACTGCGCCGACTCAGAGCATCTGCCACCCGATTCTGTTGCCCGGACCGATGCTTCAACACAAAGAAAAATTTCTACAAGAAGCTTACCCATCGAACATGCATTCGGTTCCAATTGTTCTGATTATTAATGTACTTCAAGGCTTGATGGTCGCTGTACAGAACAAATTCTTTTTGAATAAGGTAATGCTCCTAATGCTTCAACGCCCGGATGATGGCATAGAACTCTAGCTCGTAGGTTGTCCACTTTTGCCGTGCTTCACTAAGTTTTTCACTGAAGTACTCCACGGGCCGTCCTTCTTGGGTCAAAACAGCCCCTATGCCGACCACAGAAGCAACACACTCCACTTCAAATAACTTCTCAAAACTCGGTAATGCTAGTACTGGTGCAGAAGCTGGCTTTTCTTTTATCAATTCAAAACTTGCTTGTTGCTGCTCCCTCCATTGAAATCGGCCCTTCTTCATGCATTCGGTGATGGGAGCGACGATGGTACTGATGTTAGGAACCCGCCCATGCCGCAGAAATTCAAAAAATTCAGATGGCAGCGGAATCGACATAAGCGGGATCGACGTTCATCTCATGAACGTTGTTTCATGAACCGTTCGTAGATGGGTAAGGATTAAATATTTTTAAAAACAGTAGAAGATCAGATCTTCACCTTGTGCGGGTAGATGATCACCGCAAACTGAAGTTCGTGATTTAGGATGAAGGTTCGCTTGAAGCCGTTCAAGTGCCCGGCCTCTACGGGTATCCACACGAAGCAGAGGACCAATCCAAGCTTTCTATCTTCCCGGGGTGCTAGCTCCCTTGCAGAGATAACTTTTAATGGCTGATCTCCTCTCTTTCAATCAACCCTTGATTGTGCTTGAGAGGAGGAAGAAGAAGGATGAAGAGAGGAAGAAGATCAAAGCCCCTGCAGCCTTCTTTCTTTTCCTTGCGTTGGAAGGGAGAAGGGAGGAGGAAGAGGCCACCAAACAATCTTCCCTTGCTTTCCTTTGTTTGCGGCTGAAGATGGAGAAGGAGGAGAGGGAGGCCACGGCTGCAAGGAGGAGAGCATCAATGCTTAGGACGCCGGCTCCCTTTTCACCCCTTTTTAAGTATCTAGGGCTCCTACAAGTTAGGAGCCCTAAATGTTTTTCCAAGAGGGGCGCTGGCCCCTCTTGTGTTGCCGCACCAATGAAGTAAAGGAGAGGGGCTGATGCCCCTCTTGCTTGGTTAACCTAATCCTCCTCCAAGGAGGATTAGGTGTCCCTCTTATGGTTTAGCCCTAGTCTAATTAGGGTTTAACCAAATCATGAATCAATCGGGTTCAATCTTTGTTAGTCCTAATCCAATTAGAACTTGGATGAACCATGACTCAATTGAACTCTTCAATCCTAACCCAATTTGGAGTCATGTTGATTCATGAGATTAATAAAAAATTGGGACTTAAGAAACCCTAATCCAATTAGGACCTTTTTAATTTTAGTCCTAATCCAATTAGGACTCTAATTTGAATCCGAAGTCCTAATCCGATTAGGACTCTAGGAATCCTACTCCAAGTAGGAATCCAATTTTAATTCAAAACTCCTAATCTAATTAGGACTGTAGGAATCCTATTCCAAGTAGGAATCCCAGTCCTACTCCAACTAGGATTCCCAGTCCTAATCCAATTAGGACTCTAGGAATCCTACTCGAAGTAGGATTTGTGTTTAAGTCCAATTAATTAATTCTCTTTGTTCCTTCTTCAACTTATTATCAATCGAATTGATTACTTGTGATTCCTAATTACGATTCAACCATCAATCGGTCAATACTTCTAGTGTGTGTGATCCCATAGGTTCTATTCTGACTGTTAGTGAGATATATCATGATCTCTATCATAATATCATTGAAAACTCCTTTCAATGGATTGGAACGATTACAACTCTTCTCATTAGGGTTTATCGATCATCGAGATAATCCCTGTAAGTCCCACCATCCACCAGTGACACCTAGCAGCATGTAGTGGCTACCCAGTAGAATAGAATGATGAACCTCTAGGTGCAGTTATCATGTGATACAGTCCTACTATCGTGGATCCCTACAGGACGGAGGTCATGGATAACTCGTCAAACCCCTTCGTCTGTCATATGTCAAGATTTATTTGACTCGAGTTCGATAGTGGAAAACTCTTTCTCCACTTTATATTACTGCCCTGGCCAAGGTCTTAGAACTCAGTCTAACAAATCACATAGGATCACTCCTCTTCTATCAAGGTCGATAGATTCCATGTAAGTGCATACCCTACTCCTATAGTGAACTTAATGCAGCCAATCTACACTACAAGGACACATATGACTAGAGACCATGTATACGTGTAGTCAAACTACAATAACCTCACTGTGAGTAGCTGAAGCACCGCAGGTCAAAGGACCAGTCATACTACTGCAACATCAAGCAAGTCACTGACGAGTGGATAGACATCCAAGTGACTTCTTGTCCTGGTCACGCTCAGTACCCTTGTTCTCTAACAAGCACCTGCACTATCACTTCAGTGTCCCTACACTATGGACTCAGGTCTCGTCCATCCTATAAGAAAGTGATATGTGCACTGATCGGATCGATCACCGTCCTCATAATGATCCATTGATCAGGAGCATTTAGAAATTAATCACCAATGATACATGGCTCAAATTCTCAACTCTTGAGAATATGCATCATCATCTTATTAATTTCTTGGACGATTCATAGACACATAAATAATATGAATGAAAAGATGCCCTTTATTTATTCAATAATAAATAGTCAAGTACAAAATTATGTCCCTAGAATTAACAATATGTCAGCCAGATTGGCTTCTAGGGCATACATCTAACAATCTCCCACTTGCACTAAAGCCAATCAGTCATATATCTAAGCCCTATCTTCTTAAGGTGGGCTTCAGTCTTTTGCTGACTTAGTTGCTTAGTGAACGGGTCTGCCACGTTATCCGCGGAGTCTACTCTCTGCACCTCTACATATTTCTTCTCAACATAGTCGCGTATGAGGTGGAAGCGCCGCTCTATGTGCTTGGACTTCTGATGAGACCTTGGCTCCATATCTAGTGTTATGGTGCCAATGTTATCGCAGTAAAGTGTTATGGCATCTAATGACATTACACCTAACTCTGCAATGAACTTTTAACCAGAAGATTTCTACTGCACCCTTAGATACGGCTTAACATTCAGCTTCTAAGGTAGAATCTATAATGATCGGTTGTTTGGAACTCTTCCAATTTACTGAACCACCATTGCACATATTTTGATATAGACTTTCTATCATCAATATCTGTGCATCCTTCTACATTCAACTC
Source organism: Phoenix dactylifera (assembly GCF_051530095.1). Lineage (NCBI taxonomy): Eukaryota > Viridiplantae > Streptophyta > Magnoliopsida > Arecales > Arecaceae > Phoenix > Phoenix dactylifera. The sequence goes on along the minus strand of NC_143207.1, from coordinate 6,420,398 downwards.
TGATCTTCTCCCAAAGACCAAAAACATGTCCTTAGTTCTTCTCAAGTACTTAAGACTGTTCTTCACAGCTATCCAGTGCTTTTTGCCTGGATCTGATTGACATATGCTCGTGACATTCACAGCATGTACTATATCAAGTCATGTACATAGCATGGCATACATGAGGCTCCCTATTGCTGATGCATAGGGGATCTTGCTCATGCGTTGAATCTCTTCAGATGTGTTGGGGCACATCTTCTTGGAGAGATGAATTCCATGTCTTAGGGGTAAGAGACCCCTTTTAGAGTTTTTCATGCTGAACCTTTTCAGCACTTCCTCTATGTACATCTTCTGTGATAGGCCAAGCATCCTTTTAGATCTATCTCTATAGACCTTTATTTTTCAAAATATAGGATGCTTCCCCAAGGTCTTTCATGGAGAACCTTTTTGACAACCAGACCTTGACCGAGGTTAGCATGGGAATATCATTCCCTATCAGGAGGATGTCGTATAGTACGAGAAATACGACAGTACTCCCACTAACCCTTTTGTAAACACACGGTTCCTCTTCGTTTTTGATGAAATCAAACATTTTGATTGCGTCATCGAAACGAGTGTTCCAACTTCGAGATGCTTGTTTTAGTCCATAAATGGACCTTTGCAGCTTGCAGACCTTGTGATCTCCATCACTGGAAGTGAAACCCAAAGGCTGTTCCATATAGATATCTTCTTCAAGATATCCATTTAGGAAAGCAGTTTTCATATCCATCTGCCAGATTTCATAATCATGAAATGCTGCAATGGCAAGCAATGTTCGGATGGATTTTGTTGCCCAGAGATGGTCACCCAAGAGGGGGGTGAATTGGGTGTTTTAAAAGCTTTTGACTAATTAAAAATAAAACACACGAATATATGCACTAAAGTAAAGAAGGAGGAATGAGAAAGGTCAATCGCAAACACAAGGTTTTATAGTGGTTCGGAGCTTCCACTGCTCCTACATCCACTCCCCAAATCACCTTTGGGAATTTCCACTATAATCCAAGATTACAGTACGGTAGTTTTGCGAGTTCACTACCCAACTCGTTGTTTTACACCGGGCTCACAATAAACCCCAAAACCCCCAATTTCACTTAGGCTTGGGACGCCTTTCCCTTGTTCCAAGTCCCTTGACTGGAACAAGCACCACAATGAAAGAGTTTACAGAGGAAGAGTAAAGCTCTAAAAAGCAAATATGACAATTATGAACAATAGAACCCGGAAGAATCCTTTTGCCGTTGGAAGCGTGAGAAATGTTGATTCTTCCGATGTGGACCGCGTAGGGTTGAGTGTGAGCTTTGAATCCCAAGCGTACGAGAGAGGTTGAGCTTGAAATCACTTGGGAAGCTTGAAAACACTTGATTTCTTCACTTGAATGCACTCACTCCCTTGAACTTTTCTTTCTTACTTCTCTCTTGAATGATCTAGCTTTGGGTTGGTGAAGAGTTGTTGAGAAGCACTTAAGAGGTCCCTTTTATAGCCCAAAAAAAGCAAATATAGCCGTTAGAGACAAAGTAAAAAGGATTTGAAATTCAAACCAAACCTGAAAAGCTGTCAGTCGCGTCCCAGGCGCTCCGAGGACGTCTCCGCTTCAACGAGAGACGTCTCGGCTACAAGATTTTACTTTTTACGTTGTCTGGGGTCGACTCGGCACTTTAAGGGGACGTCTCGGCTTGTTTGTACTTTTTGAATGGGGACGACTCCGCTGCTTTGGGGACGACTCTGCTTCTTTATCTCTGAAAAACATGTCCTCTGGAATTTCCTGAGAGAGTCGACTCCGCTCCTTCAGGGAACGTCTCGGCTTGTTTGCACTTTATGCATGGGGACGACTCCGCTGTCTCAGGGTCGACTCCGCTTCCTTATCACCGAAAAAACCATTCTCTGGAAAACCCTGAGAGAGCCGTCTCCGCTATCTTGGGGACGACTCGGGAAGTCTCCTTTTTACTTGCGGGGACGACTCCGCGTACAGTGGGGACATCTCGCGCATATCTCTTGAAAATTGCCTTTCTGCCGCCACTGAGAGAGTCGACTCCGCTAGCGCGGGGACGACTCGGCAGGTGCTGGGGACGTCTCCAAGTGTCCCAGTTCTTCCTGTTTGTGCCAGAGACGTCTCTGAAACTATCCGGAGACGTCTCGGCTGTCCCTGATCTGTTTTCTTTAACTCAAAATATTCTTCAATAAATTCATAAAAATTATGGGAACTTGCCTAGACATTTCTTAACAATATTCTCAATTAATCACATGAATTCCTCAATTAAATTGTTAAGATAAATAGAATTATACTCTAGTGTTTTGTATTCATCAAAATCCATTAGGGGGTCAACAATCTCCCCCTTTTTGATGATGACAAAACACTGAGTATATGCAAAAATTTGAAGTTTAAACATATACACAGTATTTGATCAGATGTACAAGTATAATGTTTTGATTAGAGCTAGATACAGTGTGCATAATTGCATGGGATTGAACTTTATAGCTCTTAAGCAATTTTAGCATATCAACTGAATTTGAATCAAGTTAAAATGAAATATTGATGCTGAATTTGAATCAAGTCAATATTCTTCAATTTTATCTTTTCTAAATCAACTTTGGAGTATGATTATAAATTTTGCATTCCATATTCAATATCCATATTGGTTCTTTCTATATATCTACTCCCCCTTTCAATATCTCCATATTCAATATCTACTCCCCCTTTTTGTCATCAACAATGAAGGGGACAAATTATCATTAGGTGCTTGAAACTCAATTCATAGTATATTATAATTAACCACTCAAGGATATTCAAGTTATCTTTATTAAAGAGTTCAGCATTCATTTTACTCCCCCTTTGATATTCAGGTTGTGCTCCCCCTGTTTCATATGCTTTGATAAGTTGTGCCAAATTTGAATACTTAATGTATGTTATGAGATTCTTATGACACATCAAGAGGCACATTCATATTTACATATACAGAGTTGGAAATGTACACAGGGTTGCAAAAGAAATTGTATGTCATTCATATGTCATTGTAAATCTTCGAAGTCAGTACATAGTCAAAAGAAGAAATCATTACAAGTATTGATTTTTAATACAAAAAGTGTTTCAAAACAGCCTAGGATTTACAAAAAGAAGAGCCTGCAAAATGTCCCTCATCGGCGACGTTGCTCATGGGCCCTACCAGCTGTATTTTGTTCATAAACCTTACAAGCTGCATCTATGAATGCATTGATGGAATCCATGAGGGTCTTAAATTGATCTCCCTGTGACTTGTGGAAACCTGCCACAAGTGCTTCAAACTCTATGGTTGCCATTTCAATTCTTCCTCTGAGTTGGGCAACCAAGGTGCCCACATTGCCATCTGGTTTTGTCAGCTCTTTGAGACTCTTGGAAATGCTCCTCAAGCTGTCCTTGAGCTCTATTGATCTGATGGTTTGGGTGGCACCCACACCCATTATTTCTTGTGTTGTAGCTTCAATTTGACTTCTAATATCCTTCATCTCTTGTAGAAGCCCTTCATGTGAAGCTCTGATGGGGGCCAACTCTGTAGAGATCATGGATCTCATCTCCTCCCTCATCTGCTGGCAAATGGCAGATGCTAAGGTGCGCATCTGATCCTCTGACAGGAAGGAGGGCCCACTAACTGGAGGAGGTGGTGGCATGGATGTGGAAGGTCCAGCTGAGCTGGAGGGTATATCAGGGATATCCAAGTGGCTAGGTGGAGGAGAGTGATGGTCAGACTCATGATGTGGGTTCTCGGGCTCTAGGATTTGGGCTTTTCTCTTTGGTACCTTCACCCACGACCCATCTATCTTATGAAATTCCATTCTTCTCATTGTGCCCTCATTATAATAATCGGTGTTTCTCAAGGGCTTTGCAGGTTCATTTGTTGGAATGGGAACTTTGAAGTGTTTGAAAACTAAGGTAAAGATCATGCCGTAGGGTAAACTAAACCTAGAATACCTATGACATAGGGCAATGTAGTTTAGCATAAGTCTAGGGAGGTTTAGGGGTATCCCTAGTAGGATATGATGCATTATAACTAAATCTCGCTCCGAAACAAAATCGAAGCGACCGGTTTTGGGAAATAGGACCCGGTTAACAATACTTAAAAGAAGTCTCATCTCTGCATTTAGGTCCTGGGAATTGACAACATCAAGAGGGCCGCAGTCCTCTCTTCCTAAAAGTAGATTTAGGGCTGATTCCCTTTGGGAATGTGAGGTTGGAGCCTCACCGTCCTTAGGGATTTGTAAGACAGTGGATAGGACATCTTCATTGACTTCTACTAATGTCCCCCGGACATATGCAATGTACCCTTGGTCCCCTAAGGCCATATTGCTAAAAAGTTCTCTAACTAGGCCGGGGTAGGTCGAGGTATTGAGGGTACAAAAGTGCTCCCACCCTTGGGCTCGGAGTTTCTCTCCAATAGAGAACCCCTCATGATCTAAAAATGAGAAATCTATGTACCTTCCGGTCGTGACTGTGCGATTTGCACAGGAAATAGTCGTGGTTGGCGGAGCAACCGGAGGAGACGGCGCGGAGGGTTCTTCCCGCCGTTCCTCACCGTCGGCCGCTGCCCTAGGTCGCCTTCCACGGGTCGTCCTAGCCTTCTTTGGTGCCATGGATGCTAGGGTTTGTGATGGAGAGCAAACGGAGGCTAGGGTTTGAGGTGAAGAGCAAATGGAGGCTAGGGTTTTTCGTTTTGGTCGGGGATGAAGGAGAAAGCTCGGGTCGGCTCGAGCTATTTCGACCTATTTTAAAAGCCCTCATTCGGTCCCCGAGACGTCTCCGCGACTAAGGCGAGACGTCTCCCCTGGAGGGACGTCTCTGCGATTTGCCAGAGACGTCTCCGGCACTGAAAAATTTCAGACTAAATTCTATCTTCTCCCAATTTTTGTTTAATCACCCTAATCAACATGATCTCTTTTGATAAACTTAGAGTGAATTTGTTTGTGATCCTCCCCCTTAATGATACATCCTATAATAATTTGATAATAATTTTTGAATTATTAATATTGAAATGAGGAATGTTTGACCAAATTTCGAATACCTATGAAATAGGCTCTGAAAATATCTCCATGAAGAGTCCAAGGGAGGGTAACCATCCTCCGGAAAGTCAAACAGTTCGTCATTTAGCTTACATGAATTCATGTTTTCACTTATGTTTACCTTGAGGTTGATTACTAGTTTGTGCAGCAAAACAATGCAATACAAGTTCAATTCATTTGCTAGGATCATACAAGCTCAAAGCATTCCTTAAGAAGTTGAATCTTTCTTTACAAAGGGGCTTTGTAAAGATATCAGCCAATTGATTTTCAGTGCATACATATTCAATCATCACATCCTTTTTCAGCATATGATCCCTAATAAAATGATGCCTAATCTCTATATGCTTTGACTTAGAGTGTTGGACAGGATTCTTTGTTAAATTAATTGCACCTGTATTATCACACTTAATTGGTATATTATCCATTTTGATACCGAAGTCTTCAAGTTGTTGCTTAATCCAAAGAACTTGGGCACAACAGCTTCCAGCTGCAATGTACTCAGCGTCAGCTGTGGACAAGGCAACTGAATTTTGTTTCTTGCTAAACCAAGAAACCAAATTGGCACCCAGGAATTGACATGTGCCACTTGTGCTTTTTCTGTCGAGTTTGCACCCGGCAAAATCAGCATCGGAATAGGCAATTAAGTTTATGTCAGATTGTTTAGAATACCATAAGCCTACATTAGATGTCCCTACTAGATATCTAAAAATTCTCTTGACAGCTTGCAAGTGTGATTCCTTAGGACATGCTTGGTATCTAGGGGCAGTAAGGTAAAGTAAAGAGCCTATCATACCTCTGTACAATTTGCAGTCTATACTTTTACCTTTTTCATCTTTGTCAAGCTTGCAACTTGAGCCCATGGGTGTGCTGATTTCTTTTGCATCCTTCATCTTGAATTTCTCCAACATTTCTTTGATATACTTGGACTGACTGATGAAGATGCCTTCCTTTGATTGTTTTACTTGTAGCCCAAGGAAGAAGTTGAGCTCACCCATCATGCTCATTTCAAATTCTCCCTGCATAAGCTTGGCAAACTCTTGACAAAGACTGTCATTAGTAGCACCAAAAATTATATCATCCACATAAATTTGTACAAGCAATAAGTCATTTCCTTTTCTTTTAATAAAGAGGGTTTTGTCTACATTTCCTCTCTTAAATTTGTTTTCAATTAGGAAATTACTTAATCTTTCATACCATGCCCTAGGGGCTTGCTTAAGGCCATACAATGCTTTATGCAATTTATACACATAATCTGGATGTAAGTGATTTTCAAAACCTGGAGGTTGTCCTACATAAACTTCCTCCATTATATAACCATTTAAAAATGCACTTTTTACATCCATTTGATAGAGTTTAAAATCCATGAAGCATGCATATGCTAAAAGTAGTCTAATAGCCTCTAACCTAGCAACAGGAGCAAAAGTTTCATCAAAATCTATTCCTTCCTCCTGATTATATCCTTTGGCCACTAGCCTAGCTTTGTTTCTTATTACTATTCCATCTTCATCTAGTTTATTTCTATACACCCACTTGGTGCCTATGATTGAAACATTAGGGGGTCTTTTCATTAGAGTCCAAACTTCATTTCTTTCGAATTGGTTTAATTCCTCTTGCATAGCATTCATCCAATTATCATCTTTTTCAGCTTCTTCTAGTGATTTAGGCTCTATTTGTGAAACGAAAGCAAGATAATTACTAGTGTTTCTTAAAGAGGATCTAGTTCTTATACCTTGTGAAGGATCACCAAGGATTAGATTCTTTGGATGACCATGTGCATACCTCCATTCTTTGGGAAGATCTTGATTTCTTGATGGAGGTTGATCTTCTTCATCTCGCTGATTTGTATCTTCTTTGATCTCATCCTCATGTTGTTTGTCTTGAGTGGAGAGTTCCTTCATTTGGTCTTCAAGTATACCTACATCACCATCTTCTTCTTTTCTAGAAGAATCTCCATTAGTTTCATCAAAAACAACATGAATGGATTCTTCAACAACGAGAGTTCTCTTGTTGAAGACCCTGTATGCTCTACTAGATGAGGAATAACCTAAGAAGATCCCCTCATCTGATTTAGCACTAAATTTACTTAAATTGTCCTTTCCATTGTTCAAAATAAAGCATCGACAACCGAAAACATGAAAATAACTTATATTAGGTTTCTTACTTTTTATCAACTCATAAGGTGTTTTCTTTAAGATGGATCTAACTAAAGCACGATTTAAGATATAACATGAAGTATTTATTGCTTCAGCCCAAAAATACTTTGGTAGATCCGATTCGCACAACATGGTACGAGCCATATCTGCTAGTGTGCGATTCTTCCTTTCTACCACCCCATTTTGTTGGGGTGTCCTAGGTGCCGAGAAGTTGTGATTGATACCATTTTTTTCACAAAATTTTTCAAAATACTGATTTTCAAACTCGGTACCATGATCACTCCTAATTGCTTTTAGTTTAAGATTGAGTTCATTTGAAACCCTATTATGAAACTTGATAAAAGCGGGAAAGGACTCATCTTTGTGTGCAAGAAATGAAACCCATGTAAAACGTGAAAAATCATCAACAATTACAAGACCAAATTTCTTACCCCCTAGACTAGCAGTTCTAGTGGGTCCAAACAAATCCATGTGAATTAGTTCTAAGGGTTTTGATGTTGAGACTATGTTCTTAGACTTGAAAGAACTTCTTGTTTGTTTCCCTAATTGACATGCAGCACAAATTTTATTCTTTTCAAAGTCTATTTTTGGTAGTCCTTTGACTAGATCCTTTGTAATTAATTTTGAGATTAAATCCATGCTAGCATGCCCTAACCTACGATGCCATAACCAACTAGTCTCATTGACTTTGGGATTCATGGCTACAAGACATTGGCCATCCTTCATGGTGAGATCATCAAGATCTACCATGTAAACATTTCCATGCCTATGTCCTGTGAGTATGATCTCATTATCAATTGGACTACTAATTATGCATAGTGATGATTCAAATGATACTTTAAATCCCTTGTCACAAAATTGACTTATACTTAATAAATTATGTTTTAGTCCATTAACTAACAATACATTATCAATAAATGAGGAGGGTGATATGGAGATTTTACCAACACCAATGATTTGACCTTTAGCATTGTCTCCGAATGTGACTACTCCTCCTTCTTTTGATTCTAAGGTGACGAAGAGACTCTTGTCACCGGTCATATGCCTTGAGCAACCACTATCAAGATACCACATTCTCTTTTTGTTTCCGGCTGCAAGGCATACCTGCAAAATGATCATGTGAAGCTCTTAGGTACCCAAGTTTTCTTGGATCCTTCGTGGTTAGTGTGGTTGGTTCCCTTAGGCACCCATACTTTAGTTATGTTTTTAGCTTTCACAAATGTACTCTTGTTAGTTTGGATCTTTCTTTGAATATAAGAGTAGGCTTTATGTCCATTCTTTCCACAATGAAAGCATGTAGATTTTTCAGTTTTTACATTTTTTGCTTTTACAAAGAAATTCTTTAGGTATTTTTGTTGTGTGTTAGTTTTATATCCTAATCCGGCTTTATTGAAAACAGCTCTTTGATTTGAAAGAATAAGATTTAATTTTTCAGAGCTTTGTGTGAATTTTTCAACAATTGGTTTGTACTTATGTACCTCATTCTTAAGATTCAAATTTTCTTTAACTAGTTCTTCCTTATCTTTTTTTAAGGAATTCAACATTTTGTGCAAGTGAGGTATTATTATCGAGTAGGGATTTTACTTTTAGATTTAATTCCTTAATTAGTGTTTTTGCCTTTTCATTTTCAATGCTAAGTTTTGAATTTTTGATTTCTAGGTTAGTAGTGTTAATATTTTTAACGCTCTCCTTTTCAATTAATAGGTTTTCAAAATCTTCCTTTAGTTTTTGATTGGAGGCTTTTAACTCTTTATTCTTTGCTCCTAACATACTACAATCACCCATAAGTTCTTGAAAAGCTTCATATAATTCTTCTAAAGTAAAATTTATAGTTGGGTTTTGACATACCTCGTCGTCTTCGAACGCCATGAAGCACAAATTGGCGGTCTCTTCCTTCTCTTCCTCGGAGGATGATGTGTCACTATCATCCCATGTTGCCTTCAATGCCTTCTTCTTCTCCTTTCCAAAATACTTCTTTTGTTGAGGGCATTTGGAACGAACGTGTCCCGGTCTCTTGCAATCATAGCATATGATTGGATCTCTTTCTTTTTCCTTTTCTTTTTCCCAATCATTTCTCCCTCCAAATTTCTTTCTTGGGAAAGGTTTCTTTCTTCTCATGAATTTCTTAAACTTCCTTACTATCAAACCCAAGTCCTCATCTTGGCTTTCTTCTTCACTCTCACTACTCTCTTCTTCACACACACTTGAGGTAGCCTTGAGTGCGATTGTCCTTTTCTTCGGCAACTCTTCTTCATGTTGCTTCATTGTGAGCTCATGCGTCATCAATGAGCCCAGTAGTTGTTCTAATCCCAAAGTGTTGAGGTCTTTGGCTTCTACGATCGCCGTGACCTTTGCTTCCCATGCTTTCGGCAAAGACCTGAGAATTTTACTTACAAGTTCTGGGTTAGTATAAGATTTACCCAAACTCTTTAGACCATTAATTATATCGGTAAAGCGAGTAAACATGCATGTGATGGTTTCATTGGGTTCCATCTTAAACAACTCATACTTGTGAATTAGAATGTTCACTTTAGACTCTTTGACTTGATTTGTACCCTCGTGGGTAACTTCAAGCCTATCCCATATTTCCTTAGCGGAAGTACATGTGGAGACTCTATTGAACTCATTTACATCTAGAGAACAAAATAATGAGTTCATGGCTCTAGAATTAAGTTGAGCCATCCTATCATCATTCTCATCCCAATCCTCCTCAGGTTTGGAAACTCGAATGCCATTAACCATGTGTGATGGTTCTTGTGGTCCCTTGACTATAACCCTCCACAAGGCATAGTCTTGTGCTTGAATGAAGATTCTCATTCTAGTCTTCCAATAGGTATAATTTGTCCCATTGAAGAGTGGAGGTCTATTGGTTGCTTGCCCCTCGGCAGGAACATTGTTAAAGGGTGTTGCCATCTAGATCTTTGGCTAAGACGGTTAGGTCTTTCAAGAAATACACAGAGCACCCGCTCTGATACCACTTGTTGCCCAGAGATGGTCACCCAAGAGGGGGGTGAATTGGGTGTTTTAAAAGCTTTTGACTAATTAAAAATAAAACACACGAATATATGCACTAAAGTAAAGGAGGAATGAGAAAGGTCAATCGCAAACACAAGGTTTTATAGTGGTTCGGAGCTTCCACTGCTCCTACATCCACTCCCCAAATCACCTTTGGGAATTTCCACTATAATCCAAGATTACAGTACGGTAGTTTTGCGAGTTCACTACCCAACTCGTTGTTTTACACCGGGCTCACAACAAACCCCAAAACCCCCAATTTCACTTAGGCTTGGGACGCCTTTCCCTTGTTCCAAGTCCCTTGACTGGAACAAGCACCACAATGAAAGAGTTTACAAAGGAAGAGTAAAGCTCTAAAAAGCAAATATGACAATTATGAACAATAGAACCCGGAAGAATCCTTTTGCCGTTGGAAGCGTGAGAAATGTTGATTCTTCCGATGTGGACCGCGTAGGGTTGAGTGTGAGCTTTGAATCCCGAGCGTACGAGAGAGGTTGAGCTTGAAATCACTTGGGAAGCTTGAAAACACTTGATTTCTTCACTTGAATGCACTCACTCCCTTGAACTTTTCTTTCTTACTTCTCTCTTGAATGATCTAGCTTTGGGTTGGTGAAGAGTTGTCGAGAAGCACTTAAGAGGTCCCTTTTATAGCCCAAAAAAAGCAAATATAGCCGTTAGAGACAAAGTAAAAAGGATTTGAAATTCAAACCAAACCTGAAAAGCTGTCAGTCGCGTCCCAGGCGCTCCGGGGACGTCTCCGCTTCAACGAGAGACGTCTCGGCTACAAGATTTTACTTTTTACGTTGTCTGGGGTCGACTCGGCACTTTAAGAGGACGTCTCGGCTTGTTTGTACTTTTTGAATGGGGACGACTCCGCTGCTTTGGGGACGACTCCGCTTCTTTATCTCTGAAAAATATGTCCTCTGGAATTCCCTGAGAGAGTCGACTCCGCTCCTTCAGGGGACGTCTCGGCTTGTTTGCACTTTATGCATGGGGACGACTCCGCTGTCTCAGGGTCGACTCCGCTTCCTTATCACCGAAAAAACCATTCTCTGGAAAACCCTGAGAGAGCCGTCTCCGCTATCTTGGGGACGACTCGGAAAGTCTCCTTTTTACTTGCGGGGACGACTCCGCGTACAGTGGGGACGTCTCGCGCATATCTCTTGAAAATTGCCTTTCTGCCGCCACTGAGAGAGTCGACTCCGCTAGCGCGGGGACGACTCGGCAGGTGCCGGGGACGTCTCCAAGTGTCCCAGTTCTTCCTGTTTGTGCCAGAGACGTCTCTGAAACTATCCGGAGACGTCTCGGCTGTCCCTGATCTGTTTTCTTTAACTCAAAATATTCTTCAATAAATTCATAAAAATTATGGGAACTTGCCTAGACATTTTTTAACAATATTCTTAATTAATCACATGAATTCCTCAATTAAATTGTTAAGATAAATGGAATTATACTCTAGTGTTTTGTATTCATCAAAATCCATTAGGGGGTCAACAGATTTTAGCATGGCTACAGGTGAAAAGGTCTCCTGATAGTCAATGCCTTCGCGTTGACTATATCCTTTCGCCACCAGCCTTGCTTTATAGGTCTCTACCTTTCCATCCGAACCTATCTTCCTTTTGTAGATCCATTTACATCCAATAGGTACAATACCTTCTGGTGGATCTACTAAGGTACAGACTTGGTTGGAATGCATGGAGTCTAATTCTGACTTCATAGCTTCCAACCATTTCTCGGAATCGATATCAGATATCGCCTCGTTGTAGGTTTTGGGATTCTGTATGTGATCCCTATCTCCCACTAGGAATATTTCCTCAGTATTCTCTTCTAGTATACCTAAGTATCTATCGGAAGGATGGGAGACCCTACTTGATCTGCGAGGTGGTTGAGGGACATCGTGTACTGGCTCTGTATTAATGGGTTCGATAGGATCTATGACTCGTTGCTTTTCAGAGACTTTCTCTTCAAGCTCAATTTTTCTCTCACTGCCTCTGTCAAGGATAAACTGATTTTCCAAGAAGATGGCATTACGGCTCACAAACACATTATGATCCTCTGAGATGTAAAAATTGTATCCTAATGACTCTTTAGGATATCATATAAAACAAGCACTTATGGTCCTAGCCTCTAGTTTGTCCGCCTGTAGTCTTTTGATGTGGGCTGGACATCCCCAAATCTTGAGATGACCAAGACTTGGTTTCTTCCCATGCCATATCTCATACGGTGTGGTAGGAATGGATTTAGAGGGAACCCTATTCAGTAGATATACTGCGGTAAGTAAGGCATCTCCCCAAATAAACATCGGTAGATCAGTGAAGCTCATCATGGACCGGACCATATCCAATAGAGTCCGATTTCTCCTCTCTGACACCCCGTTGAGTTGAGGTGTACCCGGAGGAGTCCATTGTGAGACTATGCCATTGTCTTTGAGATAGTCCCAGAATTCTCCACTAAGGTATTCTCCTCCTCGATCTGATCGAAGAGCCTTAAGGTGTTTTCCAGTTTATTTTTCTACTTCATTTCAGAATTCTTTGAACTTTTCGAAAGATTCAGATTTGTGTCTCATAAGATACACATATCCATACCGTGAATAATCATCGGTAAAGGTAATGAAGTATGAATAACGTCTACTAGCTAGCACATCGAATGGGCCACATACATCTGTATGTACCAGGATAAGTATTTCAGTGGTCCTCTCCCCATGTCCTACAAAGGGCAATCTGGCCATTTTTCCTTGAAGACAGGACTCGCAAACTGGATATGACTCGGAAGTCAATGAGCCAAGAGGCCCATCTTTATCCATTTTGTTCATTCTGTCCTCTCCAATATGGCCAAGCCTGAGGTGCCACAAATACTTTTGGTTTATCTCATCCCTGGATCTTTTAGATCCTTTGGCACTCACTTCTTGCTCAGACACATTTATAGATACATCCATATGCAAATGATAGAGACTGTCAATCATAAAACCACGTGCGACTATTTTATTTCTGAAATAAATAGAACAACAGTCTTTGTCAAATGTAAAAATATGACCTTTCTGTGCTAGACATGAAACAGAAATCAAATTTCTGCTAGCAGCAGGTACATAATAGCAGTCTCTAAGTAATAAACTAAAACCAGACGGTAGTCGCAGATGGTAGGTGCCCACAGCCACAGCAGCAACTTTTGCCCCGTTGCCAACCTGAAGGGTTACCGCACCTTCCGCCAGCCTTCTACTTTCCTTTAGACCCTGCATGGTAGTGCACAGATGAGCACTAGAACCAGAATCTATAAGCCAACTAGAAGTAGAAGAAACCGTTAGATTAGTTTTAATTATGAGCAAATCTATACCTTCTGAAGGTGTGTCTGATAAGTGCTAAATAATGCACAAATTAATATCTTATTCATAGCACTTATCATTATTTTAATTCACATATTTTGTAAATTCAACTAAAAAAATGTGTTACCTTCATCATTACATTTTAATAATTATCAGAGGTAATTCGAGTTGATTATTTAATGATTAAGCTTAATGAATGGAGGTCAAGTCAAACTTATTTGGGATGATCCCTGAACCTAAATCATATACACCCCGCAAATTAAATCCTCTCAAATTCTGATTCGATCGTTCATCCCAACTCCCTTATTTCTTTCCAATATTGAGCTCATCCCGAACAAATTCCTTTCATGAGTCTCCGTGCATCCCGTTCGTGAGCCATATCCTCCCGTGTCCGGATATTCCGAGATGCCTCCCAAGACTTCCCAGCCGACCGCCATGTCTCACGATTCTATTCTTCCTGCACATCATAGCCAACCGTGACCAAACTCCCATGTCCAAAGAACAAAGTTGTTCTAGATTTCTTCCCAGCTGAATGGATATGGACCGCTTGTGATCTCCCATATCCCACGAACAAACAAAGACTTCCCAGCTGTCCGCCACATTCCCTTCTTTCACGACCGGATCCCCAACTTCTTCAACCTCCCTCCAGATCACAATTCCCAGCATTTCCAGATTCCTTCTATCCGTAGAATCTAGCTTTATCCCTTCCGCGTTCAAAGCTCCAGCTTATCTTCCCTTCAAGCCGTTCAGCAGCCCAACGTCCTCTGGATCACATCTCTCCATTCCGTGGATCATGCCTCTGCTTCCTTCCCATCCGCATACATTGCTTCACATCACAGCCGTATCTCTCTTCCCTCTTTTGAACCAAGCCAATCGTCACCCAAAGATCTCTTCCGGCTTAATCTCCCACATCCACGAGCCAAGCCAACTTCTTCAAACGCCTTTCCAGATAATTTCCCAGCACCCCACGGTCAGCCGTGAGCCTCATCCACATCATCCCCTGTTTCTCCGTGTTCATTCCGAACCAACCCATCCTCTTCCGTCGGATTGACCCCAGCAAACTTCTTGAGCAACGATTCCATCATCCACGGATTCTCTCATCTCCCCTTCATTCCGTTCAGCATCCCAAAACAGAGATCATCTTCCCTCCTGTCCGCGATTTATGGAAGACTTCCAACTTCTTCCAAATCTCGGATTACTTCCCCTGTTTCGAAACCAATCCCAGCCTTCTTCCGGATTAATCCTAGCCGACTGCATGAATCCGAACCAGCTTGCATCCTTATCCCATCGTCCACGGATTCTCCAACTTCCCAGCAATTTTTCGTAACACTTTCATCCCGTTGTGATTCATTCTCATCCAGGATTATCCCATGCATCCGAGGATCAGCAACATCGGCTTCTTCCATGTGCTCTTCCCAACTTCCAGAAGCAAGCCAGCAAGCAGAGCTTCTCCAAGGATCCGGATCAGATCTACAACACTTTCGGATCACTTCACGTCTAGAGATCGAGCAAATCCAACGGCTTCCTGTTCCAACGATTGGTTCAGTTCCATCTCTGCATCCTTATCCTCTACTCAGAACAGTAGGGAAGAGGAGGAGGTATGCAGTCTATAGAAGCGCCACGCATGAAACAGAGAAAGCATTCCTCCTTCGCTCCCCCACCGGGGGGGGGGGGGCTGCTCCCATCATTCTTCTCTTCCGATCCATCCTTGAGCTCTTCACAGGCCAAGTCCCACGGAAATAAAAGGAGGGAGAAGACTTTGGGTGTTTTGGGAATATTTCCCAAAGGAAGAAATAATGAGGGAAGGAATGGGAGCCCGCTGCTGTGCTGCTGCTGCCGTCTACCACTGCATGGAAGCCTGAGCTCTTCTCCAGGGCTGGATGCAGCCCTAACAAAGGGACATGGGTTTTATATTTTATTTTATATCCTTGGGGTTGTATGAACTTATTGTTTTTAATGGATATCTTCTTTTGAATCATATTTAATTTCTGTGATTTTAAGTATGATATTCGTACAACTGTTCTTCATGATCACTAGGTAAATATAAGATAGTCCATGCTTAAGGAAGATGTGGTGTGCTACCGCATTAGTTTAGGGTAGACATTGCATGCCAACTGAAGATGGATTATGCCTAAATTACTTTTGTGAATTTTTATTTAAATGCTTATTAGGCTTGTAGCCAATTTGCATGTTAATCCAAGAACGAAATAAAATATAAATAATTCTTGTTCCGATGTTAGTGGTGAATTCCTTGCCCTAGGTTCTCCTAAATTGATATCCCTTTAATTGCATTTTCTTTTATTAAATTGCTTAGTTTAATAGTCTTCACAAATTCATCCTTTTAAATATTTTTTTTTAAGAAAATAACTATACCCCAATCCCTGTGGATCGATACCCGTAATCACTATCCTACTAGATACGTGCTATTGCGTGGTCTTTAAAGTTGACTATCAATTTTTGGCGCCGTTGCCGGGGATTGTTAGCATAGTTGTTTTTCTCTTCATAAAAAAATTAAAATAATAATAATAATAATAAATATATATATATATAGCTCTAAAATAAAATAAAAATATTTTCTATTTTTGATACGTTAATTATCCCCTTTCTGCTTTCTTACTAATTCTTGATTTTTATTTTGGTATTATTTGATCAGAAATCAAAGAGAAAATCTGGGGCGATCAAAAAAAAAAGGAACTATTGGAAAAGGAATACGGTAAAGGTTTGCTTTAAAAATTGCTGGAGAAATTCTCTTTGGTAACATCTGAACCTTTCTTATTTAAATTGATTCCCAATTAGCCTGAAATATTGTGGTGATTGTATGATTTTAATTTCAATAAAAGTGTGAATGCATGCTTGATACACATACACCAATTAATCCGCACATAGTAAGGGCAACCACCCCAACAAGATAAGAACTGGATTTCATCACCAGATTCTTGCCCAAATTAGGTGAATCAATTTTCACATAGCTATCCCTTTGACTAAAATCAATTAGACGTTGGCCCCTAGGGATATTCGAGCTCAATAGGACGAAGAGCACCGAAAGTTGCACCAATTTCGCTCTGTGGCTCAGTTGATGTCTAGGCAAGCTTTGTCCCAAGGGAGACAGTTCATCTGTTCGAGGCAAGTGGTTTTTAAGTGGGACCTTTGCAACGCATCGTGACCCCCCCACTTACCTGGGAGCTTACCTGGTCAACTAAGTTCATTAGACCGGATTGGAGGCTTAGGTGCCCTCTTCAAACCAGTTAGGAGCTGTCTAGTGATTTTAGGGCAAATACAAGGATTTGATGTGTTTTTCTTTTAGTGCATGCTTGACTATACGTGACTTATCCGAAAAGTATTGGTGCATGCTAGGGTGTCGTTCCAGATCTCCTGAACTATTACTTTTTGACCCTGAAATAGAACGGACCCTAAGAAATATTCGAGCTGAGATCAGAACATTAGAATCAACTATACCCGGTATGATTTAATAAGGATGCACTCCGTCTGGCTGAAGACGTTAAACTTAGCACTTGTTGGGAGGCAACCCAATTTTCGTAGGTTATTTTTGCATTATTTTTATTGCATTAACAGGATCCCTCATATTACTGATACAATTACGGTAAAATGCTTCTATCCTCCATTTGCATCATATTTTCGTTCAAACTAAAATAAAAAAATAATAAAAAATATATATATAAAAAATAATAAAAATAATAATATAATATTCAAAAAAAAATATTGAGGACAATGTCTGATCTAGGTTGGGGGGTATAGAAAATTCGAATTTTTAAAGAAATTTTTTCACATTTTCATATTTTTAAATAAGTTTATCTCAAAAAAAAAAAAAACTAATTTCTATGCTTTAGTGCTGAAATGATAAACATACAAAGTATATAAAATCTAAAAAAGCCCAATAACTAGTCAGGAGTAAGTCAATTTGAGTTCTTTTTATTAAAGTTCTTTTAGCGAGTTGTAAGATAATTTTTACTTTAGAATTTCACAACACACATGGCCTACACTTCTAAGAGTTAGGTTCAACATTATGTTGTTAAGTCTGGTAGCAACCTTGAGTCCTGATGAATCATACTTATCTAATTCGCTTTTATCTCAAAAAATAAAATAAAAAATAAAAAAAATATTAAAAAAAAGAAGAAGTGAATTTAGTCAGGTACATCGAAAAGGGCTACCTATTGTCAAAGGTCAGCGGGCTTGTATGAGGAACCCGAGCATAGGTCCGTAGGAGAGTCTTGATGCCCAACACCTTACGCCATCTGGTGTGGGAGTGTTGACTGAATGTTCGTTACATGGAGGAATCATTACAAGAGTAAAAGTGCGTAATAAATATAAAATAATAAAAATAATAAAAAAATAAAAAATAATAAAAAAATAAAAAAAGAGAAAAAGAGAAAATAATATTGACCTTGAAAAAGACGATAGTGTGAAAGCCGTCGTTGTAAAAATTCGTGTAAACTGGATATTACAGATAAAGCCCATGAGGTATTAAAGTAAACATCCACAACTCTCGAAATCCTGCAAGGTAGGATGATTTTGAATCAGTGATTAGGTCTTATCTGACCAATTCTTGGAAACTACTAGTTTTAGCAGTATTTTGGAGAATCTAAAGCCTTAGCTTGTGTATGGTCCAGACATCACCGAGCACCCAAGTATAAATTAGCCTTATAACTCTCTAACGGAAACTTAATGACTTCAACTTAAGTTGCATCTTGACCTAGGATTTGGGCTAACTTTGTAATAAAACTTTGTGTGCTTTTGAAATTCTTGGCACTTATGCATTTGAAATTAGATTTTATAAAACAATAAAATAAACCGGGTAGAGACCGCAGTTTGTGGGTATCTGAGCCGGAAACTCTCACGAGACAAAACTCGTCCACTAGGGCTACCTAGGGGTTTAAAGCCTTATTGCATACGGTAAATGCAATCGCGATTCCTGCGAAAGTGAGTTAGTTTTTTTTTTTTATTTTGCTTGATGACTAGCAAAATGTAGGTCGGGGGGTGTGATAAGTGCTAAATAATGCACAAATTAATATCTTATTCATAGCACTTATCATTATTTTAATTCACATATTTTGTAAATTCAACTAAAAAAATGTGTTACCTTCATCATTACATTTTAATAATTATCAGAGGTAATTCGAGTTGATTATTTAATGATTAAGCTTAATGAATGCAGGTCAAGTCAAACTTATTTGGGATGATCCCTGAACCCAAATCATATACACCCCGCAAATTAAATCCTCTCAAATTCTGTTGCCCAAGGTGACAAGCCAAGAGGGGGGGGTGAATTGGTTTCTTTTAAATTTAAACTTTCTTACTCAAGTCAAATAGATGGTTAGTAAGCTAAGGCAATTCACAACACAAACAACACAAAGTATAGTGGTTCGGTGCTCTCCTTAGCACCTACGTCCACTCCCCAAGCGACCCCTTGGGAATTCACTATAATCTCGCGGATTACAGTTGGATTGTTTTCCGGGCTCACAATCCAAAAACCTTTGTTGGTTTTACGGGCTCACCAACGAACCTTTACAATTTGGTTTTCCGGGTTCACCAAAAACCTTTGTTGGTTTTACGGGCTCACCAACGAACCTTTACAATTGGTTTTCCGGGTTCACCAATCAACCTACTTCGTTAGTTTTCCGGGCTCACCAACCAACCTTTACAAATAGTTTGACAAACAAAAAGAAAGATTCAAACTCCTAAATGAGCAAATGAAACAATATTAACTACAAAGAAGAGTTAGAAAGTATTTATCGCTTTGAAGTGGCTTTGCTCTTCTTTGTCAAGGATGCTTCACTCTTCAAGGGAGGATGGAGCTCTTGATGACTCTTTGAATCTGCTCAACCCCTTTCTTTGATTCTTGAATGAAGCACTTGAATGAAGAAGATTAGGGCACTTTTGTTTTCTTGTGTACTCTTTGATATCTCTTTCAAAAGTTATTCTATCTGATGAATAGTGCCCCTTTAAATAGCTTTCCACATCCTTTGGACAAGCCCCAATGGTTAGATTTGAAAAACTAGCCGTTACTGACCTTGGGAAGGACAAAAAGTACATCTGCAGAACTAGCCGTTATGCTTCAGCCCGTGTTTGGGTCGGCTCAACCTGTCCTTGGGTCGACCCAACTTTCACTTGGGTCGACTCAAACATTCCTTGGGTCGACCCTCTCAGAAAACACAGAAACTTGAAATTCAGCCTTCCTTCCCTTGGGTCGACCCAACCATTCTTTGGGTCGACTCAAAGTTCACTTGGGTCGACTCAACTTCTTCTTGGGTCGACTCTCTCAGTAATTCCAGAGAACCATTTCCTGACTTCTTTTTCTGTTTTGCCTTTGGGTCGACCCTCTCAGGGTTTGGGTCGACTCAAGCTTGGGTCGACTCAACCACTGTTTGGGTCGACCCTCTCAGTAAATCCAGAGAGCCATTTTTCTGTTTTGTTTCAAGAATCTTGGTGTTTGGGTCGACTCATGCTTTCCTTGGGTCGACCCAACTCACTGTTCATCTGTGCCAATTTTGCAGAAGTGTGCCAAATGACTTCTTGATGTGCCGGGGTCGACCCAATCAATCTTTGGGTCGACTTAATCCACTCTTTGCTGCATCTCAATGTTAGATTCATTCAAATGAACAATGAAATATATCTATGTCAATTCATACAAATATACTGAGAGTAATGGACTTATAAATGAAGTATTGATTTAACTTATAACATACTCTAGATAATTGCTTGTTAATCATCAAAATAACACTATCATCCTCAATCTTCCCCTTTTTGATGATTACAAAATAAAGAGTATGAACCTATTGTTATTTGTCTTTGAAATCAGTTTTTGAAAGGGCTTAACTTGCTGAATTTCAGCTTTTCATATATAAGAGTGAAATCTCCCCCTATATCATTTAAATGTTGCCAATTTGACTTTTTGAATTGCTCCCCCTTTCATTTATAATTCAAAAATTTGAGATAAAATATGAGTTTCAGGTTATGTATCGGGGTGCGAGAGGTGCGTGTCAAATTCTGAAATTTGATATTAATTTTTGACTTGATCATTTTCATTGTTGCAAATTGCTCCCCCTTAGATGTATATGCTTTCTTATATGATTTTCAATTTGTTTTACAAGTTATTTCTCTTTCTTTCTTTACTTCTCCTTTCTTTAACTTTCTTTACTTCTCCTTTCTTTAACTTTCTTTACTTCTCCTTTCTCTACTATTCCTCTTTCTTTACTTTTACTCTTATCAATCTTTCTTTACTTACTCTAAAGATATCTTTACTTCTCCCCTTTTTGTTACTTTATCTAATCTACAAAATCTTTACTTCTCTCCCCTAAGATCTTTACTTCTCCTAAAATAAATACTCTTACTTTACTTCTCCCCCTTTTTGTTATCATCAAAAAGATACATGGAAAAGATGCAATAAATAGCAAACTTCAAACTTCATTGATCAAAATAGGAACATTTTAATACAGTCATCCCCAAAATGAAAACAAATACAATGTTCCTCAATCAAAGTTTAAAGATACATGATAAAAGCAAAATACACATGAGAACTAGATATCTGGCCTAGGCTCTAAACATAAATGCTAAGATCAGCCTAGGAAGACTCTAACGGCTGGGATCTAGTCCTCATCCTCCTAGTGTATGTGGCGAGGGGAGGTCGTGCCTGGTGAGACTGTGTCTGGCGTGGAGCACGACGAGCTGGATGACTCTGTGCCAAAATCTCTGACTCAGCAGCCTGTGGCACAGATGGTCCATGGGTCTCTCTCTCTCCGGAGTGCTCCTATCTGCTGCCTCAGATCACTGATCTCAGCAGACATGACATCCAACCGGGCGTCCAATTGGCTCGTCAGCCCGTCAGTGATAGTCCTCGCCTGAGCTGACATGAGCTCAGTCATCCTGCTCAAGAACTCATCCGTATCTCTTGGAGGAACGGATGATGATGGTCCAGCCTCTGAAGGTGCAGGAGGATGATCCATATGCTCCTCATCCTCATCCTCTGGTGCATCTCCCTCTGGTGCCTCACCCTGAATGCCTGCTCCAGTGTGAATCCACTGCCCGTTCACTTTCTCATATCCCATGCGTATAAGTGTCCGTGCAGTGTATGTGTCAGTATGATGCAGACTCTTGGATGCCTCCTCCTCGAGAGCTAAACCGTGCTGTCGAAAAATCAAGGTGAGTATCATACCATAAGGTAGTGATACCCTATTGCTGCACATCACCTTCCTCATCTGTCTCAGTATCATGGCCGGAAGATTTAGGGGAATCCCCTGAATCATACACTCCATCACTGCTAGATCTCGCTCTGTGATGAGATCGAATCTCCCGGTCTTTGGAAATAAAATCCTATTTATTATACTGAGCAGTAATCTCATTTCAGCGGAAAGAGAACTAGCTATGACCTTCGTGGAAAAGTCGAAGTTCTCATTTTTCATGATCAACTTTAGAGCTCTCATTTTGTTTTCTGGCTTTTCCGGAGTGGCTCCTATGTAGGGTAGATGAAGTAGCTCACTCAAGCTCTCCTCGGAAACTCGAACTCGAACCCCTCGAACTTCCGAAACAAGCCCTCCCATACCAATTTTGAGGAAGGCATAGAACTCCTGAACCAATCCGGGGTAGATTACCACATCTAGGGAGCAAAGATACTCCCAACCTTGCCTTTGGATCCATTCCCTCAACCGAAACCCTTCTTGATCAAAGAACTCGGAATGGATCCTTCTCTCCGTTGTAACCGGCCTTCCCGCAAATCTTGCAAGTATCACTGAGGGGGAAGGAGGAGGAGGGGCCTCCGCACGTGCCTCACGTCGTGGAGACACGGGAGATGGCTCCGTAGGTTGCCTTTCCTCCCGTTGAATCCGTGTGACTCTTCCGGATCTCTTGGCTACGGCTCTTTTGGGTCCCATTTCTCTAGGATCTCAAGGAAATCTACTGTTTGGAGATGATTGGAGAAGATTTGAGAGTGGGGAAAAGGGTTTTCGGAAGAGGACAAAGGGTAAACAGTGCCCTAGATATGCTCTCGGGTCCCCTTTTAACAGTGGGGTCCCGACGTTGGGTCGACTTAAGATTTTTCTTGGGTCGACTCAACGTTGGGTCGACCCTATTCTGGGTTGGGTCGACCCAAGTGCAGAATTTTTCTTTTTCTCTTCCTTTTTGCTTCTAAAAATTTTCTTTGTTTCCAATCCTTATAACTTCTTTCTGGGACAATGATACATGAGTAAGGAATCTATAGATAACAAGTTTGACTCATGTTTCATGGGATTTTAGAAATTAGAGGAATGTATCATGAGACTACTAGCTCCCTTTTTTTATATTTCTTCAATAAAAAGGATCACATATGCCTAATTCCCTCCTTAGCATGCAGAATCTATCTTCACTCAATGGTTTCGTAAATATGTCGGCTAATTATTTTTCAGTGCATATATGCTCAATACATATATTTCCATTTTGCACATGATCCCTAATAAAATGGTACCTTATTTCTATGTGTTTGGCTTTAGAGTGCTGAACTGGATTTTTAGTAAGATTGATGGCACTAGTATTATCACACTTAATAGGAATATTATCTAGTTTAACTCCATAGTCCTCTAGTTGTTGCTTAAGCCATAATACTTGAGCACAACAACTACCAGCAGCTATATATTCAGCTTCAGCTGTGGACAGTGCCACTGAATTCTGGTTTTTGCTGAACCATGATACTAAGTTGTTTCCTAAGAATTGACATGTGCCACTTGTGCTCTTCCTATCTAATTTGCATCCGGCAAAATCAGCATCTGAATATGCAAGCAAATCTAGACATGAGTCTCTTGAGTACCATAAACCTATATTGGTAGTTCCTCTTAAATATCTAAGGATTCTCTTAACAGCACTTAAATGTGACTCCTTAGGATCGGATTGGTATCTAGCACATATTCCTACACTAAATACGATGTCGGGTCTACTAGCAGTAAGGTAGAGCAAGGATCCAATTATTCCTCTATAGAGCTTAATATCAATACTCTTTCCTTTTTCATCTTTGTCTAGCTTACTAGTAGGGTTCATTGGAGTGCCAACTCCCTTATGATTTTCATTCCCAAACTTCTTTAGTATTTCCTTTATATACTTAGTTTGATGAATGAAAATGCCTTCTTTAGTTTGTTTGATTTGTAATCCTAGAAAGAAGCTTAGTTCTCCCATCAAACTCATTTCAAATTCTCCATGTATTAAATCAGCAAATTCTTTGCAAAGAGTATCATTTGTGGCACCAAAGATTATGTCATCTACATATATTTGTACCACTAATAGATTTTTGTCCTTTCTTTTGAGAAATAGAGTTTTATCTACATTTTCTCTACTAAAGTCATTATTAAGCAGAAATTTGCTTAATCGATCATACCAAGCCCTAGGTGCTTGCTTTAATCCATATAATGCCTTATGTAGTTTAAACACATGATTTGGAAATTCATGATTCTCAAAACCTGGAGGTTGTTCTACATATACTTCCTCCTCAATAAAACCATTTAAGAATGCACTCTTCACATCCATTTGATATAATTTGAAATCCATAAAACATGCAAATGCTAGAAGTAATCTAATAGCCTCTAATCTAGCTACAGGAGCAAATGTTTCATCAAAATCTATTCCTTCTTCTTGATTGTATCCCTTAGCTACAAGTCTAGCCTTATTTCTTATAACTAATCCATTTTCATCTAATTTATTTCTAAATATCCATTTTGTTCCAATTACTGAATTATGCTTTGGTCTTTCAGTTAATGTCCATACATTACTTCTTTTGAATTGATTTAATTCTTCTTGCATGGCATTTATCCAGTTATTATCTTTTTCAGCTTCTTCATAATTCTTAGGTTCTAATTGTGAAACGAAAGCAAGATAATCATTTAAATTCCTAAGAGATGATCGAGTTCTTACCCCTTGAGATGGATCACCAATGATTAAGTCTTTAGGATGTCCATGTGCATACCTCCATTCTTTTGGCAAGTTTTGGGGTTGTGGTGGCACGCAATCATCTTCCTTATCTTGATTTGGCACGCCATCAATATTCAACTTTTCAAAGTCGATAATTCCTGTATCATCATCAACAATATTTTCTTTCCTAGCAGACTCACTATCAGACTCATCAAATATAATATTGACTGACTCTTCCACTACTAAGGTTCTTTTATTGAATACTCTGTATGCCCTGCTAGATGTGGAGTATCCTAAGAAGATACCTTCATCTGACTTGGCATCAAATTTACTTAGATCCTCCTTGCCATTGTTTAAGATAAAACATCTTCATCCAAACACTTTAAGATATTTAGCAGTTGGTTTCTTATTCTTCCAGAGTTTATAAGGAGTTTTCTTGGTTATAGGTCGTATTAAAACTCGATTTAGAATATGGCAAGAAGTGTTTATAGCTTCAGCCCAAAAGTACTTTGGAAGATTTGACTCACAACATTGTGCGTGCCATTTCTGCCAATGTCCTATTTTTCCTTTCAACAACCCCATTTTGTTGAGGCATTCTAGGTGCTGAAAATTGATGTGATATTCCATTTTTAGTGCAAAATTCTTCAAAGTGTTGATTTTCAAATTCCGTACCATGATCACTTCGAATTGCTACTAAGGTGAGTTTCTTTTCATTTATGATATTATTATATAGTTTCAAAAATTCTGAAAATGCTTCATTCTTATGTGCCAAAAATGAAACCCATATATACCTTGAGAAATCATCAACAATAACTAGTCCATATTTCTTCCCTCCTAGACTTGTAGTTCTAGTAGGTCCAAATAAGTCCATGTGTATGAGTTCAAATGGTCTAGTTGTTGATACTACATTCTTCGATTTGAAAGATGATTTAGTTTGTTTTCCCAATGAACATGGTCCACATATTTTGTCCTTTTCAAAGATCAGTTTTGGCACATCTTTTATTAATTCCTTCTTAACTAGTTTTGATATTAATTCCATACTAGCATGTCCTAATCTTCGATGCCAAAGCCAACTAGTTTCATTTTTCTTTTCTTCATTAGTAATTAAGCATAAACCATTTTTCTTACCTAACTCATGAAGATCTACTAAGTAAATATTTCTTTGCCTTTGTCCTACAAGTACAATGCTATTATCTTTAGGATTAGTGATTATGCATACAGATGCTTCAAATGTAACTTTAAACCCTTTATCACAAAATTGACTTATGCTAAGAAGGTTATGTTTCAAACCCTTAACTAATAAGACATTTTCTACAAAAATAGATGGAGCAATGAAAATTTTACCCTTTCCAATGATATGCCCTTTACCATTGTCTCCATAGGTTACTACTCCACCCTTCTTTGATTCCAAGGTGACAAATTGATCTTCGTCACCGGTCATGTGTCTTGAACAGCCGCTATCTAGATACCATCATTTTTTCACTTTATTAGCTGCAAGACACACCTGCAATCAAGATCAAGAAGAAACTTTAGGTACCCAAACTAAGTTGGGTCCTTTAGGGTTAGTACTCCATGTTCTTTTTGGAACCCAAACTTTCTTGAATTTAATCTTTTGATTATAACTTAACTTGTTTTGACTGGACTTTCTAAAGTTACATTCATATGCTCTATGTCCTAACTTATTGCAGCAATAGCAAGTAATATTTTCACTTTTAGCTTTTACAAAAATGTTCTTTAAGAATTTTTGTTTCCTATTCGTTCTATATCCTAAACCGGCCTTATCATATACAGCTTTTTGGCTATCAAGAATCAAATTTAATTTGGTAGAACTAAGAGTAAATTTATCTACCAATGATTTATATTTTTCAGCATCTTCTTTTAGCTTGATATTTTCAGCAATTAGATTCTTGGTTTCATTTGCAAGTTTCTACTTAATGTTTCACAGTTATGTGACAGCTTTAACTTATCTTTGATAAGAAATTGATTTTCTTCTTTTAGAACTTTATTTCTATTAATTAGTTTCTTATGTTCTTCCATGAGTTCTAAGAATGCATCATGTAATTCATCAACAGTAAAATCACAGTCAAGTTCAGAATCTACCTCATCGTCATTGGCCATATGACACATTTGGGCCATCTCTTGATGATCTTCCTCCTCTGAGCTTGATTCCTCACTTTCACTCCATTCAGCCATGAAATTTTTCTTTTTCAACTTTCTTGCCATCCACTTCAAATCTGGGCAATCTATCTTATAATGCCCGGGTTTGTTACACTCATAGCAAATGGGAGTTTCTTTTTCCTTTTCTTTGTCCTTACCCTTTTCTTTGCTTGAGTTACCTTTAAGGAAGGATTTCTTTTTATGGAACCTATTCTTACCTCTCATAAATTTTCTGAATCTTCTCCCAAGCACAGCCATCCCTTCTTCATCGATTTCTTCATCATCATCCGAATCTTTCGATTCAGTTAGTTGTTTAGGGGTGGTAGTCTTTAGAGCAATGGGCTTTCTTCTCTTGACCTCATCTTCTGAATTTTGCCTCATTGTCAACTCATGGGTCATGAGTGATCCTAGAAGCTCCTCTAACTGTAGTGTGTTGAGGTCCTTTGCTTCTTGAATAGCGGTTACCTTGGCCTCCCAATTCCTTGGTAGAGACCTGAGAATTTTTCGCACCAAATCAGAGTTAGAGTAAGATTTTCCTAAACTCTTAAGCCCATTTATAATGTCAGTAAAACGAGTAAACATTTCAGTTATGGACTCAGTAGATTCCATTTTAAACAATTCATACTTGTGTACTAATATGTTTATCTTTGACTCCTTAACTTGATTGGTCCCTTCATGTGTGACCTCAAGTCTGTCCCAAATTTCTTTGGCAGTAGTGCAAGTAGATATTCTATTAAACTCATTTACATCTAATGAGCAGTAAAGTACATTTATAGCTTTTGCATTTAACTGTGCTAATCTTCTATCACTTTCATTCCAATCCATTTCTGATTTGGGTATGATAGTGCCCTCTATGTTAAGTGTGGGTGTGTGAGGTCCTCTAGTAATGATTTGCCATAGTTCATAGTCTGAAGCTTGAATGAATATCCTCATTCTAGCTTTCCAATATGTGTAGTTTGTGCCATTAAATAGAGGTGGTCTATTTGTGGATTGCCCCTCACTCATAGAACATCCCACTTGGGTTGTCATGATCTTTAACTCTTGATTGTGAGATCAATGAGTACTATTAGAGCACCTTGCTCTGATACCACTTGTTGCCCAAGGTGACAAGCCAAGAGGGGGGGGGGTGAATTGGTTTCTTTTAAATTTAAACTATCTTACTCAAGTCAAATAGATGGTTAGTAAGCTAAGGCAATTCACAACACAAACAACACAAAGTATAGTGGTTCGGTGCTCTCCTTAGCACCTACGTCCACTCCCCAAGCGACATCTTGGGAATTCACTATAATCTCGCGGATTACAGTTGGATTATTTTTCGGGCTCACAATCCAAAAACCTTTGTTGGTTTTACGGGCTCACCAACGAACCTTTACAATTTGGTTTTTCGGGTTCACCAAAAACCTTTGTTGGTTTTACGGGCTCACCAACGAACCATTACAATTGGTTTTCCAGGTTCACCAATCAACCTACTTTGTTGGTTTTTCGGGCTCACCAACCAACCTTTACAAATAGTTTGACAAACAAAAAGAAAGATTCAAACTCCTAAATGAGCAAATGAAACAATATTAACTACAAAGAAGAGTTAGAAAGTATTTATCGCTTTGAAGTGGCTTTGCTCTTCTTTGTCAAGGATGCTTCACTCTTCAAGAGAGGATGGAGCTCTTGATGACTCTTTGAATCTGCTCAACCCCTTTCTTTGATTCTTGAATGAAGCACTTGAATGAAGAAGATTAGGGCACTTTTGTTTTCTTGTGTACTCTTTGATATCTCTTTCAAAAGTTATTCTATCTGATGAATAGTGCCCCTTTAAATAGCTTCCCACATCCTTTGGACAAGCCCCAATGGTTAGATTTGAAAAACTAGCTGTTACTGACCTTGGGAAGGACAAAAAGTACATCTGCAGAACTAGCCGTTATGCTTCAGCCCGTGTTTGGGTCGGCTCAACCTGTCCTTGGGTCGACCCAACTTTCACTTGGGTCGACTCAAACATTCCTTGGGTCGACCCTCTCAGAAAACACAGAAACTTGAAATTCAGCCTTCCTTCCCTTGGGTCGACCCAACCATTCTTTGGGTCGACTCAAAGTTCACTTGGGTCGACTCAACTTCTTCTTGGGTCGACTCTCTCAGTAATTCCAGAGAACCATTTCCTGACTTCTTTTTCTGTTTTGCCTTTGGGTCGACCCTCTCAGGGTTTGGGTCGACTCAAGCTTGGGTCGACTCAACCACTGTTTGGGTCGACCCTCTCAGTAAATCCAGAGAGCCATTTTTCTGTTTTGTTTCAAGAATCTTGGTGTTTGGGTCGACTCATGCTTTCCTTGGGTCGACCCAACTCACTGTTCATCTGTGCCAATTTTGCAGAAGTGTGCCAAATGACTTCTTGATGTGCCGGGGTCGACCCAATCAATCTTTGGGTCGACTTAATCCACTCTTTGCTGCATCTCAATGTTAGATTCATTCAAATGAACAATGAAATATATCTATGTCAATTTATACAAATATACTGAGAGTAATGGACTTATAAATGAAGTATTGATTTAACTTATAACATACTCTAGATAATTGCTTGTTAATCATCAAAATAACACTATCATCCTCAAATTCTGATTCGGTCGTTCATCCCAACTCCCTTATTTCTTTTCCAATATTGAGCTCATCCCGAACAAATTCCTTTCATGAGTCTCCGTGCATCCCATTCGTGAGCCATATCCTCCCGTGTCCGGATATTCCGAGATGCCTCCCAAGACTTCCCAGCCGACCGCCATGTCTCACGATTCTATTCTTCCTGCACATCATAGCCAACCGTGACCAAACTCCCATGTCCAAAGATTTCTTCCCAGCTGAATGGATATGGACCGCTTGTGATCTCCCATATCCCACGAACAAACAAAGACTTCCCAGCCGTCCGCCACATTCCCTTCTTTCACGACCGGATCCCCAACTTCTTCAACCTCCCTCCAGATCACATTTCCCAGCATTTCCAGATTCCTTCCATCCGCAGAATCTAGCTTCATCCCTTCCGCAGAATCTAGCTTCATCCCTTCCGCGTTCAAAGCTCCAGCTTATCTTCCCTTCAAGCCGTTCAGCAGCCCAACGTCCTCTGGATCACATCTCTCCATTCCATGGATCACGCCTCTGCTTCCTTCCCATCCGCATACATTGCTTCACATCACAGCCGTATCTCTCTTCCCTCTTTTGAACCAAGCCAATCGTCACCCAAAGATCTCTTCCGGCTTAATCTCCCACATCCACAAGCCAAGCCAACTTCTTCAAACGCCTTTCCAGATAATTTCCCAACACCCCACGGTCAGCCGTGAGCCTCATCCACATCATCCCCTGTTTCTTCGTGTTCATTCCGAACCAACCCATCCTCTTCCGTCGGATTGACCCCAGCAAACTTCTTGAGCAACGATTCCATCATCCACGGATTCTCTCATGTCCCCTTCATTCCGTTCAGCATCCCAAAACAGAGATCATCTTCCCTCCTGTCTGCGATTTATGGAAGACTTCCAACTTCTTCCAAATCTCGGATTACTTCCCCTGTTTCGGAACCAATCCCAGCCTTCTTCCGGATTAATCCTAGCCGACTGCATGAATCCGAACCAGCTTGCATCCTTATCCCATCGTCTACGGATTCTCCAACTTCCCAGCAATTTTTCGTAACACTTTCATCCCGTTGTGATTCATTCTCATCCAGGATTATCCCATGCATCCGAGGATCAGCAACATCGGCTTCTTCCATGTGCTCTTCCCAACTTCCAGAAGCAAGCCAGCAAGCAGAGCTTCTCCAAGGATCCGGATCAGATCTACAACACTTTCGGATCACTTCACGTCTAGAGATCGAGCAAATCCAACGGCTTCCTGTTCCAACGATTGGTTCAGTTCCATCTCTGCATCCTTATCCTCTACTCAGAACAGTAGGGAAGAGGAGGAGGTATGCAGTCTATAAAAGCGCCACGCATGAAACAGAGAAAGCATTCCTCCTTCCCCACCTGGGGGCATTCCCTCTCCCCCACCGGGGGGGGGGGCTGCTCCCATCATTCTTCTCTTCTGATCCATCCTTGAGCTCTTCACAGGCCAAGTCCCACGGAAATAAAAGGAGGGAGAAGACTTTGGGTGTTTTGGGAATATTTCCCAAAGGAAGAAATAACGAGGGAAGGAATGGGAGCCCGCTGCTGTGCTGCTGCTGCCGTCTACCACTGCATGGAAGCCTGAGCTCTTCTCCAGGGCTGGATGCAGCCCTAACAAAGGGACACGGGTTTTATATTTTATTTTATATCCTTGGGGTTGTATGAACTTATTGTTTTTAATGGATATCTTCTTTTGAATCATATTTAATTTCTGTGATTTTAAGTATGATATTCGTACAACTGTTCTTAATGATCACTAGGTAAATATAAGATAGTCCATGCTTAAGGAAGATGTGGTGTGCTACCGCATTAGTTTAGGGTAGACATTGCATGCCAACTGAAGATGGATTATGCCTAAATTACTTTTGTGAATTTTTATTTAAATGCTTATTAGGCTTGTAGCCAATTTGCATGTTAATCCAAGAACGAAATAAAATATAAATAATCCTTGTTCCAATGTTAGTGGTGAATTCCTTGCCCTAGGTTCTCCTAAATTGATATCCCTTGAATTGCATTTTCTTTTATTAAATTGCTTAGTTTAATAGTCTTCACAAATTCATCCTTTTAAATATTTTTTTTAACAAAATAACTATACCCCAATCCCTGTGGATCGATACCCGTAATCACTATCCTACTAGATACGTGCTATTGCGTGGTCTTTAAAGTTGACTATCAGTGTCACCTTTCTTGTTCTTCAGGCTCTCGAGGTATGAAGGACAGTTTCTCTTCCAGTGGCCGTCGACATTACAGTGGAAACATTTTTCTTTGTCATTAGCCTTTTTCTTTTGAACTTCCTTCTTTGGCTTTTTGTCTTTCTTCTGCTTCTTGGCAGGCTTCTTTTTCTTCCAAGTAGACTTTCTCTTGGAACCAGAAGTCAACTCAGCAGCAAGAACATTGCCCCTTGAACCTTTCAAGGTTCCCTCAGCAGTTACCAACATATTTATCAGTTCAGTCTTAGTGCATTCAATCTTATTCATGTGGTAGTTTACTATAAACTAACCAAATGAATCAGGAAGGGATTGAAGGATCAGATCAACTTGCAATTCCTTGTGCATGTTCATACCGATCTTCTCAAGCTCCTCTAAGTCCTTGATCATAGTCAGACCGTGATCATGGACGGACTGCCCTTCACGCATCTTTGTCTTGAAGAGCCTTTTGACACTTCAAAACGAGCTGTGCGACTCTGCTCACCATACAACTCTTGCAGATGTGCTAGTATGTCCCTAGCAGTCTTGAGATTCTCATGCTGGCATTGGAGTTCATTGGACATGGATGCCATCATATAGCACTTGACTCTTATGTCATCATCCATCCACTTTTGATGCATCTGTCGCTGAACATCAGTAGGACGTGTTGGTAGTGTGGGGATATCTGAATCGAGTATATAGCCTATTTTCTCACAGCTCAAAACAATTTTGAGATTTCTAAGCCAGTCTTTGTAATTTGTACCGGTCAATCGGTTGGTCTCAAGAATACGGGTCAAAGGGTTTGAGGCTGACATTATGATCTGCAGAGAGTAAAGATTCTAGTTAGACTTTTGTACTTGATCCTTAATCTGTTCTAAGGACTTTTAGAACGAATGTACCTCCCACTATTTTCTCGAATTCCTCACACTCTCCTAGTAGGAAAATGGAAATCCTACGCGACTAGGGTTTCTAGTAGGTACTGCAGTCTCACCAATCTACATGGCACTTCACCTAACAGTTATTGGTGACACATAAATGGATGAGTGTACAACTCTTGTACAATGCTTCTCAAGCATGTTGCAGTGCAACTTGGTCTCTAAGCCATGAAGACCTCACCTAACAGTTATTGGTCCCATTTCTTAGTTAAGTCAGACCCACCATATAACCGTAGGAATAAAGTCGTCATTGGGCCCTCACCTAACAGTTATTGGTGCCTAACCCCACCTTTACCCTACAACATCACATGTCTATAGAGAGGTCCAGCCCCCCGATGCAACTTGACCACTGTATCCAGCCGAGACAAATCAACATCAGAAAGGCCTTAGCAGCTCTACTACAGTGGAAGACCTATTGACTTAATATTGGTTAATCAGGTCTTAGTGTTTGCAACTTGAGCTCTTCATAAGAGGTAATCGAACAATTGGCCAGGTAAGCAGGTAGGAGGCTCCCCTTACTCAGAGAGTAAGGTCCTAATTAAGTAACCACCTTTCATGCTTTCCTAGACACCAATTAGATCAATTAATCTAATATGACTCGCTCATGTTGGTTCACTCTCGACTTGATTGAGGAGGTTTTAATTTAGGTCTCAATTGGGTTTGCTACATCACATGTAAACCTATCTACCCGACTCTCATTCACATCACATGCAAACGGCACATTGCAGGCAGTTATAATCGCAGCAATAATTAAAGCTAAACTTTCAATGGGTATGATCATGGATTCTAATTAGGTCGTATTACAAGCACATGCACGTCAATCGATCAACTGGTCTTCAACTCTTGAATTGGTTCCAAGCCTCCTTGATTCGATCCTTGACCAACTCTTGATCCAATCGCCATCAACCGCTTAGACCCCTGCTCATCTCATGCATCATCTTCGACTTGATCGTTGACGTACATCACATCACAGAAATACAACCAGATATAAAATAAAAATAAAAATAAATTATATCTCCCTTTTAGGAGGCACGCAGGCCTCTCAAAATATTAAATAAGATGCATGCAAGCATCTGAAAAATTACATGACATTACAGATCACATTGCAGGTCATTACATTTGATACCAAAAGGGTTTGAATCCTATGATCATCACCGCATGCAACAATTATACTTTTCAGATCTGAAAACTAATTGATTATCTTATGACATAGGTTGCTGATCATGCTAATCATGATTCTAAACTTTGTAATCCCATTAACAATGCAATTAGAATCATCTTTTTATCACATAAAAATCAGCATGTGAAAATCAGCACCCTAGAAAAAATCTGCATGCAGAAAATTTTCAGCATGCATGATCATTCAATTTTCAGATCTATTAAGCCTATTAATAATTAATCCTTACCTTAATCTACGATGCCTAGGCTCTGATACCACTGTTAGGAATCCGCCCATGCCGCAAAAATTCAAAAAATTCAGATGGCAGCGGAATCGACATAAGCGGGATCGACGTTCATCTCATGAACGTTGTTTCATGAACCGTTCGTAGATGGGTAAGGATTAAATATTTTTAAAAATAGTAGAAGATCAGATCTTCACCTTGTGCGGGTAGATGATCACCGCAAACTGAAGTTCGTGGTTTAAGATGAAGGTTCGCTTGAAGCCGTTCAAGTGCTCGGCCTCTACGGGTATCCACACGAAGCAGAGGACCAATCCAAGCTTTCTATCTCCCCGGGGTGCTAGCTTCCTTGCAGAGATAACTTTTGATGGCTGATCTCCTCTCTTTCAATCAACCCTTGATTGTGCTTGAGAGGAGGAAGAAGAAGGATGAAGAGAGGAAGAAGATCAAAGCCCCTGCAGCCTTCTTTCTTTTCCTTGCGTTGGAAGGGAGAAGGGAGGAGGAAGAGGCCACCAAACAATCTTCCCTTGCTTTCCTTTGCTTGCGACTGAAGATGGAGAAGGAGGAGAGGGAGGCCACGGCTGCAAGGAGGAGAGCATCAATGCTTAGGGCACCGGCTCCCTTTTCACCCCTTTTTAAGTATCTAGGGCTCCTACAAGTTAGGAGCCCTAGATGTTTTTCCAAGAGGGGCACCGGCCCCTCTTGTGTTGCCGCACCAATGAAGTAAAGGAGAGGGGCTGATGCCCCTCTTGCTTGGTTAACCTAATCCTCCTCCAAGGAGGATTAGGTGTCCCTCTTATGGTTTAGCCCTAATCTAATTAGGGTTTAACCAAATCATGAATCAATCGGGTTCAATCTTTGTTAGTCCTAATCCAATTAGAACTTGAATGAACCATGACTCAATTGAACTCTTCAATACTAACCCAATTAGAAGTCATGTTGATTCATGAGATTAATAATTAATTGGGACTTAAGAAACCCTAATCCAATTAGGACCTTTTTAATTTTAGTCCTAATCCAATTAGGACTCTAATTTGAATCCGAAGTCCTAATCCGATTAGGACTCTAAGAATCCTACTCCAAGTAGGAATCCAATTTTAATTCAAAACTCCTAATCTAATTAGAATTGTAGGAATCCTATTCCAAGTAGGAATCCCAGTCCTACTCCAACTAGGATTCCCAGTCCTAATCCAATTAGGACTCTAGGAATCCTACTCGAAGTAGGATTTGTGTTTAAGTCCAATTAATTAATTCCCTTTGTTCCTTCTTCAACTTATTATCAATCGAATTGATTACTTGTGATTCCTAATCACGATTCAACCATCAGATCGGTCAATACTTCTAGTGTGTGTGACCCCATAGGTTCTACTCTGACTGGTAGTGAGATATATCATGATCTCTATCATAATATCATTGAAAACTCCTTTCAATGGATTGGAACGATTCCAACTCTTCTCATTAGGATTTATCGATCATCGAGATAATCCCTGTGAGTCCCACCATCCACCGGTGACACCTAGCAGCATGTAGTGGCTACCCAGTAGAATAGAATGATGAACCTCTAGGTGCAGTTATCATGTGATACAGTCCTACTATCGTGGATCCCTACAGGACAGAGGTCATGGATAACTCGTCAAACCCCTTCGTCTGTCATATATTAAGATTTATTTGACTCGAGTTCGATAGTGGAAAACTCTTTCTCCACTTTATATTACTGCCCTGGCCAAGGTCTTAGAACTCAGTCTAACAAATCACATAGGATCACTCCTCTTCTATCAAGGTCGATAGATTCCATGTAAGTGCATACCCTACTCCTACAGTGAACTTAATGCAGCCAATCTACACTACAAAGATCCATATGACTAGAGGCCATGTATACGTGTAGTAATGCAAAAATAAAATTGTTCTCCCAAGTGCAGGAGAATCGCACAAGTAGTAAATTTCTCGGGAGTCCGAGGTCGAATCCTCAGGGAACGAAATATATATAAGATTATTTAATATAATTTTAGATTAATTAATTCAATAAATTTGTGGATTAGGATGATGTTTTGCAAATAGAAAATAATTCAGTAAACAGAGAATCGAAATTTAAATAGATTAAGATGGTGTAGGGATCTGGGATCCCCTTCGATGATATTATTTTCAACAATTAAATTCTGCGATTCTTGATTAAGGATCAATCAGATAGAATAGTTCTAATCATGGAGTATACAATTTGAAAACATGAATTCAAGATCTAAGCATTTATCGTGCCGATTACGTCTACGATAAATCAAACATCGAAACAATACATGAATCAAGAAATATAAACCATAAAAGATCTATCTCATAAATAAACATTCAAGAATCAAAAACATATGAATAGATGTAAAGCAAAGAGATCAATGTTCAAAATTTACTTGAAAAAATAAGACATCAAAGGTTCCTCCATCACCCTTCACCTAAGGGATTAGCCGGCCATAAACATAAAAGAAACTCCCCTGTTCCTCTTCCTTCTTTTTTTTTTCTTTTTATTTTCGGAAACAGGGCATCCCCTGTTTCCCTTTCTCTCTTTTTTTTCTTTTGAATGGCAGGGGGCCTCTCTGTTTTTTTCGAATGGGACCCCCCTCTCCAGCCGAGGGAGAGACCTTCTATATTCCCCCCGGTGGATCCCTCATCTAGTTGCGAGATATCCGGACGCGGAATCATGGGAGAATGCTTCGCGGGAGGTTGCGGACGTTGGCTCACGGACGCGGAGAAGATCTGGGAACGAATCCGGAAGACGCGTGGAGAGCGGATGCTTGCGGGATCTAGGGAAGGCTGAAACGTGGAGATGCTGGAAGGCTTCACGGATCCAATTCGGAAGCATGGGATGCAGAGGATTGACGCTAGGATTCAGATGATGTTCGCTAGATGATGAGCTGCACGCGGACGAACGTGGCATGCCGGGATGAAGTCGGGACTTGCTGGGAGCTGATCACAGAAACTAGGATCTCGGGAGAAGCGGACTGGACGGACGTGGCCTGCGAGGAAGACGGAAGCTGGATCGCGATCTTCGTGGGATGGGGCACGGACACTGAGATCACGGTGGAATCGCCATGGACGGCCGGGAGCTGATCACAGACGCTGGAACATGGTGGATGGCTCACGGAAGAAGCGGACGACGTGGCATGCTGGGAGAAGCTTCATGGGCAAACCGCTGAGAAGAGGTGGACGGCTGGTCTTAAGCATTGGAGCTGGGGCTCATTGTGAACTGGGACGCATGGGAGATTCGCACGCGGAGAAGACGAACACGGTTCCTGGGGTCCCGAATTCGGAAGATGTGCGGATGGGCTGCACGCGGGCTGCTTCAAATGGATGCATGGGATGAGACGGGATCTGAGGAGGCTGGGACTCTTGGATGCTACGCATGGAACGACCGCAGGGCATTGGACGCAGGGATGCAGGAAGCTCGGACAGTGGGAGCTGATCACACGCGAAGATGCTATGAATTCGGAAACTGGCTGCAGAATTAGATTCGAACGCACTAGATGCGAACGTGGAAATGCTCGGGATGCATTGTGGATGGCTGAATCTGGGCTCTGTTCTGCAGTTAGGAAGATGCATTCTTTTAAGATGAATTTATATAAAATAATGATAAAAATTATAATAAGTGCTAAGGATAAAATATTTAATCATGCAAATGTTAACACCTATTATTTATCATTATTTTTCTAGTATTAGGCTAAGTTAATGGGTATTTAGATCGCACTTTTGTGCTCTCATCACACTCCCCAACTTGCTTATTGCTAGTCTCTAGCAATTTCAGAGTAAACAATAACATGAGAGTACAAAAAGTATTGGTTGATCCTTTGATGTTTTATTAGAACTAATTGCATAAAATTAAGATAAATACTCACTTTCGTAGGAATCACGATTGCACTTAGCACGTGCAACAAGCCGTTAAACCCCTAGGTTACCCT
The DNA here is from genome assembly GCF_051530095.1 of Phoenix dactylifera. NCBI lineage: Eukaryota > Viridiplantae > Streptophyta > Magnoliopsida > Arecales > Arecaceae > Phoenix > Phoenix dactylifera. The sequence continues at coordinate 6,382,738 of NC_143207.1, read as the reverse complement.
AGTGGACGAGTGTTGTCTCGTGAGGATTTTCAGGGATGCTACCCACAAACATCATGAATGATATGACATGAGATTCTAATAGAAATATGAAATAAATCTTAAGCTAATACACATGTAATTAATTGATATATATTTTCAAGCATGGCAACTCTCAAAGTAAGGAAAAAAAATGATCATGTAGTGTGCATGAAATCACATGATTTTCTCAGAGTACTAGTACCTCCACCACAACCGGGCACCGCCTGAGTTTTAGGTGCACTACTCAAGCTCACAAATGTTTTCTACAATTTGTTAGAACCTGATCCATCAAATTTTCAGAATATCATATGTTGTCTAAATTTGTCAAGAATGGTTCGCATGTAAAGAAAGAGCTATCAATCCCAACTAAACAACCCGGTTACACAGAGGTCCAACACAATGGAGTCAAACCAGTCATTACCACATGTCACTAGGTTCAGCCTAACCAACTCATTCATGCTTATTTTTATTTCATTTCATATATTTTTTTTTTCAATACACATGACAACTACAGCTATCCAACCCCATTAGGCTCTAGTAAGGTCCATGTAGCGAGCTTTCAGTCAATGACCCCTGATCCAGTTGGCTCAAGACATTAGGTGAAACACCCCTCGGACTTAATTACTCGAACCAGACTACGCCACGAGGCCAGACTTGTCATCATAAGTATATTTTTTTTTATTTTTTTTTGAATAATAATTATGCAAGAAAAGAAATGGTAGACTGAACCATATAAATATTTTTATTATATATGTGACTGCATCGTGACTATAGGTCAACCAAAGTCGAATCATAAGGCACCTAAGTAATCTAGTCGGGATATTCAACCTCTATCTTTATGTGAAAACCAAATCCTGAACCTTATGGTACGAACAAGGATACTCATACTTCTTTTATGGATAAGGCTAACAAAAATGTAGTTAACAAATATGAACTCCTGAGGCCTTCCTATTGTCATTAAGTACACGTGTGGGGATCTAATAATAGGTCTCTGATCAGTCATAGTATGCATGTGTTCCTTGCCTTAATAGTTGCACACACTCAATATGAAAATACATGTGCATTTGCTCAGAAAAGAAAGTAATAGAATAAATCAAATGCAAAAACAAGTTTTTTTTTTAATATTTTTTTTTTTGATCAAAATATTTCCCTCCCCCCAACTTAAACATTGCATTGTCCTCAATGTAAAAGATGCAAGAAAGCTATATGTGAGAAACAATAGAGAAAAGAATATTAGAGAGAAGAAGAATACCTTGAGCTGTTGATTTCCAGAAAAGAAGACCTACAAAATAAGAAAAAAAATAAAAGAAAAAAAATAATTCTAACTAATATACACATACTTTGGCCGTCATGCTCAGTCATAAGAAGGCTCCTCCAAGGGAAAGGAGTCCTCTTCATCTGCAAAATTCTCAAGAAAAGGTTTTAATCTGTGTCCAATGTTAGTAGGCTTAGGCAAAGGTTTATTCACTCTATCCCCTGTATCCCATAATTGTGCAGTCTCTACGAGAGAGTCTAAATAGTCCCATGCCTCATCGGGTTGCTTTTCCAAAAATAGACCATTGCACATAGTCTCTATAAATTGTTTTAATTGTGGAGACAATCCCTCGTAAAAGAAACTAATGGTTCTCCATGTTTCAAACCCATGATGAGGACAAGAGAATAGCAAATCTTTAAATCTCTCCCAGCATTCATAAAATGTTTCATGGTATTTTTGTTGGAAATTACTAATGTGCCTTTTCAAAAAATTAGTCCTTTGTGCGGAAAAGAACTTTTTTAAGAATTCTCTTTGCATATCATGCCATGTTCCTAACGATCTTGGTCTCAAGGAGTTCAGCCATATTTTGGCTTTATCCTTCAAGAAAAAAGGGAACAAGGTTAATTTAAGGACATCTTCCGATACATTTGGCACTCTAAATGTGATGCTAATTTCCTCAAAATCCTTAAGGTGAAGATAAGGGTTCTCGGATTCCATTCCATGATACTTTGGCAGCAATTGAATTACTCCTGGTTTGATTTCAAAGTGTCCTACATTTTCAGGAATAATCATGCATGAAGGTTGACTAGTCCTAGTGGGATGTAAGTATTGTCGAAGTGTCATAACTGGGGGTCTACCTTCATTACCATGGTGACTTCCTACATCATCATCAGCCATCTCACAAGATCTGAGATTTTGCGAAAAAGTTTCAATAATGTGATCTAAGGAATTGTCAAAAGGTTGTCGACTCAGACGTCCAGTGTTGTCCCTATTCCAACCTAGCATACAAAATTTCAGAGTTTATTTATTTGTTTGTTTTTTTTTTGTTTTTTTTTTTAATGATTACCCTTGATCTTTTCTTAAAGTTCTTATCAATTTTCAAGTAGCAACAAGGGTTAATGAGATTTGATGATAATAAAATTCTGATTCTAAACAAAAAAAATTAAACACAGAAAATTCAAAGCAGACAGCAGCAAAGTTTATATTAATTTAATGATCATAAAAGTATCAGAATGTCAATCAGACCGTTCAGATGAAAGACACATGTGTCGTACAGCAGCTAACAACATTTGAGTGCAATCAGACGGTGGATTACTCAGATTTCAGAGTTTGATGCAGACTGTGCAGGGAATAAAAAAACAGCAATAAAGATTTTTTTTTTTTTGAAAGAAAAAGACTAAATACTAAGATACTGATTAAATCTAAAATTATACTAATAAATCAGCCGTTCCCCGGCAACGGCGCCAAAAACTTAATGCAAAAATAAAATTGTTCTCCCAAGTGCAGGAGAATCGCACAAGTAGTAAATTTCTCGGGAGTCCGAGGTCGAATCCTCAGGGAACGAAATATATATAAGATTATTTAATATAATTTTAGATTAATTAATTCAATAAATTTGTGGATTAGAATGATTGTTGACCCCCTAATGGATTTTGATGAATACAAAATACTAGAGTATAATTTCATTTATCTTAACAATTTAATTGAGGAATTCATGTGTTTTATTAAGAATATTGTTAAAAAATGTCTAGGCAAGTTTCCATAATTTTTAAGGATTTATTGAAGAATTTTTGAGATGAAGAAAACAGATCAGGGACAGCCGAGACGTCTCCGGATAGTCTCAGAGACGTCTCTGGCACAAACCGGAAGAACTGGCACACTTGGAGACGTCCCCGGCACCTGGCGAGGCGTCTCGCAGGGTCGGAGTCGACTCTCTCAGTAGCGGAGTCGACTCTCTCAGTGGCGGCAGAAAGGCAGATTTCAAGTGATACGCGCGAGCCGTCCCCACAGTACGCGGAGTCGTCCCCGCAAGTTAAAAAGCTGAGTTTCCGAGTCGTCCCCAGTGTAGCGGAGTCGGCTCTCTCAGGGTTTTCCAGAGGATGTCTTTTTCGGAGTTAAGGCAGCGGAGACGTCCCCTGAAAGAGCGGAGTCGACTCTCTCAGAGAATTCCAGAAGACATGTTTTTCGGAGTTATAACGACGGAGTCGTCCCCAAGGCAGCGGAGTCGTCCCCATGCAAAAAGTGCAAACAAGCCGAGACGTCCCTGTAAAGCGCCGAGACGACCCTCTCAGAAAAACAGAAAAACAAGGATTCAAACCGTTCATCATCGGAGTCGTCCCCGTAAAGTGCCGAGTCGACCCCAAACAAAGTGAAAAGTAAATTTATACAGCCGAGACGTCTCGCGTTGAAGCGGAGACGTCTCCGGAGCGCCTGGGACGCGACTGACAACTTTTGCAGGTTTGGTTTGAATTTCAAATCTCTTTTACTTTATCTCTAACGGCTATATTTGCTTTTTGGGCTATAAAAGGGAGCTCCTAAGTGCTTCTCAACAACTTCTCACCAACCCAAAGCAAGATCATTCAAGAGAGAAGAAAGAAAAAGAGGTTCAAGAGAGTTAGTGCATTCAAGTGAAGAAATCAAGTGCTTTCAAGTTTTCCAACTGATTTCAAGCTCAACTACTCTCTTCCGCTCGGCATTCAAAGCTCACACTCAAGCCTACGCGATCCACATCGGAAGAATCATCATTTTCCACGCTTCCAACGGCAAAAGGATTCTTCCGGGTTTTATAGTTCATCATTGTTATTGCTTATTTAGAGCTTTCCAATCGTTTGTAAAACTCTTTCAATATTGTGCTTGTTCCAGTCAAGGGACTTGGAACAAGGGAAAGGCGTCCCAAGCCTAGGTGAAATTGGGGGTTATAGGGTTTGTTGTTAGCCCGGTGTAAAACAACGAGTTGGGTAGTGCACTCGCAAAACTACCGGACTGTAATCTTGGATTATAGTGGAAATTCCCAAAGGTGCTTTGGAGAGTGGATGTAGGAGCAGTGGAAGCTTCGAACCACTATAAAACCTTGTGTTTGCGATTGACTGTTCTCATCCCTCTATCTTTACTTTAGTTCTTACATTTGCGTGTTTTATTTTTTAATTAGTCAAAAAGTTTTAAAACACCCAATTCACCCCCCTCTTGGGTGATCATCTCTGGGCAACAAGTGGTATCAGAGCGGGTACTCTGTATATTTCTTGAAAGACCTAACCGTCTTAGCCAAAGATCTAGATGGCAACACCCTTTAACAATATTCCTGCTGAGGGGCAAGCAACCAATAGACCTCCACTCTTCAATGGGACAAATTATACCTATTAGAAGACTAGAATGAGGATCTTCATTCAAGCACAAGACTATGCCTTGTGGAGGGTTATAGTCAAGGGACCACAAGAACCATCACACATGGTAAATGGCATTCAAGTTTCCAAACCTGAGGAGGATTGGGATGAGAATGATAGTAGGATGGTTCAACTCAATTCTAGAGCCATGAACTCATTATTTTGTGCTCTAGATGTAAATGAGTTTAACAGAGTCTCCACATGTAGTTCCGCTAAGGAAATATGGGATAGGCTTGAAGTTACCCACGAGGGTACAAATCAAGTCAAAGAGTCTAAAGTGAACATTCTAGTTCACAAATATGAGTTGTTTAAGATGGAACCCAATGAAACCATCACATGCATGTTTACACGCTTTACCGATATAATTAATGGTCTAAAAAGTTTGGGTAAATCTTATACTAATCCGGAACTTGTGAGTAAAATTCTCAGGTCTTTGCCAAAAGCATGGGAAGCAAAGGTCACGGCGATCGTAGAAGCCAAAGACCTCAACACTTTGGGATTAGAACAACTACTGGGCTCATTGATGACGCATGAGCTCACAATGAAGCAACATGAAGAAGAGTTGCCGAAGAAAAAGACAATCGCACTCAAGGCTACTTCGAGTGTGTGTGAAGAAGAAAGTAGTGAGAGCGAAGAAGAAAGCGAAGATGAGGATTTGGGTTTGATAGTAAGAAAGTTTAAGAAATTCATGAGAAGAAAGAAACCCTTCCCAAGGAAAAAGTTTGGAGAGAGAAATGATTGGGAAAAAGAAAAAGAAAAAGAAAGAGACCCAATCATATGCTATGATTGCAAGAGACCGGGACACATTCGTTCCGAATGCCCTCAACAAAAGAAGTATTTTGGAAAGAAGAAGAAGAAGGCATTGAAGGCAACATGGGATGATAGTGACACATCATCCTCCGAGGAAGAGAATGTGGAGTGATTGATTAAAACCCCATTTGATTTTGATGAGCTCAAAGCATTTGAGTATATCTTGTGATTACTAATGAATTCAATTGAGTGTTTCAGTGAAAATCCTGTCCAAGTGTCTGTAGATTTGGTTCATAGTATTTTGGGTAAGTTAAGAAGTCTGCTGAACCAAAGTCTGAGACTCGAGTCGACTCCCGAGTATCACGAGTCGACTCCAAGCGTATCAAGTTCACTGGCACGAGCTCGAGTCGACTCCAGACTAGTACGAGTCGACTCCGACTGAGAACAAAAAGAAGAACAGAAAGCCTCATCTCAGAACCTATCAACGAGTCGACTCCTGAAGTGCGCGAGTCGACTCCAATGTTCAACGAGTCGACTCCAGGGTAGAAAGAGTCGACTCCAAGAGGTACACAAAGAAAAGTCAGAGAGCAGTTTTCGAGTCTGAGATTCGAGTCGACTCCCAGACAGCTCGAGTCGACTCCAAGACAAGCTTCACGTCAAAAGGCAGAAGACCAACTTTCGGAAACTGAGAGCCGAGTCGACTCCAAGGAAGTTCGAGTCGACTCCAAGACTGGATGAGCCAAAAGACAGAGAATCGGGAGTTCGGGCTCTGAGATTCGAGTCGACTCCAAGGACAGTCGAGTCGACTCGAGTGGACAAAATTCAAAATTGGATCCACGGACTTCAGTGGATGAGCCGACTCCAAAATTGCCAGGTCAGCTCCAGAAGTTGGCGAGTCGACTCTGGGTCAAGACGAGTCGACTCCCAGTCGTGACGGCAACTTTAATTCAAATTTGGAACAGTCGCCGAGTCGACTCCGAAAAAGCTTGAGTCGACTCCCGCTACAGCCGAGTCGACTCCTGATCGCGCGAGTCGACTCCAACCCACCAACGGTCATATTGTCAGGCTGCGCAGAGTGTGCAGAACGGGCAGAAAAAGCAGTGTAACGGCTAGTTTCCGTGGGGGTTGGCTTAAATAGCCACAGAAGACTGTAGCAAGGCAGAGAACAACCATTCCACTCCAAGCATTCAAGCTTTCAAGCTCTGCAACGTGCTCTTAACCGAAAAAGAGAAGATCTGCATTTACAGCTCCACCTACATCTTCCCAGCAATTAAAGCCTTCTCCTCCAGCATTCAAGTCGACTACACATTCAAGAGGAGACCGGAGTTCAAGAAGCCTTACCTCTTCTTCAGCTTAAAAGCGTTTGAGGGCTTCTAAACTCCTCTTTGATTATATTGTTTTATATCTGCTTTTGAGAAGCTTATTTTTCCTTCTTTCTATAACTTGTATTTACTTGGTTCAATCGGGGGATTGAATCAAGGGGATTAAGGTTGGTTGGTGAGCCAAGTTAAAACCAACGTGTGTAAGGGTTTGATTGTGAGCTCGGAAAAACAATCGGGGTTGGTTCTAGTCGGTGAGCCTGGGAAAACCGACCGAGTTCGTTGTGAGCTCGTAAAACAACAAGTTTGGTTGTGAGCTTGCAAAACAACCAGCTGTAATCCAAGGGGGTTATAGTGAATTCCCAAGAGAGACTTGGGGAGTGGACGTAGGAGCAAGGGGTAGCTCCGAACCACTATAAAACTCTGTGTTTGCATTGGATTGTCTCTTCTCTTCTTCCTCTCACATCACTCACAGCACTTAGCATTAATTAAATAACTTGCAATAGTTTTTAATTAATCATCCTTAAAGTTTTAAATATCTAAATTAATTTAAAACCCAATTCACCCCCCCTCTTGGGTTGTCTATCTGGGCAACAAGTGGTATCAGAGCCAAAAACTCTTCCACTCAAGAGTTAAAAGATCAAAATGACAACCCCATTTGGATCTTCTCACATTGAGGATCAGTCCACCCAAAGACCCCCTTTCTTCAATGGATCCGACTACTCATACTGGAAGGCTAGGATGAGAATATTCGTCCAAGCCCAAGACTATGAGATGTGGACCATTGTAGTGAATGGCCCATACATCCCATCCATATATGTAGAGGGTGTTAAGGTACCCAAATTAGAAAAGGATTGGGATGAACATGACATGAGGAAGGCACAATTAAACTCTAAAGCTATGAATGTGTTTTATTGTGCCTTAGATAGAAATGAATTCAATAGGGTCTCTACTTGCAACTCTGCAAAAGAGATCTGGGATAGACTTGAAGTGACCCATGAGGGCACGAATCAAGTTAAAGAATCCAAAATTAATATATTGGTTCATAAGTATGAACTATTTAAAATGGATTCTAATGAGATAATTACTAGCATGTTCACTAGGTTTACTGACATTGTCAATGGCCTAAAAAGCCTTGGCAAGAGCTATACTAACAGTGATCTTGTCAGGAAAATACTTCGCTGTCTACCAAGGTCATGGGAAGCCAAGGTGACGGCAATCCAAGAAGCTAAAGACTTGAACAAGCTTCCACTCGAAGAGCTCCTTGGATCCCTAATGACTCACGAGCTAACCATGAAGCAACACAGCGAAGAAGAGTCCTCCCATAAGAAAAAGGTAATAGCACTTAAATCTACTTCATCTAACAAGGACTTGTCCTGCAGTAGCAGCAGTGAAGAAGAAGAACATGAGGAAGATGATGGTGAGGCTCTTCTTGTGCGCAAGTTCAAGAGATTCATCAACCACAAGAAGTCCTATCATCAAAGGAGAGGCCCCTCAAATTTCTACCGCAAGGACAAAGGTAAGGAAAGGGAAAACGAGGGGATTGGGTGTTACGAGTGCAAGAAGCCGGGTCACATAAGAGCAGAGTGCCCCTTACTGAAGAAGGGGAGTAAGTACAAGAAGAAGAAGGCTCTTGTCACTACACTATCCGACTCCGACTCATCATCCTCCTCATCAGATGATGAACAAGAAGAGTAGGCCAATTTCTGCTTCATGGCCAACGAAAACGAGGTAACTTCCGATACGCATCTTGATTTTTCTTTTGATGAACTTTATGATGCATTTAATGAGTTAATGGTAGAATATAAGGCTATAAATCTTAAGAATAAAGAACTGAAAATAGCTAATCAATCATACCTACATAAATACGATAAATTAGTTAAGGATAAGGACTTAATCACCAAAGAAAATATTGAACTTAAAACAAGCAACCAACTTTTAACTCAAAAGACTAACACCTTAACTAAAGATAATGAAAAACTAACTAAGGAATTTTCAGAACTTAAAAAACATAAACAAACCTTAGATAAGGATCTTACAAAAGAACTTAATGATCTAAAAGCAGAAAATCAAACACTAACTAAAGAACTTAACAAATACAAACCCTTAGTTGAAAAATTTACATATAGTTCTGAAAAATTAAACATGATACTAAATAGTCAACGAGCAGTATTTAATAAAGCGGGTTTAGGGTATAAACCAAGAAATAAACAAAAACTTCTTAGTAACTTCTTTGTTAAAGCTGGAGAAACTAAAACTAAGAAAATAACCTGCTTTTGTTGTGGAACTATAGGACATAAGGCAAATGCATGTGACTATAGGAAAAGTAAAACAAAAAGGAAAATTAAAAGGGTATGGGTTCCAAAAGGAACCAACTTGACTAACCATGAAGGACCCAAGAAAACTTGGGTACCTAAGATGACATGATTTGCTTGTGTAGGAGTGTCTTGCAGCCAAGGTCAACAAAAACCGCTGGTATTTGGATAGTGGCTGCTCAAGGCACATGACGGGTGATAAAGATCAATTTTTCACCCTTGAAGCTAAGAAGGGAGGTGCTGTGACTTTTGGAGACAACAACCAAGTCATATCATTGGTATTGGTAAAGTTCAAATCACTCCTTCTACTTTTATAGATAATGTTAGATATGTTGATGGTCTTAAGCATAACTTGTTAAGCATTAGTCAATTATGTGATATAGGATATGATGTTATGTTTAAACCATCACTATGTATTATAACAAATCCTAATGATAATAGTTTAGTTTTTAAAGGGATTAGACGTGGTAATGTATATGTTGTAGACCTAGATGATCTTGCAAAACATAACCAATGTTTAGTTGTTAATGAAACTAAAGAAATGATGCTAGTTGGTTATGGCACCGTAAGTTAGGTCATGCAAGCATGGACACAATAACTAAACTAGTTAAAAGAGACTCCGTGATAGGTTTGCCAAAATTAAAATTTGAAAAGAACAAAATATGTGAAGCATGTCAATTTGGCAAACAATCTAGGAACTCTTTTAAATCCATAAAATGTGTCTCTACCTCTAGGCCTCTAGAATTATTACACATGGACCTATTTGGTCCAACTAGAACAACAAGCCTAGGTGGAAATAAATATGGTCTAGTTATAGTAGATGATTACTCTAGGTACACATGGGTCATGTTCCTAGCACATAAGGATCAAGCATTTTCTGTTTTTAAGAAGTTCCATAAGGAAGTAACAAATGCTAGAGAGTCTTCAGTCATAGCCATTAGAAGTGACCATGGTACCGAATTCGAAAATCAATCATTTGATGAATTTTGTAGTAAAAAGGGGATAACCCATAATTTCTCAGCACCTAGGACACCACAACAAAATGGAGTTGTCGAAAGGAAGAATAGAACACTAGAGGAAATGGCTAGAACTATGTTATGTGAAAGTAACCTCCCTAAGTACTTTTGGGGAGAAGCCATTAATACCTCTTGTCACATATTAAATAGAGTTCTATTGAGACCCATTATAAAGAAAACACCTTATGAACTGTGGAAAAACAGAAAACCAAAGGTTAATTATCTTCATGTTTTTGGATGTAGGTGTTTTGTGCATAATAATGGAAAAGACAATCTAGGGAAATTTGACCCTAAATCTGATGAAGGAATATTCTTAGGTTATTCTACAACTAGTAAAGCCTATAGAGTATTTAATAAAAGAACCTTAGTCATAGAAGAATCTATACATGTAGTATTTGATGACTCTAGTGACATCTCCTCTAGTAAGAAAGTTAATTTTGATGATGATGTTGAAATACATGAGGAAAAGATAGATGAGATGGGATTACAAGATGATAATCAAAAGTTGATTGAAGGAGAATCATCAAGCCAAGAGGCTATTGTGGATCATGGGCTAACAAAAGCTTGGAGGTATGCTCACGGGCATCCTAAGGAACTCATTCTAGATGATCCATCTCAACCGGTTAGGACTAGAGCTTCACTAAGAAATCTAAATAACCATCTAGCTTTTGTTTCACACTTTGAGCCCAAACATATAGAAGAAGCCGAAAATGATGTAAATTGGATAAATGCAATGCAAGAAGAACTAAACCAATTTACTAGAAACAAAGTGTGGGATCTAGTAGAGAGGCCTTCTGAATATCCAATTATAGGTACAAAATGGATATATAAAAATAAGCTAGATGAAAATGGAATTGTTATAAGGAATAAGGCTAGACTAGTGGCAAAGGGTTATAATCAAGAAGAAGGCATAGATTTTGATGAAACCTTTGCTCCCGTAGCTAGACTTGAGGCTATTAGACTATTATTAGCATATGCATGCTCTAAGGATTTCAAACTATTTCAAATGGATGTAAAAAGTGCATTTTTAAATGGGTATATAAATGAGGAAGTGTATGTAGAACAACCTCCTGGTTTTGAAAATCATCAATACCCTAATCATGTGTATAAACTGAACAAAGCACTTTATGGATTAAAACAAGCACCTAGAGCATGGTATGAGAGACTTAGTAAATTTCTATTAGAACATGAATTCTCTAGGGAAAATGTAGACACAACATTATTTTTGAAAAAGCAAAACAAAGATATGTTATTAGTACAGATTTATGTTGATGATATCATTTTCGGTGCTACTAACAATCGCCTCTGCGAAGAGTTTGCTGATTTGATGCAGAGTGAGTTTGAGATGAGCATGATGGGAGAGCTGAACTACTTCCTCGGGCTTCAAATCAAACAATCTGAAGGAGGCATCTTCATCAATCAAGCAAAATATGTCAAGGAGATGCTCAAGAAGTTTGATATGGAAGGAAACAAATTAATCAGCACCCCCATGAGCTCATCATGCAAATTAGATCAAGATGAATCAGGTAAATCTGTAGATCAAAAACTTTATAGAGGTATGATAGGATCTTTACTATATCTTACTGCAAGTAGACCTGATATTATGTTTAGTGTTTGCATGTGTGCTAGATATCAGGCTAATCCTAAAGAGTCACACCTAGCTGCAGTTAAGAGAATTTTTAAATACTTAATAGGAACTAAGAACATAGGGCTATGGTACTCTAAAGAATCTAGCCTAAACTTAATAGGGTACACAGATTCAGACTTCGCTGGATGTAAGCTTGATAGAAAAAGTACCAGCGGGTCGTGTCAGTTTCTAGGAGAAAACCTAATCTCATGGTTTAGCAAGAAACAAAACTCGGTTGCATTATCCACTGCAGAAGCTGAATATGTGGCAGCCGGGAGTTGTTGTGCTCAAATCTTGTGGATTAAACAACAATTAGAAGATTATGGCATTAAACAAGATAAAATCCTCATTAATTGTGATAATACAAGTGCCATAAATCTAACTAAAAATCCAATTCAACATTCAAGAACTAAACACATTGAGATAAGACATCACTTCATAAGAGATCATGTATTGAATGGTGATGTGTCACTCCAATTTGTTTGTACTGATAATCAATTAGCAGATATTTTTACAAAACCCCTAAGTGAAGAGAGGTTTAGCGTGCTTAGGAGGGGATTAGGAGTGATTGATCCATCCTAGTGGGAGTTTCCACTAGATTAATTGATTTTGATGATTAGAATGCGGTTAAAATAGAGTTTACATTCAATGATCATCAAATCAGATCCCAATTAGGTGATTTTCCCTCATTTGGCACGGTTATAGCATGACTTTTAGGTGCGTGCCAAGGTTAGAGACGACTCGAGTAAGTTTCAGAGCCGGCTCCTAAGGGGGAGTCGACTCGCGCATTTGCGGGAGTCGACTCGCAAAGATGGCAGCTGAGGGGGAGTCGACTCGCACATTGTCGGGAGTCGACTCGAAGTCTACAGGCGCATAAGGAGAGTCGACTCGCGCATATTCTGGAGTCGACTCGAGGTCGAGTCGACTCGCGACTCAGGGGAGTCGACTCGCAGTCGGGATCCGACTTTTTAACCCTAGGTTTGTCGTTTCGCAAACACTTTTCTTTCAAGCCGCCACTGTTCAAAAAGCCCTAGAGACGACTCCTAGGTCTTCCCCGATCGTCTCCAACCTCTGTTCGGTCGATTTTTCACCGGTTCTTAGGGTTTTCGTCCGTTCCTAGGTCGTCTCCGGTCCGTCCCGAGTCTCCTCCGTCGACCTTTCTCCGTCCTCTAGGTGTTTCTTCCCGTTTAGGTCAAGATGCCTCGTAAGACCGTGGTTAGGAAGAGGTCCCATCCCGAGGCCGGTCCCGAGCGGCGCTCCAAGGCGCGGCACGATCCCGCGAGGCAACCACCTCCAGCTCGTTCCCCGCCTAGGGCGGTTCCCGCGAGGCCATTGGCCGGGAAGGTCGTCTCCACCGGGAGGTATGTCGATTTCGACTTCCTCTCCCAGGAAGGGTTCACCATAGGTGAAAGACTTAGGGTCCAGGGCTTAGAGTTCTTCCTTACATTGGACCTCCCCACATATCCAGGGCTCGTTAGAGAGTTTTACGGTACCGTCCATCGGGGAGATGGGGGTATCGAGGGCACAGTAGCCGGTGTCCCTGTGTTTGTCACGGAGGATCTTATTGGCCACATCCTCCACCTTCCACTAGTTGGGGTGGCTCCCGCACACCCTGAGGATAGAGTTGAGGCCCTTACGGTCGTCTTAGGGCATCCACCTCAGTCCCCCCTAGACGAGGTATCTGCTAGCTCACTTCCTGTTGAAGTGAGAATCCTTTTGAGTATTCTGTCCAGGTCTGTCTTCCCTAAGACAGGAAGATTTGATTTTGTAAATGAGAGGGACCTAGCTATTATGTCTTACATTCTTCAGGACACCCCGGTCAACTTCCCCAAACTCATATATAGGTATATGTGTGAGCCCCTAGATAGACCTAGGCTCACCCTCCCATACGGCATGATTTTTACTCTTCTCTTTAGGGAGTACGAGATTTCCATTCCTGAGAGGGAACCCTCTCGTGCATTGCGATGGACAGATCGCTTGTGTACGGGGACCATGCACAGGATGGGGTTTCGGAAGAGAGAGGGGGTATGGGTTAGGAAGTCTACCCTCACCGCTCAGACCACCAGACCTTCACCCAGTCCTGAGCCCGATTCAGACTACCCAGACCTTCCAGACCATCCAGACCTTCCATCCACTCCTCCTGCTCCTACCACCTCCGCCGGACCTTCCTCCTCGGCACCACCCTCTATGGCGGTCCGGATTGATCCTGAGCAGCTTCGGGAGCTGCGACAGGAGATAGTCAGAGAGGTGAGGGATGAGCTGCTTCGGGAGCTCCGAGGTGCGGTGCCTGCTCCCACTCCTGCACCCGTATCTTCTCAGTTGGTCCCTTCCTTGACAGCCGTGACTGACATGACGGCTCATGTACGGGAAGAGATCTACAATGTCCGGAGTTTGGTCCAGGCCCAGTTCCACAGCATGAGTGAGGTCACGAGCTCCACTCGACAGATGCGAGAGGAGATAGGTCGTGACATGCACACCACCACCGAGGGGGCCGAGCGCTTGGCGAATGTACTCATCGACAAGCTGGACGCACTTCAGACATCGGTGACTGGGCTTCAGGCGTCGGTGACAGAGCTCTCCACTACACATAGCAGAGCCACCACGTCTATCATCACACAGCTTGGCCATGTCACAGATGCAGTCACCCTCCTCATGGAGCAGAGCCGATTGAGAGGAGGAGCACCATCCTCGAGAGGAGGAGCCACATCCTCGAGAGGAGGAGCCACATCCTCCAGAGGAGGAGATGCATCATCGAGAGGGGGAGATACATCCTCGAGGGGGGGATCTTCATCCTCGAGGAGACCATAGATGTTCTTTTTGCTTTGTTTTGTATTGCTTTGCTTTACGTATTGTATGCTCAAATGTATTCACATTCATATCAATACAATGAGTAGACATCTTATCTTCATTTCTGTGCCATTTGATGATTGGTTGTGCCATTGATTGTGTGTGATTACCTCCTTTTTGGTATGATGACAAAAAGGGGGAGAAATATGTATACAATATGTAAAAGGGGAGAAATATGGATGAAATATGTAAAAGAAATCAATGAAAATCAATAAAAAGACACACAAATTTGTTCTAAGTGGATTCGGTACCTCGAGGCTCATTATCTCTCTTTTGGGGCTCCTAATGGAGTAATCTCCAGAATCTATTCAAGGGATATTCGGAGATTAGCTGAATCCTACTCAAGAACAAATTGACAGATTTTCCCTCTAAAAACAAAAAATTCAGTTCAAAAACTTCAAAGCATTAAAAGAAAATTCAGAGAATCAAAACATAGTTGAATGCATATGTTGAGGGGGAGAATCTGAATTTTAATCAAGCTAAATCATTAATGACATATAAGCCAAACAATTGATTGCATAATATGAAGGCTTATATAATTCCAAATGAAAGGGAGAGCTTTAACTCCGAAATTTGCTGTTTCACTCCTTTCAAACTTGGATAAATTAAATTATCAGACATTTGAATTCATTTATGGATTTTATTTCATTATTTATTGAGCAAGTCATTTTACATATACTCAAAGTTTTGTCATCATCAAAAAGGGGGAGATTGTGGAGTGATTGATTAAAACCCCATTTGATTTTGATGAGCTCAAAGCATTTGAGTATATCTTGTGATTACTAATGAATTCAATTGAGTATTTCAGTGAAAATCCTGTCCAAGTGTCTCTAGATTTGGTTCATAGTATTTTGGATAAGTTAAGAAGTCTGCTGAACCAAAGTCTGAGACTCGAGTCGACTCCCGAGTATCACGAGTCGACTCCAAGCGTATCAAGTTCACTGGCACGAGCTCGAGTCGACTCCAGACTAGTACGAGTCGACTCCGACTGAGAACAGAAAGAAGAACAGAAAGCCTCATCTCAGAACCTATCAACGAGTCGACTCCTGAAGTGCGCGAGTCGACTCCAATGTTCAACGAGTCGACTCCAGGGTAGAAAGAGTCGACTCCAAGAGGTACACAAAGAAAAGTCAGAGAGCAGTTTTCGAGTCTGAGATTCGAGTCGACTCCCAGACAGCTCGAGTCGACTCCAAGACAAGCTTCACGTCAAAAGGCAGAAGACCAACTTTCGGAAACTGAGAGCCGAGTCGACTCCAAGGAAGTTCGAGTCGACTCCAAGACTGGATGAGCCAAAAGACAGAGAATCGGGAGTTCGGGCTCTGAGATTCGAGTCGACTCCAAGGACAGTCGAGTCGACTCGAGTGGACAAAATTCAAAATTGGATCCACGGACTTCAGTGGATGAGCCGACTCCAAAATTGCCAGGTCAGCTCCAGAAGTTGGCGAGTCGACTCCGGGTCAAGACGAGTCGACTCCCAGTCGTGACGGCAACTTTAATTCAAATTTGGAACAGTCGCCGAGTCGACTCCGAAAAAGCTTGAGTCGACTCCCGCTACAGCCGAGTCGACTCCTGATCGCGCGAGTCGACTCCAACCCACCAACGGTCATATTGTCAGGCTGCGCAGAGTGTGCAGAACGGGCAGAAAAAGCAGTGTAACGGCTAGTTTCCGTGGGGGTTGGCTTAAATAGCCACAGAAGACTGTAGCAAGGCAGAGAACAACCATTCCACTCCAAGCATTCAAGCTTTCAAGCTCTGCAACGTGCTCTTAACCGAAAAAGGGAAGATCTGCATTTACAGCTCCACCTACATCTTCCCAGCAATTAAAGCCTTCTCCTCCAGCATTCAAGTCGACTACACATTCAAGAGGAGACCGGAGTTCAAGAAGCCTTACCTCTTCTTCAGCTTAAAAGCGTTTGAGGGCTTCTAAACTCCTCTTTGATTATATTGTTTTATATCTGCTTTTGAGAAGCTTATTTTCCCTTCTTTCTATAACTTGTATTTACTTGGTTCAATCGGGGGATTGAATCAAGGGGATTAAGGTTGGTTGGTGAGCCAAGTTAAAACCAACGTGTGTAAGGGTTTGATTGTGAGCCCGGAAAAACAATCGGGGTTGGTTCTAGTCAGTGAGCCTGGGAAAACCGACCGAGTTCGTTGTGAGCTCGTAAAACAACAAGTTTGGTTGTGAGCTTGCAAAACAACCAGCTGTAATCCAAGGGGATTATAGTGAATTCCCAAGAGAGACTTGGGGAGTGGACGTAGGAGCAAGGGGTAGCTCCGAACCACTATAAAACTCTGTGTTTGCATTGGATTGTCTCTTCTCTTCTTCCTCTCACATCACTCACAGCACTTAGCATTAATTAAATAACTTGCAATAGTTTTTAATTAATCATCCTTAAAGTTTTAAATATCTAAATTAATTTAAAACCCAATTCACCCCCCCTCTTGGGTTGTCTATCTGGGCAACAGAGAAGGAAGAGACCGCCAATTTGTGCTTCATGGCGTTCGAAGACGATGAGGTATGCCTTGCAGCCGAGAATAAAAAGAGAATGTGGTATCTTGATAGTGGTTGCTCAAGGCATATGACCGGTGACAAGAGTCTCTTCGTCACCTTGAAATCAAAAGAAGGAGGAGTAGTCACATTCGGAGACAATGCTAAAGGTCAAATCATTGGTATTGGTAAAATCTCCATATCACCCTCCTCATTTATTGATAATGTATTGTTAGTTAATGGACTAAAACATAATTTATTAAGTATAAGTCAATTTTGTGACAAGGGCTTTAAAGTGTCATTTGAATCATCACTATGCATAATTAGTAGTCCAATTGACAATGAGATCATACTCACAGGACATAGGCATGGAAATGTTTATATGGTAGATCTTGATGATCTCACCATGAAGGATGGCCAATGTCTTGTAGCCATGGATCCCAAAGTTAATGAGACTAGTTGGTTATGGCATCGTAGGTTAGGGCATGCTAGCATGGATTTAATCTCTAAATTAATTACAAAGGATCTAGTCAAAGGACTACCAAAAATAGACTTTGAAAAGAATAAAATTTGTGCTGCATGTCAATTAGGAAAACAAACAAGAAGTTCTTTCAAGTTTAAGAACATAGTCTCAACATCAAAACCCTTAGAACTAATTCATATGGATTTGTTTGGACCCACTAGAACTGCTAGTCTAGGGGGTAAGAAATTTGGTCTTGTAATTGTTGATGATTTTTCACGTTTTACATGGGTTTCATTTCTTGCACACAAAGATGAGTCCTTTTCCGCTTTTATCAAGTTTCATAATAGGGTTTCGAATGAACTCAATCTTAAACTAAAAGCAATTAGGAGTGATCATGGTACCGAGTTTGAAAATCAGTATTTTGAAAAATTTTGTGAAGAAAATGGTATCAATCACAATTTCTCGGCACCTAGGACACCCCAACAAAATGGGGTGGTAGAAAGGAAGAATCGCACACTAGCAGATATGGCTCGTACCATGTTGTGCGAATCGGATCTACCAAAGTATTTTTGGGCTGAAGCAATAAATATTTCATGTCATATTTTAAATCGTGCTTTAGTTAGATCCATCTTAAAGAAGACACCTTATGAGTTGATAAAAAGTAAGAAACCAAATATAAGCTATTTTCATGTTTTCGGTTGTCGATGCTTTATTTTAAACAATGGAAAGGACAATTTAAGTAAATTTAGTGCTAAATCAGATGAGGGGATCTTCTTAGGTTATTCCTCATCTAGTAGAGCATACAGGGTCTTCAACAAGAGAACTCTCATTGTTGAAGAATCTATTCATGTTGTTTTTGATGAAGCTAATGGAGATTCTTCTAGAAAAGAAGAAGATGGTGATGCAGGTATACTTGAAGACCGAATGAAGGAATTCTCCATACAAGACAAACAACATGAGGATGAGATCAAAGAAGATACAATTCAGCAAGATGAAGAAGATCAACCTCCATCAAGAAATCAAGATCTTCCTAAGGAATGGAGGTATGCACATGGTCATCCAAAGGATCTAATCCTTGGTGATCCTTCACAAGGAATAAGAACTAGATCCTCTTTAAGAAACACTAGTAATTATTTTGCATTCGTTTCACAAATCGAGCCTAAATCACTAGAAGAAGCTGAAAAAGATGACAATTGGATGAATGCTATGCAAGAGGAATTAAACCAATTTGAAAGAAATGAAGTTTGGACCCTAATGAAAAGACCCCCTAATGTCTCAATCATAGGCACCAAGTGGGTGTATAGAAATAAACTAGATGAAGATGGAATAGTCATAAGAAACAAAGCTAGACTAGTTGCCAAAGGTTATAATCAGGAGGAAGGAATAGACTTTGATGAAAATTTTGCTCCTGTTGCTAGATTAGAAGCTATTAGACTACTTTTGGCATATGCATGCTTCATGGATTTTAAACTCTATCAAATGGATGTAAAAAGTGCTTTTTTAAATGGTTATATAATGGAGGAAGTTTATGTAGGACAACCTCCAGGTTTTGAAAATCACTTACATCCAGATTATGTGTATAAATTGCATAAAGCATTGTATGGACTTAAGCAAGCCCCTAGGGCATGGTATGAAAGATTAAGTAATTTTCTAATTGAAAATAAATTTAAGAGAGGAAATGTAGACAAAACCCTCTTCATTAAAAGAAAAGGAAATGACTTATTGCTTGTACAAATTTATGTGGATGATATAATTTTTGGTGCTACTAATGATAGTCTTTGTCAAGAGTTTGCCAAGCTTATGTAGGGAGAATTTGAAATGAGCATGATGGGTGAGCTCAACTTCTTTCTTGGGCTACAAATAAAACAATCAGAGGAAGGCATCTTCATCAGTCAATCCAAATATATCAAGGAAATGTTGGAAAAATTCAAGATGAAGGATACAAAGGAAATCAGCACACCCATGGGCTCAAGTTGCAAGCTTGACAAAGATGAAAAAGGTAAAAGTATAGACTGTAAATTGTACAGAGGTATGATAGGCTCTTTACTTTACCTTACTGCTAGTAGACCAGATATATTATTCAGTGTTTGTATGTGTGCTAGATACCAAGCATGTCCTAAGGAATCACACTTGCAAGCTGTTAAAAGAATTTTTAGATATCTAGTAGGGACATCTAATGTAGGCTTATGGTATTCTAAACAATCTGACATAAATTTAATTGCTTATTCCGATGCTGATTTTGCCGGGTGCAAACTCGACAGAAAAAGCACAAGTAGCACATGTCAATTCTTGGGTGCTAATTTGGTTTCTTGGTTTAGCAAGAAACAGAATTTAGTTGCCTTGTCCACAGCTGAGGCTGAGTACATTGCAGCTGGAAGCTGTTGTGCCCAAGTTCTTTGGATTAAGCAACAACTTGAAGACTTCGGCATCAAAATGGACAACATACCAATTAAATGTGATAATACAAGTGCAATTAATTTAACAAAAAATCCTGTCCAACACTCTAAATCAAAGCATATAGAGATTAGACATCATTTTATTAGGGATCATGTGCTGAAAAATGATGTGATGATTGAATATGTATGTACTGAAAATCAATTGGCCGATATCTTTACAAAGCCCCTTTGTAAAGATAGGTTCAACTTCTTAAGAAATGCTTTGAGCTTGTATGACCCTAGCAAATAAATTCAACTTGTATTGCAATGCCTTGCTACTCAAAAAACTAGTAATCCACCTTAAGGTCAACATAAGTGAAAGCATGAATCCATCTAAGCTAAATGACGAACTGTTTGACTTTCCGGAGGATGGTTACCCTCCCTTGGACTCTTCATAGAGATATTTTCAGAGCCTATTTCATAGGTATTCGAAATTTGGTCAAACATTCCTCATTTCAACATTAATAATTCAAAAATCATTATCAAACCTCTATAGGATGTATTATTAAGGGGGAGGATCACAAACAAACTCATTCTGTATTCACCAAAGAAATCATAATTAGTGTGATTAAATGAAACAAATTGGAAAAAGATAAAAATCAGTCTGAAATTTTTCAGTGCCGGAGACGTCTCTGGCAAATCGCAGAGACGTCCCCCCCGGCGAGACGTCTCGCCTTAGTCGCGGAGACGTCTCGGGGACCGAACGAGGGTTTTTAAAATAGGTCAAAACAGCTCGAGCCGACCCGAGCTATCCCTTTCATCCCCGACAAAAACAAAAACCCTAGCCTCCATTTTCTCTCCAACACAAACTCTAGCCTCTTTCTCCCCATTTCCCTAGGTTTTCCATTCAATGGCACCTAAAAGAGCTAGGAGGACTGGTGGGAGGCGTCCTAGGGCAGCGGCCGACGGTGAGGAACAGAGGGAAGAACCTTTCGTGCCATCTCCTCCGGTTGCTCCGCCAACCACGACCATTTCCTGTGCAAATCGCACAGTGACGACCGGTAGGTACATAGACTTTGCATTTCTAGATAGTGAGGGGTTCTCTATTGGAGAGAGACTCCGTGCCCAAGGGTGGGAATACCTTTGTACCCTCAATACCTCGACCTACCCCGGCCTAGTTAGAGAACTATTTAGCAATATGGCCTTAGGGGACTTAGGGTACACTGCATATGTCTGGGGGACATTGGTAGAAATTAATGAGGATATTCTATCCACTGTTCTGCAAATTCCTAAAGATGGTGAGGCTCCGACATCACATCCCCAAAGGGAAATAGCCCTAAATTTGCTTCTAGGAAGAGAGGACTGCGGCCCTCTTGATGTAGTCAACTCCCAAGACCTAAATGCCGAAATGAGACTACTTCTAAGTATTGTCAACCGGGTCTTGTTTCCTAAAACCGGTCGCTTCGATTTTGTTTCGGAGCGAGATTTAGTTATCATGCACCATATCCTACTAGGGATTCCTCTAAACCTCCCTAGACTCATGTTGAACTACATTGCTACATGTCATAGGTATTCTAGGTTTAGCATACCTTATGGGATGATCCTTACCCTACTCTTGAAACATTTCAAAGTACCCATTCCAGAAAATGAGCCTGCAAAACTCTTGAGAAACACCGACTATTATAATGAGAGCACAATGCGTAGAATGGAGTTTCACAAGGTAGATGGGTCATGGGTCAAGGTACCAAAGAGAAAAGCTCAAACCCTAGAGCCTGAGCTCCCACTTCAGGAGCCTGACCATCACTCTCCTCCACATAGCCACATGGACTATCCTGATGTACCCTCCGGCTCAGCTGGACCTTCCACATCCATGCCACCACCTCCTCCAGTCAGTGGGCCCTTCTCCCTATCCGAAGACCAGATGCGCACTTTAGCATCTGTGATATGCCAGCAAATGAGAGAGGAAATGAGATCGATGATCTCTACTGAGTTGGCCCCCATCAGAGCTTCACATGAAGGGATTCTACAAGAGCTAAAGGAAATTAGAGCTCAAATAGAAGCTACAGCGCAAGAACTAGTTGGTGTGAGTGCCACCCAAACCTTCAGATCCATCGAGCTAAAGGATGACTTGAGGAGCATCTCAAATAGCCTTCAAGAGTTGACAAGCCCTGGAGGAAATGTGGGCACCTTGGTTGCCCAACTTAGAGGAAGAATTGAAAGGGCAACCATAGAATTTGAAGCACTAGTGGCAGCCTTCCATCAGTCACAGGGAGATCAATTCAGAACACTGCTAGATTCCATCAATGCTTTCATAGATGCAGCTGCTAGGGCTTATGAGCAACGTCGCCGATGAGGGACATTTTGTAGACATCTAGGGATCTTCTTTTTGTAAACCCTAGGCTATTTTGAAACACTTTTTGTATTAAAAATCAATACTTGTAATGATTTCTTCTCTTAACTTTGTACTGACTTCAAAGGTTTACAATGATACATGAATACAATTTCTTTTGAAACTTTGTGTACATTGCTAACTCTGTGTATGTGATTCTGTGATTGTGATGTGCCATAAAAATCTCATAGCATGCCTTAAGTGGTAAAATTTAACACAACTTATCAATGCATATGACACAGGGGGAGCACATCTTGTGATAACTATGATTAACAAAAAGAGGAGTCTGAAATGAATACCAAAACAAAGGGGGAGTGATATGAATGACTAAATTCATTAATAGAAATAACTTGGACAAGGGGAGCACAACTTGAATATCCTTGAGTGGTTCATGGAAATATGCTGAATTTTACTAGGAAGTATGCTTTAAGCACCTAAGGATAATTTGTCCCCTTCATTGTTGATGACAAAAAGGGGGAGTAGATATAATAGAACTTATAGAACTTATATATTGAGTAGACCCAACATGGATATTAGATACATTGGAATGCAAAATTTATGGGAAAACAAAGTAGATATATATATATATATATATATGGAGTATATGGAGTAGAACTTAATTATGAAATGCAAAAAAGGGGAGTAGAACCAATATGGATATTGGATACATTAGAATGCAAAATACGAAATTCATACTCCAAAGTTGAATTAGAAAAGATAAAATTGAAGAATATTGGCTTTAAGATAATTGCCCTTTGGAAAAGAAAGGGGGAGTCAAAAAGAACTTAGCTTTTAATTATCTTTAGCATCAATATTTCATTTTAACTTGATTCAAATTCAGTTGATATGCTAAAATTGCTCAAGAGCTATTAAGATTAATTTTATGCATAAGGATAGAACTGAAAATTGACTATTTTAAATTATGCACATTGTATCTAGCTCTAATCAAAACATTAGACTTGTATATCTGATCAAATACTGTGTATATGTTTAAAATTCGAATTTTGCATATACTCAGTGTTTTGTCATCATCAAAAAGGGGAAGATTGTTGACCCCCTAATGGGTTTTGATGAATACAAAACACTAGAGTATAATTCTATTTATCTTAACAATTTAATTGAGGAATTCATGTGTTTTATTAAGAATATTGTTAAGAAATGTCTAGGCAAGTTCCCATAATTTTTAAGGATTTATTGAAGAATTTTTGAGATGAAGAAAACAGATCAGGGACAGCCGAGACGTCTCCGGATAGTCTCAGAGACGTCTCTGGCACAAACCGGAAGAACTGGCACACTTGGAGACGTCCCCGGCACCTGGCGAGGCGTCTCGCAGGGTCGGAGTCGACTCTCTCAGTAGCGGAGTCGACTCTCTCAGTGGCGGCAGAAAGGCAGATTTCAAGTGATACGCGTGAGCCGTCCCCACAGTACGCGGAGTCGTCCCCGCAAGTTAAAAAGCTGAGTTTCCGAGTCGTCCCCAGTGTAGCGGAGTCGGCTCTCTCAGGGTTTTCCAGATGATGTCTTTTTCGGAGTTAAGGCAGCGGAGACGTCCCCTGAAAGAGTGGAGTCGACTCTCTCAGAGAATTTCAGAAGACATGTTTTTCGGAGTTATAACAACGGAGTCGTCCCCAAGGCAGCGGAGTCGTCCCCATGCAAAAAGTGCAAACAAGCCGAGACGTCCCTGTAAAGCGCCGAGACGACCCTCTCAGAAAAACAGAAAAACAAGGATTCAAACCATTCATCATCGGAGTCGTCCCCGTAAAGTGCCGAGTCGACCCCAAACAAAGTGAAAAGTAAATTTATACAGCCGAGACGTCTCGCGTTGAAGCGGAGACGTCTCCGGAGCGCCTGGGACGCGACTGACAACTTTTGCAGGTTTGGTTTGAATTTTAAATCTCTTTTACTTTATCTCTAACGGCTATATTTGCTTTTTGGGCTATAAAAGGGAGCTCCTAAGTGCTTCTCAACAACTTCTCACCAACCCAAAGCAAGATCATTCAAGAGAGAAGAAAGAAAAAGAGGTTCAAGGGAGTTAGTGCATTCAAGTGAAGAAATCAAGTGCTTTCAAGTTTCTCAACTGATTTCAAGCTCAACTACTCTCTTCCGCTCGGCATTCAAAGCTCACACTCAAGCCTACGCGATCCACATCGGAAGAATCATCATTTCCCACACTTCCAACGGCAAAAGGATTCTTCCGGGTTTTATAGTTCATCATTGTTATATTTGCTTATTTAGAGCTTTCCAATCGTTTGTAAAACTCTTTCAATATTGTGCTTGTTCCAGTCAAGGGACTTGGAACAAGGGAAAGGCGTCCCAAGCCTAGGTGAAATTGGGGGTTATAGGGTTTGTTGTTAGCCCGGTGTAAAACAACGAGTTGGGTAGTGCACTCGCAAAACTACCGGACTGTAATCTTGGATTATAGTGAAAATTCCCAAAGGTGCTTTGGGGAGTGGATGTAGGAGCAGTGGAAGCTCCGAACCACTATAAAACCTTGTGTTTGCGATTGACTGTTCTCATCCCTCTATCTTTACTTTAGTTCTTACATTTGCGTGTTTTATTTTTTAATTAGTCAAAAAGTTTTAAAACACCCAATTCACCCCCCTCTTGGGTGATCATCTCTGGGCAACAATGATGTTTTGCAAATAGAAAATAATTCAGTAAACAGAGAATCGAAATTTAAATAGATTAAGATGGTGTAGGGATCTGGGATCCCCTTCGATGATATTATTTTCAACAATTAAATTCTGCGATTCTTGATTAAGGATCAATCAGATAGAATAGTTCTAATCATGGAGTATACAATTTGAAAACATGAATTCAAGATCTAAGCATTTATCGTGCCGATTACGTCTACGACAAATCAAACATCGAAACAATACATGAATCAAGAAATATAAACCATAAAAGATCTATCTCATAAATAAACATTCAAGAATCAAAAACATATGAATAGATGTAAAGCAAAGAGATCAATGTTCAGAATTTACTTGAAAAAATAAGACATCAAAGGTTCCTCCATCACCCTTCACCTAAGGGATTAGCCGGCCATAAACATAAAAGAAACTCCCCTGTTCCTCTTCCTTCTTTTTTTTTTCTTTTTATTTTCGGAAACAGGGCATCCCCTGTTTCCCTTTCTCTCTTTTTTTTCTTTTGAATGGCAGGGGGCCTCTCTGTTTTTTTTCGAATGGGACCCCCCTCTCCAGCCGAGGGAGAGACCTTCTATATTCGCCCGGTGGATCCCTCATCTAGTTGCGAGATATCCGGACGCGGAATCATGGGAGAATGCTTCGCGGGAGGTTGCGGACGTTGGCTCACGGACGCGGAGAAGATCTGGGAAGAATCCAGAAGACGCGTGGAGAGCGGATGCTTGCGGGATCTAGGGAAGGCTGAAACGTGGAGATGCTGGAAGGCTTCACGGATCCGATTCGGAAGCATGGGATGCAGAGGATTGACGCTAGGATTCAGATGATGTTCGCTGGATGATGAGCTGCACGCGGACGAACGTGGCATGCCGGGATGAAGTCGGGACTTGCTGGGAACTGATCACAGAAACTAGGATCTCGGGAGAAGCGGACTGGACGGACGTGGCCTGCGAGGAAGACGGAAGCTGGATCGCGATCTTCATGGGATGGGGCACGGACGCTGAGATCACGGTGGAATCGCCATGGACGGCCGGGAGCTGATCACAGACGCTGGAACATGGTGGATGGCTCGTGGAAGAAGCGGACGACGTGGCATGCTGGGAGAAGCTTCATGGGCAAACCGCTGAGAAGAGGTGGACGGCTGGTCTTAAGCATTGGAGCTGGGGCTCGTTGTGAACTGGGACGCATGGGAGATTCGCACGCGGAGAAGACGAACACGGTTCCTAGGGTCCCGAATTCGGAAGATGTGCGGATGGGGTGCACGCGGGCTGCTTCAAATGGATGCATGGGATGAGACGGGATCTAGGAGGCTGGGACTCTTGGATGCTATGCACGGAATGACCGCAGGGCATTGGACGCGGGGATGCAGGAAGCTCGGACAGTGGGAGCTGATCACACGCGAAGATGCTATGAATTCGGAAACTGGCTGCAGAATTAGATTCGAACGCACTAGATGCGAACGTGGAAATGCTCGGGATGCATTGTGGATGGCTGAATCTGGGCTCTATTCTGCAGTTAGGAAGATGCATTCTTTTAAGATGAATTTATATAAAATAATGATAAAAATTATAATAAGTGCTAAGGATAAAATATTTAATCATGCAAATGTTAACACCTATTATTTATCATTATTTTGCTAGTATTAGGCTAAGTTAATGGGTATTTAGATCGCACTTTTGTGCTCTCATCATGTAGTCAAACTACAATAACCTCACTGTGAGTAGCTGAAGCACCGCAGGTCAAAGGACCAGTCATACTACTGCAACATCAAGCAAGTCACTGACGAGTGGATAGACATCCAAGTGACTTCTTGTCTTGGTCACGCTCAGTACCCTTGTTCTCTAACAAGCACCTGCACTATCACTTCAGTGTCCCTACACTATGGACTCAAATCTCGTCCGTCCTATAAGAAAGTGATCTGTGCACTGATCGGATCGATCACCGTCCTCGTGATGATCCATTGATCAGGAGCATTTAGAAATTAATCACCAATGATACATGGCTCAAATTCTCAACTCTTGAGAATATGCATCATCATCTTATTAATTTCTTGGACGATTCATAGACACATAAATAATATGAATGAAAAGATGCCTTTTATTTATTCAATAATAAATAGTCAAGTACAAAATTATGTTCCTAGAATTAACAATGTGTCAGCCAGATTGGCTTCTAGAGCATACATCTAACAACTGAAATTCCGAATGAAACGCCGATAGAACGTCGCTAACCCATGAAAGATGCGGACTTGGCTAACATTTGTAGGAATCGGCCACTCCCGTATTGCCTTTACCTTCTCTTCATCAACATGTATGCCATCAGCCCCAACAACAAATCCCAGGAACACCAAGCATTTTGTAACAAAATGACACTTCTTAAGATTAACAAACAACTGATTCTCCCGTAAAGCAAGCAAAACTGCTCTCAAGTGCTCCTTATGCTCAATTTTATTGCGACTATAGATCATAATATCATCAAAGTAGATGACGACAAACTTTCCAATAAATGATTTTAGTATCTGGTTCATTATTCTCATGAAGGTGCTCGGTGCGTTGGATAGGCCAAAAGGCATGACCATCCACTCGTGAAGTCCATCCTTCGTCTTGAATGCCGTCTTCCATTCATCACCGGGCCGAATTCGGATCTGATGGTAGCCGCTCCGAAGATCAATTTTGGAGAAGACCTTGGCTCCTTCTAACATGTCGAGCATATCATTCAAACGGGGTATGGAAAATTGGTATTTTACTGTTATCCTGTTGATCGCACGGCTGTCCACACACATGCGCCAACTCCCATCCTTCTTCGGCATCAAAAGTGCAGGCACCGCGCACGGACTCATGCTCTCCCGGATCAGCCCCTTCTTGATCAAATCTTTAACTTGTTGCTGCAGAATTTTACTCTCCTTAGGACTCATGCGGTAATGAGGCAGATTGGGGAGACTTGCACCAGGCACCAAATCAATATGGTGCTGAATATCTCGCATGGGAGGCAGTCCATTCGGTAATTCTGCAGGGGTGATGTCTTGGAACTCTGTCAGCAATTCTTTGAACTCCTCGGGCACCTGCTGCATGATAGGCATCTCCGACCCCTTAACAACCAACACCATAATCACTTCAGCCCCCTTGAGTTCTGCCATGAACTGCACACCAGAAACCGCAAGGAAAGACTTCCCCTCCACTTGAGAAGTTTTGGGTGTAGGCTTCTCTTTCATAGGCACCAACAAAATTTTTCTACCCTGCCATCAGAACAAGTATGTGTTGTCTCAACCCCTAAATGTAACATCTGAGTCATGCTGCCATGGACGCCCAAGTAGAACATGACATGCATCCATATCCACCACATCGCACACCACTTCATCCTTGTAGTACCTTCCGATAGATAATGGCACCCTGTATACATTCTCTACTCTCGTTTTAGCACCTTTCTTAATCCATCCAATCTTATAAGGAGACAGGTGTCTTTCTATCTTCAATCCATGGCACGAACCAACGCGGAAGAAACAATATTTTTGCTGCTGCCGCTGTCAATAATCACATTGCACACAGTTTTGTGGATAGTGCAGCAAGTTTTGAAGATGCTGTGGCGTTGCGATTCCTCTTCATTCCTCGGGGCAAATAAAATTCGCTAAACTACGAAGGAGGCCGAAACTCCCTGATCCGGTAACATCACCTCGACGTCTTCATCGTCGTTCTGCCCCTCTTCATGATCCTCCTCCTCATGCGGCATTTCTTCTTCATTCTCAGCTTCGACTACATTGACCGGCCGTCACCTCGGACTGTTGCCCAGTAGATACAACCCAAGAGAGGGGGTGAATTGGGTCTTTTAAAACTTTTAGGCTACTTCTAACACTTTTTAATTAATTATGCTAAGTTGTATAGATGCACAGTGGAATTTAAACTTAGCAACAGTTTGATTTATTGAATGAGACTTGATTAAGTAAATTGAATATGCTTGCAACTAAAGGATGCGCGGATAAGAGTTAAGCAAGCAATTTATCTAAGTAAGTAAGTGAGCAAGTTAGACAATGACAAAAAGCATCACAAACACAACAAACATATAGTGGTTCAGTGCACCCCAGCACCTACATCCACTCCCCAAGACCTCTTGGGAATTTCACTATAATCCTCCAGATTACAGTCCGGTAGTTTTGCGAGTGCACTACCCAACTCGTTGTTTTACACCGGGCTAACAACGAACCCTACAATCCGGTAGTTTTTCGAGTGAACTACCCAACTCGTTGTTTTACCCCGGGCTAATAACGAACCCTACAATCCCCCAATTTTAACTTAGGCTTGGGACGCCTATCCCTTGTTCCAAGTCCCTTGACTGAAACAAGCTCAATATTCAAACGTTTTACAAAAGATTTGAAAGCTCTTAAGAAGCAAATATAACAATGAGAAACAATAAAATCGGAAGAACCCTTTTTGCCGTTGGAAGCGTGGATGATGGTGGTTCTTCCGATGTGGATCACGTTGGCTTGAATGCGAGCTTTGATTGCCAAGTGGGAGTGAGTAGATGAAATCAGATGGGAAAGCTTGAATGCACTTGATTTCTCCTCTTGAAAGCACTAACTCCCTTGAACCTCTTTCTCTTTCTTCTCTCTTGAATGATCTTGTGTTTGGTTGGTGAGAAGTTGTTGGAAGGCACTTAGGAGCTCCCTTTTATAGCCCAAAAAGCAATAGATCCGTTAGACACAAAAATATAGCCGTTTGAAATTCAAACAAACCTGCAAAAGTGTGTCAGTCGCGTCCCAGGCGCTCCGGAGACGTCTCCGCTTCAACGCGAGACGTCTCGGCTGTATAAAATTTTTTTTGACGTTGTTTGGAGTCGACTCGGCGCTTTACGGGGACGTCTCGGGATGTTTGCGCTTTTTGCATGGGGACGACTCCGCGACGTCGGGGACGACTCCGCAGTTTTATCACCGAAAAACAAGTTCTCTGGAATTCCCTGAGAGAGTCGACTCCGCGCTTTCTGGGGACGTCTCGGGAAGTTTGCTTTTTATGCATGGGGACGACTCCGCGTCCTTCGGAGACGACTCGGGCGCATCCCTTGAAATCGGTCTTTCTGCCGCCTCTGAGAGAGTCGACTCCGCAGAGTCAGGAGTCGACTCCGACCCTGCGAGACGCCTCGCCAGGTGCCGGGGACGTCTCCAGACGTGCCAATTCTTCCTGTTCGTGCCAGAGACGTCTCTGTGACAAACTGGAGACGTCTCGGCTGTCCCTGATCTGTTTTCTTCATCTCAAAAATTCTTCAATAAATCCTTGAAAAATATGGAAACTTGCCTAGACATTTCTTGACAATATTCTTAATTAAACACCTGAAATCCTCAAATAAATTGTTTAAGATAAAGGGAATTATACTCTAGTATTTTGTATTCATCAAAATCCATTAGGGGGTCAACAATCTCCCCCTTTTTGATGATGACAAAATACTGAGTATATGCAAAATTCGAAATTTAAACATATACACAGTATTTGATCAGATGTACAAGTATTATGTTTTGGTTAGAGCTAGATACAGTGTGCATAATTCAAAATAGTCAACTTTCAGTTCTATCCTTATGCATAAGTATTGATCTTGGTAGCTCTTGAGCAATTTTAGCATATCAACTGAATTTGAATCAAGTTAAGATGTAAATTAATGAAATATTGATGCTAACAACAATTAAAAAACCAAATACTTTTGACTCCCCCTTTCTTTTCCAGAAGGACAATTGTCTTAAAGCCAATATTCTTCAATTTTATCTCTTCATTTTGTTGATTCTAATTAAAATTTCAAGTATGAGTTTAAATTTTGCATTTTGCATTCCATATTGGTTCTACTCCCCTTTTTGACAAAACTTGGAGTAAATGCAACACATAAAGCATTATGAGCATATACTCAGATATTTCTCCCCCTTTTTGACAACATCAAAAAGATAGTGAAACATTAAGCACAAAGATAAGAATGCTCAAGGCAATAATGTTAGAAAAAGATAAATGAGCATAGATCAGAGCCATTTCGGATAATTTCAGAGCAAATTATGATGAGAGCACATCTAATGTGATTCCAAGGATAGTTTTCAACTCAAGTGTAGATGGAATCTTTCTTAAGTTAATTCAAGAAGTACCACAAATGATATTCAAGGAAAGCACGAATGGAAATCTAACCTCTCTTCAATAATAAGTATGAAAGCTTGTTCATTTAAGATCTTTTGCCCAATATATTAAGTATTTTATCAACATGAGAGCAATTTAACTAATTTTCAGAGTATAAGAGCAGTATATTAAGTATGATTGCAAAGTTCTTTTATGGTGTAAAAATATTGTGGCATAAATGCCAAAAACATGAATTCATGCAATTTATGATATATCTTAGAGCATACATAAAATTCAAAGCTTTGAAGATTCTTATAAAGACTTTAATCCTTTAAAAAGGAAACACATTTTGGTACATATAATAATGAATTGGCATAAAAATTGAAGTTCTAGAGAACAAGCCAATAAGAACTCATCAGTAAATTCCAAAAATTGGTTTTCTAAGAGATACTCAAGAAAATTCAACACATTATTCTCCCCCTTTTTCATTAAGTTAGAGGCTCTTAAGATCAACTGTTTGAATTGCAATTGGGTTCATGATTTATGCATAAGATATATTAACCAAATAATAAGCCTCAAGGTGTATCATAAAGATTTTCAGATTTAAATTTCAGATGATACATATTGGAGAGCATTAGGATCACTTTTCATTTAGTATGCTTTCTCTCTCCTTTAGTTATAGATTTATGCGATTAAGTTCCATAAGATCTCTCCTTCTGAGATTTTCTTTCTCCCCCTCAATTGATCATTCCATTTAAGAGTTTAAAATTTGAAGATAATGTTCAATAAAATAGTCAATCTCAAAAAAATATATTTTCTATAAGTTTCAGCTTATTTTCATAAGACTCAATGTTTGAGATAAGACAACCTTTATAGAACTCATCACAAGGTATAAACTTATTATATAATTAAAGCAAGTCTTGCAATATAAGGAGGTTCATCAAAATCAATCCATAAAAATCAAGGTATGAGATACTGAATATCTAAAGCTCCCCCTCAAAAGATGCATTTTTCTTTAATCATTCTTTTCTATAATATCGAGAATGTAGAGTAATCTAGTTTTATTCAAAATTTGTAGCAATTACTCTTTCTAATCCTTCAAGAACAAGTTATGCTTTCTCTTAATCTTAGAGAAAATGTATAGAAATATTAATC